>NW_011948426.1:2362503-2505003 GCF_000503995.2 Ceratosolen solmsi marchali | reverse complement strand
ATGGGCCTGATCTTTACAAGATTCCCTTGACTCTCCCGTCACCACCCCTCACCTCGCCGCTCCACTCACTCCCTCCCTCCCCCCTCTCACTCTATCTCTTTTATCTCTTACCGTTTTTTCTTCGAGCGACTTGCGCGTGAATCATTATTGAACACCGGCTCGTTCGCTTGGAAAGGTATTTGTGCTTATTTAAATATTCAGGAGGACTTTTAAAAGAGATGCGTGTACTGCGCACTGTCGTTCGACTTAGTAAATACCAAGTAACACTGATACTACGATACGATCGGAATATGCTTCATATTTTTGATTTAGATGCTCGTAAAACGCATTGGATTAAATATCCCGCCCTATGTAAGATGATTTCTTGTAAAGTTACGCCCAACGATCGACATCTCTTGAAACGAATATCGTTCCACGTGTGCGGTGACTAACCTTCTAAAATAAAAAAAATAATTATGGACTGTTTTCGATCGATGTTTTTAATCGAAAAGACATAAGCAACAATGACGTGATTTAAACGATGCTTAAGCAAGAATAACGTAAATCGCGGCTTATTGCACTTTTTCATATTTATAATTGTGTTTTATAAATGTTTTGTCATCGTTGTCGCATCGAAATCTTACCAGACCGACAAATTTATACTGCAAAGGAAATTATTGCCTGCTGCTTTTAATAATAATTTTGCGACATTCGTAATTTACACCTTTTCGACAATATTTAACATTATTTTATCATTTCCCATTAGTAAGTTAAAGTGTAATGTATTTCTTATCTTTTAATTCCGATTTTTTATTTTTCATTCGAGAAATTATTTGTTTGTTAAAATCCATAAATAATAATAATAATAATTATTATAATAATAATAAAAGAAAATTAAAAAAAAAAAACAATTCTACCGACAGCTAATACAATTCTCTCATTATACGAAATAAATTCCAATGAATAATAATGATGCGTTTAATGGAAATAAATATTTACAAAATATTTAGCTCGTTTGACTTGAAATTCCTACCAAGTTTCATGATGATCAAGGAGTTACAGTTTTCCCATTCATGCACGATTTTGTATATTAAGTGACACGGGCATTGATTATTCGATACTTATGATATTCTTATAACCATCGAAGATAAGCTAAAATCACTTCTTGGAAGGCAGGATCTCCTTAATCTCATGAATTTACTTATTGTGACATACAAAGTAGGTCTTCTCCGATCATTGTGCGTAGGATAGAATAAATGATTCTATCGGTATTCATCGCAATAAGGACTCTGATTTATGACTGATGGCATGTATAAGTGTGTATCGTATTTTAAAGTTACATAGTTGTTGCAATACAAATATTTAAATAATATTTTACCGCACTATACATAATGAAAACGAATTAGGAATTATTCATTTTTTATTTGCAATTAATTTAAATAGGAGCGCGTTTTTTTTTTTTTTTTTTTTAATGTCATTGTGAACAATGATTCTTAATAAAAATGCATGGCATGAAATATTATTTTTATGATTGAGAATAAAATCTAAATATTCTTACACGCTATATTATTTCATATAAAACTGTGCATAATGTTTAATACGGCTGATTTTGCACGATGAAAAAGAATCTTTGGAACAGTTGTTTATTAAAAAATTTTATTCTCAATTTTACATATTATAAATCTAAGCTTACCTAGTGTCACTAACAATGGAAAATTGAAAAGTTTTTAAGCGATTGTAAAAATAAGCTCTTGTTGAAAAGTTCTTCGAGTATCGACGATTGTGCGAGTGCTGTTGGTGATTTGTTTTACAATGCGATCGAAGCATTCAAATTGGTGACACAAGTACAAAAATAAATAAAATTCTCATTGATAAAAATAAGAAAATTTATTATTTTCAAACCACATAGTTTATTCTTTCAAAAATAATAGTCTATCCAATGAAGATAAATAAACAGATAGATTGAAAGTGAGAGAGGAAAAGAAAGAGAGAGAGAGAGAGAGAGAGAGAGAGAGCGAGAGAGAGAGAGAGGAAGGAAAGAAAAGTGCAAGAGCCAATCCTATGGACCGCTACAAATCTTCAATGACGCAGTCGCTCGTATGCTACGAGTTTAGATGTTTAAGCATTTGTGTTTTACGATGTTTGCCATTACACGTATAATTTAAATTATGTAAATTATAATCTAAAATGAAAAGAAGAAGGGATCTCGTTTGTATTGTAGGAAGTAATGACAAGTTACGCGAATCGTGTAAACCTCATTTTTCAACAATAACTCCTCCACTTTGACGTATAGAAAATTTTTTAAATTTATTATCGTCATCTATTTTTGTTTTCAAAATCTGCTCATACTGCAAAAATTATACAACGACGCGTGCGCACACATGCTCACATATATTATCATCCTCTGGGTAAAAAACATTCATTGTGAAAATTAAAATTAATATATATTAACTTGAGGCTTAATGCGAACATATTCGTTTTATTTCATAAATTGTATATTTACAAAATAAGTTTTCAAGTTTTTTCATAAAATATATTTAATAAAGCCAAACGGATATTGTATTTATTATTTTATTATTATTATTATTATTATTATTATTTTTTAATCGTAAATGCGTCATATACAATGATTTCAATTGAGTAAAAATGCGAGACCAAATAAAATAAATAAAAGCAATTATTAAAATTCAATAGTGACTAAAATTAAGAATATCTTTTCTTTCCTTTTTCTTTTGTCAATTAAAATTCTTAATGTCAGCAAAGTATATCAAACTCCGTATATAAACGGTACAGCGAATATTCATCAATAGACTTTTGTCGATAACTATTATATATCTTATTCTAGACATTATGGAAACTTAGGTATTATTCACCTTCGCAATATATTTTTGATTGATATTTATGAATCATGTACGTATTATAAGAAATTTTCACTCAGGCTTTAATAAATACAATATACCGCAATGGGATGTCTCTTTCTGTCAATATGAGATTTATTATATATTATACATATATAAGGGACAATAAGCAAGGTGGCAAGGATCAGCAAGGATGCCACATAATCGACTCTACCATAATTTTCTCGGATGACGAGCTATGTCAAGGTTACTAGAAACAGAATTAGCTGATCAAATTGATGAAAATGCTCTTGAGTTAAAAGGAAAAATGTGTAGTTCAAAAAGTATTTTTGATACCTTAATGGAGTTAAAACTTGTTACCTACAATTCCCAGTCTTAGCTACATAGAGTAAGTAGTTTGCAAAGATGACGCTTAACAATTTTGAAAATTTAGATAATATGTTTAAGTATTTTTTGTTTGTTTGTTTTTTGTTTTTTCGTACACTTTCAAATTTCTCAGGCGATAATGAACTCCGACTCGAATGACAAATAAGTTACCTCTAAATTAACGTTATTTATTTCATTGCATAAAGATCATATTGAGAAGTAATTGTATACTTTGAACGCTGGTTACTTATAATTTTATTTGCACATCATATATGCAATCATCACTACTTTAATGATTAAACGTATAAAATTCGTAACGGGAATAAAATTATTTCATTTCTCAGAAACAAATGTACATTTCTTTCTTCTTTTTTTTTACGTACAGAAAATTCGTAATATTTGCGCTATTAGAAGAATAGTTGATTATATCTTTCTTTTTTTTTTTTTTTCAGAAATATACACAAATTCGACAAAAGAATTTCTTATTATACTCATTGAATGAAATATTAATATGATATTTAGAAAATTATTTACACAATTTATAAAAGTATTTGGAACAATAAAATATGTAAATTTTTTAAATCTATGCTTTTATGTCCCGTGAGTTTACCAGTAGGGAAGAGAAAAGTAAGAAAAATAACTGTATAAAATATAGATGATTTTGCATTATGCACTATTTATTACCTATTTCAGGTTTTATCGTTTAAATTAATGTTTCACTTGACAGTAAAAGTTTATCATAAGAGAAGTTTGCGATAAGCGTACGGTTTAATTATTAGATATAGTGATAGGAGAACAGACTCGTATGGAATTAAAATATAAAATATAATTCTCCGCTGCTTAACATATTGAAAATTTCAATAAAATATTGCATCGAGAAAGCGATTACGATAACATTGAAATACAGCAGAAAATCATAGTCTTGAGGATTATTCATTGGGAATTATGTTAATTTATAGCTTGAAATATTCGAATAAATTTTGAGGAATCCGTTTATCATAGAACGAAAAATTGCTAGGAATCAATGCAAATTTCATCGAATGAGCACAGACTGCACATATCCTATGTCCGGTACATTTATGGAAAATAATCCTGTTTGAGGATTCGCGCAAACGTTGATAAAGCATCTGCAATGTCATCCCTAAGATGTTTTGTGATTGTGTAAGCTTCGATGATCAGATAAATCTAATTCAAATCTACCCCATAGCGGAGAATAACTCTTAATAAATTGGTCAAAACATTCGAAAAGCCTTCTGTATAGAGCATTAATTGAAATAGGATAATAACGGATATATAATTGGAAGTGCAAAAGTACGATTGATATTTTGACCATTCAATTTCCTCTTTGGGACCGTTAATATTGGCACATTTAATATTTAAAAATCATGATGTTACAGATTTCACAGCCAGGCTGCTCAATTAGATTTTGTTTATCAGGTTTGTTAATATCAATCCAAGGAGGCCTCTACTCGGTATTTTATGTCCAGAATAGAAGGGGAGAAGGGTAGACTCCAATTTCCCGAAAAATGTCCAGCTTTTTACCTTCTCGAATTTTGCATAGACAGATTTCCAACAATGTTCCAGCACATGAACAAGCTATGAATAATTCAATCCAAAAACTAATTTATAAAAGAATTGAAATTCTTATGTTAGAAGACAATGAGTCGTAATATTAGAGTGGCTTTAACATTTTACAAAGAACATTACAAAGAACGGATTAAATGCAAATCCGTTGGAAAAGGTTTGAAGGATATTTGAATATTCGAAATCGGTGAAAAGAATGTACGATTTGTCAAGTATTTTGCAGCAACAAAGTTTTTATAAAGATTTTCGTCTCGATATTTTGCTTTAAAGTTCGTGAAAAAAAAAAATAAAAAAAAAAAAAAAAAAAAAAATAAACGGAAATATGTTTCTGCCATGCTAACTATTGATTATTGATAACGAGACTTGACGCACAAATTTCATCGATAATAAAACATCGCGGTGTGCATCACCAATGACATTTATTTCAATTAATTTTATTATCGCAAATTGTTATTAACTTTCATGGTATATGATTTTCCATACGGCCAATTTGATTATTATCAATGATTGATAAATTCACAGCAAAGAAAAAAAAATCAATTGCAAATGCTATAGTTTCGCTGTATTCGCAGCTCGCGCGCGTGATACGACAGTTTTTATTAAAAAAATTTATCTACGATGAAAAATTATACGAAGGCCTTTACGACATCCCAATTACCGAGTGATACATATGCGATTTATAAGCTTCTTTTTTTTTGTAACATCGATTGTTCCAAACTCCTCAGCGAAACGATAGATTATTGTAGTACAACACTCGTCCTTCATCCCTGATGTGAATTTCGATTTTGCGGGCAAGGCACGTGGAAGCCGAATTTTCAACCCGAAAATTCAAGGGAATTGATTATTTAGAGGACTTCGTAATATGGACTGAAGTGTTTTTTTTTTCTTTTATTTTCAAGTTCCTTGACACCGAATACTCCTCAATAGCTTTCTTCTTGTTGGAGGATTTTACTTTTAAGTCCATAAAAATTGATCGCGACTTCGAGGTATTTGATCTTGAGGTATTTGATCCAACCAAAACTATGGTTGCCGAAATTTATAGAATAATCCCGCAATACACACGCGCGCGCGCCCTTATTAAATACAAACGCCTGCACGATTATTAAAGACTTTTTAAATCTATCATTAAACATTGATTTTTCAATAATAACTTTATACTTCATATGATAGAAGAAAAATATTTTTTTTATCATATTTCAATAATTTTATTTATTCCATACTTCAGCTTCAATTAATTAATTAATTTTATTATTGTTATTAATTTTACGACTTATATTTATAGTACCAATGGCTTTTATAAATACATCTCTTGTTGCTAAGGATATATGACATAACAACTTTTTATATTAAAACTCTTGCGTTGTTATTACATTTATCCGATATGTTTTTAGCATCTTTTACTTAAATAATGAAAATTATAAATACATTTTTATATACTACAAGTATAAAGCTTTGGTAGGGTTGCTGAATGATATGTTCTCAATAAACCTTAAAGTGTTAGGTAGTTTACAATCGTAAATATTAATAAGTAATTATCGATACTTTTTTTTTTAATCCAAATTTGTGTGTTATCGTAGATATTGCACAGACGTCACTCCAGTATAATGAATATTAGTAGTTATTATGTCGCTCTAAAGTGCACAAATTATTTTTTTTACTAGTACACTCGACGTTCTATGTCCTAACACAGGCTATTCGAGTAGTGGATTGCAATAAAAATGCAATAGGACAAAAAGAGACGAGAATTTTGTTGAAAAAATGGAGAAAATTCAATTTTCAAATATTTTTTTACAAGTATTTTATATATTAACTTAACATGGTTAAAAGCTTAATACTTAAAGGTACTAAGATATAAAGTATTATTAAAGAACTTTGGTAAAAAAAATATATATATATAAAATCCTTTTTGTACACAAGCTAAAAAGACAGTTGAATTCAGCAAAAAACGAGGAGATTGTGATTAAAAAAAAATAGCAGTTTATTGTTCGAAATAGAAATAAAGCAGATATTTTAGCAAATTTAGCATTTCTCGAAATATGCATTGTTATATATATATATATATATATATATATACATAGAAAGCGATAATATTATAATAATAGAAAAGCTCTTTACCATATAAATATAAATATAAATAATTTCATAAAATTACCATTATATTACAATATTATATTTTAGTCTTTTACATATACGAATTCATAATATATTAAATGACATTCGCAAATAGTGTGCCAAATAAGCGTTTATTTTTTTACAGCCGTTTTCTATAAATATAATTACAAAAACACGCTTACATCGAAATACTTAGATACAATTATATTTAAATTTCTATATTAAAAACAATGATTTACTACTTTTGTGATCGCCTTCGTGGACTTCCCATACTCTAATATATGTACGACGATACCATGTTTACAATGAATATTAAAATATACAAATTAAATAATAAATATCTATTTAATGTTTTTAATTTAAAAGTATTTCTATTTTAATTGGCAAAATGTAAATACGTACAAGCTATTATTAGATATTTATAATAAGAATTAGCACCGTCTTACAATTATTTTTCAAAATTTTTTTTATCTAATTTTTTCTATCTTTTTTTCTTTTTCTTTCTTAATACTTTCGAACTTATGTATATTCCTTATAGTCAATAAGTTAAAAGAGATTATCTTTATTAATGGAGTCACGAGTAAAACAAAGCTTTTATCAAAATAATGCGATTGTCAATTATTATAAATAATTTACCGCGGCAATTTTCGAATATTATTTTATTCGAATTTTCTCGATTAATAGAGCTTATCTTGAGTATTTTACACATTTTTCGCCGATTCTTTAATCTCGTCGAAAAATAATTTAGAAATATTAAATCTTTGAATGAAATTTTAATCCTTTGATTTTATTAAACTACAAAAATTAATAAAAACTCGATACTCTTGGTCGGTATGTACTTCATTGGCAGTGATTGTACATGGATGCTTGATTTATTTATTTTTATTTTGGGCACATTAGAGAGCTTATGCTATCTATCCAATTGGCTTTATTCTACTATCTAAAAATATAAATATATTTGTCGGACTCAAGAAAAACTATCTACGTTAATGTGTTATGTATGTACCAAATGCATTACCTAAGCAACTCATAAATAAAATTATCGAGAACATTTTCAGTTCTAACGAATAATTAAATAAATTAGTATTAGTTCATTTGAACTCCAGCGAATATTCAATACGATTCAATATACGACGTATACGTTTATTAGAATGTTCATTAATGAGTCTCACACGAATCACACGAAAGTTTGGACTTTTTCCTCTTCTCTAACATTATATTGTAACACATAATTATGAATATAGGAAGCACCTGCTTTCAAATTAAATTATGCTCTCATTATCGCCTCCAAGTGTTCATTTAATTTAATCATCATGTTGAATAAAAAATCTAATTACAAAATAGATTAGAAATATCAAAAAATGTACTTAGGCTAAACCTTTAGTGAAATTTTAATCGACTTAAAATTACTTATATAAATAGTTAGGAGTATTTTACTTTCATGAACAGAACCAAATTAAATGCGTCGCAAGACATTATATCCTCTAGAATGAAGATAAATTTCAGACATTTTCTGTTTTATTTTGATAAATTAATTAACTTATGATGCCAAAATCGATTAAATTTGGTTAACAATTTAATAAGTCATTATTTCCTTTATTTTCCTAAAACTAGTGTCAATGTCAAAAACTACCTCAACATTTCAAATAGAGAGGGTAAAATAATTATTGTTTATTTAAATGTTTGAGATTAGATTATATGAAGTTAGAAATTTACAAATTAGAACTATTGATTAAATATTATATTATGTGTGTTGTATTTGTTGTAATCGTGAAAATATTTTAAATAAATGTATTGTCGGTAAAGCAGGAGTCTAAACAATTTTATCATAAAAATCCTATTCGATACTTACGTTCTTTCTACCTAAATGTAATTCAGGTTGAATAAAAAAAACCTTCCATACCTTGCCACAATTCGAACGATCATCGAGAGTTAAGTAATTTCTCATTGGCATTAGTAAATTTTCATAAGGATCGGTATTTAATT
The DNA here is from genome assembly GCF_000503995.2 of Ceratosolen solmsi marchali. Taxonomy (NCBI): domain Eukaryota; kingdom Metazoa; phylum Arthropoda; class Insecta; order Hymenoptera; family Agaonidae; genus Ceratosolen; species Ceratosolen solmsi. The sequence continues at coordinate 2,496,118 of NW_011948426.1, read as the reverse complement.
TATATTCTTGCATTGCTGTATAAATTGCTTTGAACGGTGGCTGTTTCTCAGAATGAAAAGTGCCTCTAGAACCATGAAGAACCAAAGCACCATCTTTCTCAGCTTCGGAGCACACAGACATGTACATACAATGATCGGGTCTATAATTATAACGACATGAGTAGACATATAATTTCTCCGGATGATAATGAAATATGATATTAATAATATCTTGATCTCCCCAAGTAATTTTCAATTGATACTCTTTGTGAATGGGTATGACATATTGCGTCCATTTGAATTCTCTCATTCTAGTCAAATTCATTAGCATCACACCAGAATTTACTCCTAGTTTTCCATAATATGGATGCTTAGCGAAGCGGTTATACCAGCCAGTATTTGGATCTTCGTGTTCTGGGCTTAAAGCTGCAAGCTGAACATTGTTCATTTTTTTAAATTCATCCCATATTACTTCTGGCGGCGTTAAAAACAAAGTGTCCGTATCAACGTATAAAATTGCATCGGTATCGTTTAATACAGTCTGAAAAGTCAACAAGCTTATGAATTATTTGACAATTGGTATGCCAACTAAATTTTTAATCATGACATTGAGATTTTCAAGTAATTGATTATTAAACAAATTAGTCGAATAAATTAATGTACTATAATATCATTATTAACGCTTTAAATACCCAATTTCATACATAAGATGGAATATTAAAAACTTTATTATATTATAACTCTCATGCACAAGGATTGTATTCTACAAATAAATATTTACGTACAGGAAGAAACAGTCGTTGAGCTGCACAGGGTTTAAATAGTTTTCGCCACATGGTGACATCGCTAATATCTGGAAATGTTACAGGTCTAACGACAAAGTCAAATGTTTTATTCACAATTTGCTTCCATTCGGTCAGTTTTTCATGGAACGCTGGGATAAGCTCGTAATCGGATATAACGATAAAGCGAAGAGGTCTTTTAGAGAATATTAGAGCAGATTTAAGCATTGTCAAAGATTCATCGAGTCTGTTGTCGCCACAGGCAACGACGCATATGACAACTTCATCCTCGATGGGTTTAACACTTTTTTTGGATGATTCGGCAAACATGTTGCTCGCGCGATTACGTACATGGTTAATTTTGTTAGATATATTAGTTTGATAATTTAACAAAATGAAGAGACCAATGAAGCCAAGGCCCAACAACAATAATCTATAAAATGATTTCATATTTTTACCAAGTTCATTCTCAACTAAACATAATTATTGTCATGATGATGTATGTTACAACGTCCGAAGCAAACATGCCCAAACACTATTTTTAATCAGCATCAGTTTACTTAAGTCGAGTATCAAAACATAGTTTCTAACCTTCACTTCAATAACTCGCCTTTTTTCGGCTTTATTACAAGCGACTTTGATTTAAACCTAATCGAACCCATTACCAATGTTTCTCCATAACAACGATACGTTGCATTTCACGCGCCACGATTACTTATCTTATATCCTACAATTTTGCTTTACCACTGTCTTGGGAGAGCGACGAAAAAAATGTTCAAATCCCTCGTTTTGCTCCCTCTTCTATTATCTTCTATGATATCCTGATTAACGAAATACTTTACTCTATCGTTGTTTACGTCCTTGGCGTCTCGATGGTAGCGCCCCTCCCTCTCGTGGCCACTTCACGTACGACAAATATACGAATAATCCCATTAGGAGTCCAAATGAAAGTCCTTAATTGCTAATTTATGCGGCTCTGGAATTCTTAATAAAAAAATGTTAAGCTCTGCTCAGACGAAAAGGAATGACAGGCGCCGTTACCAAACTAATGGAGGGAGGGGCGGGCATTGATTTATTTAAAATGTTGTATTATTATTCGACATTCCTATAAATTGGATCTATGGAATTTACTATAATGAAATGACCGAAGGAAACGAATGGATGAACGCATGGGCGAGCGCCGATATTGCAAAGGATATTTCCTATTATTAATTTGTAAATTCTAGATGTTAGGGTAATTCCTCATTGACATTAACGTAAAAGATCATTTGTTCAATAGTTCATATCGCCGGCCAACATTATTTTTTTTAAAATGATTTTAAATGAAACGGTGGCATTTTATGCAGAAGCTTAGTATAAAATTCATCGGTCTAGTTGCAAATGATCTATTTAATGGGATTATCGTACGATTTATAAAGTCGAGAAATAAAAACACAGGGCATCATTTTCAGTTGTATATTTCTAAATCTTCGCTTTATCCACAAGACACATTCTAAATTTTTCGTACAACCGGAGATGTCTCTTTTGGCTTAAATTTACTATATTAAATCGGTAAGTGAAAACATACTCCTTACTCGGACGACTGACACAACGTATAAAAATCAAAAAATATCGATGGCGATGGTTCACACAATTAACTACGTCTTACTATCAAAGTAAATATTGTTTATATGTAATAGTTTAATGTATTTATATTGGGCTGCATTCGTCGTCAATATCGTCTCTCTTAAATAATTGTACATTCGAATGTCTTTGCGCGTGTACGTGTGAAAGGACGTAGTACGAAAAAGTATGAAAATCTTAATGTTCCAATAAAAATTTTCCAATGAATTGTTATTGAAAAAATGTGAAAATATTCTCTGACGGTTATTTTTCTTCTTCTTCTTCTTATCTCTCTCTCTCTCTCTCTCTCTCTCTCTCTTTTTTTTTCTTTTTTGTAATTTACTAGCAGCTTATGGGCATTATGCATTTTTATTAGAATATTAACATTTTTATTCTTTTTCTTTCTAGAACAAATTTCATGTAATGAAGTTTCTTGAATCGTAAAATACTTATAATTTTAAAGTTTAAGAACAGCATTGTAAAATGTATATAACGTGAAACGCAAAATAAGAAGGGCTTATAAGAGAGACGGAATTCACTGAAAACACGCTGTTTTTTTTTTTTTTTTTTCCCGTCATTATAACAGTGTTTACGTCATGAATGCGTTGTAGCATAGCGTATTTAATCTAGCATATTTTATATATTTCTTATTTTTTATATTTTCTTCTTCGTTTGCATTCAAATTTTATCCTTCTCCATTCTTCATTCTTTGGTTGCAATATTTCAGCTTCTTCGCCGGTCGCTTTTTCCAGTCGCGAGCGCAAAACAAAAAGGTAAAGAGAAGAGGCAAGAATTTTTGTTCAAAAACTTATCACAGCTCAATCAATTTTTTTTACATACTTGATATACTATCAACATACATTTTAACTTTATAACTTTGTGCGCTAATTAATTTTCGTTATTTAATAACAAGTATTCTTGATTAACAAAGAAATTACATTTTTTTTTTTTTTTAAATTTTATTATTATTATTATTTTTTTAATATAAAACTCTCGGTTAATAAATCTTCAATATAGTCCTTCCATTATTTCATTAAAAATAAACTTCGGTACTTTAAATGTATCATTAAAATAATTAATTCTTATGGAGTCCTGCTTACTACTAATAATAGAAATATTACTCGAACGAAGAATTAATAATCAAAGCGAGCGTAGATTAAAAAACAAATACTTATAATGTTACAATGTAAAACAAGTACTTAAAATAAAAGAAAATATAATTGCGCCCGCGCGCATGCACGAATAACAAAACATAAAAATTCTACGTTCCCAAAAACCAATTTTTTCTTCATCTTTTTTTTTTTTTTTAACCTAATAAGGTAACATGTTTTTAAACACATAGTGTTTGAAAATTTCTCAGGATTTGCCTTTTTGTATTTACGCAATAATTGCAATCGCGACAGACTTTGATTTCGTTTTTAATAATAATAATAATCGCAACTGATTATAAGACAGCACATCTTGTGTTCAAACACGCAGATAAATGAATAAAATACTCTTCTAGGATTCAAAATTACATGTGAAAAACGTAGCTGTGATTTTTCAATTCAACAATCGGGAGTACTTTTATTTATTATTATTATTTTTTTGTTTATTTGTTTCGTTTATATTTTTATTTTATAGAAATTTCGCAAGAATTATTTAGAGGCATACGGTACAGTACATCGTTGAGTACGACTTACGGATATCTAGAAATTTACATTACGCACGCGACGACATATCGTTTATGCTAAATGAACTCGGTGTATTGCACAAGCATTGAATTATCATTGTGTAGCTAAGATTTACTTCTTATATCAACGAATGAAATGGTTATGAAGAAACTCTTGGGTGAATAAAAGCTTGGGAATTTTACAGGCATGCCAATACAACCGACAGATTTATTAGCAGATAAGAGCCGAATCAATCGGGGAAATATTAATATTGAAACTCAAAGCGAATTGAAATGATCGTTAAGCAGTCACCAGCGATTCTACATGCCTTCGCGACTAGTGCTTTATGAATCACTGCTGCTTAACACGTCAAATCGATCAAATTTAACACCAAAATCATAGAAAGTGATTTTACTCTGAGAGTTCAGTTAAGATACAATAGCATAGGTTAAATCAAAGTTGAAAGTGAAAATCTAGCCGTAGACCTTGAATATTCTATTCCTATTCTCACTGAATCCATGATATCGGAGTTGTCGCGCACACGTTTACCTTCAATGAAATAATTAAGCTACGGATGTGACCGAAGGTCAATTCGTAATTCTGCGTATGCTTACGGTTATAATTTACGATTAAGATCACGCGAATTCACGAGATGTTGGTCAATAATTATTTATCTCGGGCAGAGTGTTTAATGGCTGCAAATATCGTTTATCTTTGGCTCTCATGAGAATTATGGTAAAATGTTCGAATGTGGAACAAAATTTGTGAACAATAATCCAACGTTAAACTCATCGGTGGCGATGGACCGAAACCTGACACGAAAATGCGGAAGTGTTGCAGCCAGTGTTTTATTCCGTTTTATCTTATTCTTTCTTTCAGACAATGTTTCTTATTCTTCGTTGAATATAGTCTATTCTCGATTATTATCATACAACGCTTAAATGCATATCGACTCGAGGCATGAAATGCGAAGACAAAATTATACGCTCTACTTTGGTATTAATAATTAGAAGCAAAGCTGCACCCCTCTCTCTCTCTCTCTCTCTCTCTCTCTCTCTCTCTCTCTCGCTCTTCCCCCTCTTCCCCCTCCCCATCCCCATCATGTACTAGTCAAAAAAGCCTAAATAAAGAGTATGTTAAAAGTGTGCAAAGAAGTTAGAAATATTTTACAGAGTTAAATTCAAGGGTAATATATTTTGGTTGAATGCACTTACTTGTCTTTCTAATTTATCGAGTTAGTCGAATAAAGACACAAGATATACCTTTCATTATTTCAAAGCCCACCATAATCGCTAATGTCGTATTCATATTGAAATTAGATAATACTAATCATGCATATATACGCATGTATGTGTGCATTATTTGGGCTGTATAAACATTTTTTGTGAAACAGAAATTTATGTTACATTAGTTTTACTTCTTCATTGATATTTTATTTAAAACAAAGTTACCATTCGATTATAGCTAAAATGCAATACTATGCAATCTGCATTTTTAATTTTTTGCAATTAAACAATTGTAATATAGTAATATTAAATTCTCTGATTTTTCTTATATATATATATATATATATATATATATGTATCCAAATAGTTATTGAGCGCGGCTTAATTTTAAAACTATTTGAAATAACTATAATTTCTTGTAAAACGTGCTTTAATGTTTATAACATTAAGACTATTTAGATTATAATAAGCAAATTGTGTTGTTCTGATTGAGCAACGTAACAAATTTTAAGAACTACGTACTATCGTATTTACCGCGTTAATAATAAAATGATATCTTGATAAGGAGACAACCTGAAATCTTCAATTGTTTTGTAATGTTATTTTGGCGAGTTAAAACATGGATATTAATTATGCACACAATACCTATAATTACACGGCGAATGAACTAAATTAAAAAACAAAAACAAAAAAAAAACAAAAAAAAAACAAGATGATACATATGATGAAGTGCCTTTAGATGAAATGGGCAGCGACATATGCATTTGTGCAAGCCAACGACCAACCATCCACAACAGGGATGTCCGATTCAAGTGGGGACTCATTATTAACCTAAATGGTATGTGAAAAAAATACTTGCTTGGAAAGTTAATTCACTCTTATTCAGATCATTAGTCTATGCAAAATATATATCGCAATAGAACCACGTAACATAGTTCTACAATGCTATGGCCTCATACGATGATGAATGTATTCATTTTATCGTAACCCAGGACATTGAAAGTATTATATACTATATAATAATAATAATAATAATAATAATAATAATAATAATAATAATAATAATAATAATAATAATAATAAAGGTCCTAAAAATTGATAAACTGAGTAAAGAAGAACAGTATATTATATTAGAGATAAGTGCGACAGTATCAAGAGCGATTAAAACAAATATACGTGAAAACAAGGCAAGTACTCACGATGGCAGAGTCTAAGATAAGCAAAAATTTAGCATTGAAGTGCAAATTGCAAACATAAGATTACTCGGAGAGTGATGACGACAACGAGCCCAAGAAATTTAAATAATAGACTGTTCAGTTGGTCGCATACAATAAATATAAAAATTAAGAAAGAAAAAAAAAGAAAAAAAGTAGTCCGTTTATTTTTAGTTATGTCTTATTAAATCGCTCTAGAATTGTACTATTAAGTCGATAAATTAAACGAGCATCATGCACTTGACTAAAAAAAATATTTCACGAAAGAAAATAAATAAAAGAATAATATTAGTAAAATTTGTAAGGCAAAATTAAATAAAATAATGAGAGATTAGAGATCAAGTATAATAGAATCACGATTATATTATGTTGTCATTGTCAAGCATCATTGGGCTTTGAATTATACTATACTTTATTCAAATCGATGTTTGTTTTGATCGTTAAGGAAGAGAGTTTTAAGTGCTTATCAAATACATTTGAAAAGTTCTAACAATTACGATACACAGAGAAAATAAAATAGATTTGCATGCTATTTTACCGCCGACTACTGGACGTTTATATATTCACCGCCACGTTTCCTGTTCATTTTTATCAATAGACATCTTTTATAAATCCAAAATCAATGCAAATAAGTTCGAAAATTATCGATATTAGTACTTTTAAATACTTTTAAATAGAGTTAATACTCCATTACGTCAAAATATTGATTGATCATTATTATTGATATTTCTTCGATAAATATTTCACGATTAAAATGTATTTGCTGTTATTGTGCACTATGTGAATGAAAACATATTAATTTTTTTTTTATCAAAGGATTTATTAAAAATTTGTAAATTATAAATTTATTAGAACTTATTAATTTATAAGATTTGAGAGCGCAGAGAAACGCAAGCTTTACTTTTTTCATTTTTTAGCCATTAATATGTAAAAAAAAAAACAAAAAAAATTGCACTTGATGACTAGTATATAATAAAAAACAAGATAAAATTTTTCATTTTAACAATAAAATGTTTAAAATGTGATAATAACTTACAATACATGTATAATCGCCATTATCTAACAAGTTCAGATTGTAAAAATTATAGTAATTGCTAATTATCTAAGAACAGTAATAATTAATAGCTTATGAGTAAAATAAAAAAATTCCATTTAAAAATTAGTTTGATAAATAATTAATCGTTAATATAATGAATATGCATCGAATGGTATACGGATGATAAAATCATTGACATGGAAAAGATTTTTAATTTTTTTTTTTTTTTAACAGAAATCTAATTGTTATATTTAATGGAATGTTTATTGTATTGAAGTTTTAGAGCTTTAGTTATGGAATTATACGAAATGGTAATAATTTTGTTAGAATTCATCATAAAATCAATCTAAATCTGGTTTCAATGTGTATTCATAATTGCATATAAAGAAAGACGTAAATCGTAAATGTTTAAAAATTCTCTCTCTACGATCTCATGTGTGTTTGATCTCATTTGTGTTTTTAAGAATTTATTTAAATACAAATTATAACTGTATATTTATTACTGCGACTTAAAAAAAAAAGAAGTAAAATAAAAAAAAAAATTTTCTATTTTAATATTTATATTAATGCCCATTGTATGGATAAATTAAGCTTTAGTAGAATTTGATTCAAAAGAATAAATTGAAAAGTGTTTAAAGCTTGATATTCATCATAATAAAGTAAAATATACTGTTTCCATTAATAAAGAATTAGTCACAAAATTGCTAATTAGTATACAGTAAAAACAATCAGTGAGATATAAAAAGAAGAAAAAAACCAAGAATTTACAACCAATCTAAAATCAAATATGTTTAAAATGTACTTATTCCGAACAGGAAGCTCATTCAGAATATTTAAGTATTATGAAATTCTATTTGGCCCATCAAGTTAATTACTGTACATTATCAATATACATAAATCAAGAAAGAAATGTTACAAAGGAATTCACTTATACACATTGATTATGTATAAATGTATATATTGATCAATGAACTATGCAGAAATAAAATAAACGTGTTACATATTTATAATTAAATGTATACTCTATTATTACAGAAACGCGTAATAATTTTTCTAGACATATAATTAAAATTATACGGATAAATTCTCATACGAAATAAATCACTTTTTAATGATGAACGTCAATGATACACTAGTCCTCGATATCAAAGGAAAAAAAAACATGGATTCTGAATTGTTTATCTGTTTTACGCTGTAAATTTATGATTTTAACTTTCATTTAACTCAAGATGTCAGTTTGTCCTACTTTTATCAAATATATCGATTTCGAAGAATTTGCCTACAAGAAAGTACATACAATCATTTTGAACTCAAAAGGTATAGAAAATTTTCTAAATTCTTATTGTATATACTAAATACTTATTAACTTTTAAAATAAACAATAATATAAAGTGTTATACTTGTCTGATTTGTATAGTATAAAAATAACAAAGTCTAGCCTAATACTTTAATTTTGATTGTATATGCTTTCTTCAAATTTTCATAGCTAAAATTATATTTAAAATTATAGGTAAAAGTAAGCACTTAATTGTACACACTTTAAAATGATATATATATATATATATTCTTTTTTATTTATAACAGATTATCAAAAAAAGAAAAAAAAAAGAAAAAAAAGAGGGAGGCTATTTATTTTATACGTAGCTCTCTATTTAGACGAATCTCATAATCGAACGTTCCTTTGGACTTTCGAATATAAAAAAAAAAAAAAAAAAACCACACAAATAGAATTTAAAAAGAACTATAAACGATGTAAAATTTTTTACCAAATAATTTATAATTGAATTTTTTTTCAATTTATTATGTAAAATTGGTATTTCGTTCTTTAGAAGAGATTACCAATGATGATAAACGACTTCTTTCCCCCTCCCCCACCCGCAATTTTTATCGTTCCATTTTGATAATAATTTTTCCCTTGCCCAACACTCATTTCATAGAATGAGATAAGCGACCGGACAATATTAAGATATGTAAATCACGAATAAAGTGAAAGATGCTTCGACGGCTTCGGCTGTCTTAAGGAGGTTAAAAAAGTGATATGCTAAGGTGCAAATTAAAATGAACTTTTCGCAAAAATTATAAGATGCTGATTGTCTATTAATTGTGAAAATAAAAGAATTTCCTTGCATAATGTCGAGATAATATCTCATAATCTACAATTCTTCCTGATTTATTTAAAAATATTTTTTAAAGTTTATGATTAAATCACATTAATTAGATAGTGTCTTTTAAAAATCTTGAATTTTTTTTTTTTTTTTTTTTTTTTTTTTTACAAAGAACTATCTAACTACATGTTTGAATCGGTGATAAAAACACTCACCCTTGAAAAAATATACTATCCAGGTCTTATTTATTGGACGGACGAAGGGTGATCGTTCATTGTTATGGAAGTTAAGGACTTTACATTTAGATATTTAGTCAATGACTTAATAAAGCGAGATTACAAATTATTAAATGCATCTATTAAGTACTGGAGTATTTTTCATTAGGTTTCAGCATTTCATCAGAACCTTCGAGATCATTGAGCGGAAGCTGTCGTACAAGTTCCATTGCTTCGAAACGAACAAAATGCATTTTACAAAATTAATATAATGCAGAAGGAGAAAAGTGCGTTACTGTGCAACTAATCGTGTATGTGTTGTCATGGTGCACCCTATTTGGCACTTTGCAATGCTGGTTTAATTCAACACAAGTGCCAAGAGCTTAACGAGTAGTGCAATTACAATGAAATTATAAATTTACATCTTTCTGCACAAATAAACTGTTAAAACTGCCAGGTAATATTCGCTTTGTACCACCATAGCCATTTTGTGCAACTAGTCAATTGCAAAAATTATCCGAGGAACGACAGTTTTTCATAATTCTATGTGAATTATGAAAATTTAAAAGTACCAAACGTGCAACACATAAACCATTATGTAAATACGATTTTAAATTTAACCAAATCTCTTTCATTTATTTCATTTTATAAGTGTTAATAACCTCTGTCGTACTTATTTTCCTCAGCAAATAAATTATCTATGATAGATATTTGCACATAAAACTTAAATTTTATTGAAATGTAAATTGAAGGAAACTTATAACTAAACTTATGAAACAAACAACAGTGTTACATACATTATGTTCGCATGCTTATGAAATTATAGAACTTTTTCTCCATAGATGCTATTAAAAAATTAAGGGGCTTCAAACTATCTAATGATCGTAATCAATGATTAGGCAGTTTTTATATAAGCAACTTTGTCACATGAAAAGTACTGCTATGTATAGAGCTTAATTGTTCTTTTTATGAACAATGCTGGTGCTTACTTTCTAATCTTTATCGTTTCTTAAATTCCTGCTATGTATAGAGCTTAATTGTTCTTTTTATGAACAATGCTGGTGCTTACTTTCTAATCTTTATCGTTTCTTAAATTCTGTTTTTTTTTTTTTTTTTTTTTTTTTTTTTTTTTTTTTTTAAAGACGAATATTATCGCACCTTATAGTAAAAGTAGAGTCGAATATTTAATACTTGTTCATTAAGAAAATGCTTAATGAACTACCTTTTGCGTGCTCTAGTCGAATTTTCTTTCACTAACATTCGCATGGTATCAGTTCTTGTGGTATGCAACTCACTGATAAATGCATGCGTGCCATGCATATTCCAGAGGTAAGCAAACTCGGCAACTTCTTAATTGTTGCAAAGTGAAACAAAAATTGTGCCTGCCACTTCAAAGAGTCTTGGCCTTTTCAAGTAAATCATTAATAAATTTCTGAAATACATATAACGCATGAATATTTTAAACCGTCAAATGTAAAAACAGTTTTATTATCGAATGTATAAGTCAATTTTACCTTGACATCATGAGGAGACTTCTTAGCGTCGACTAGCAGCTCCTATTTAGAAAAAGAAAAATATTACAATCGAACGCACAATGACGATATAATTTTATATAAATTATTAAAATATTTCAACGAAAGGGTTCTACGCTTACAAGTTATTAAGTGATTCAGAAATGAACAGCACATTCATTATTCAATTTATTTCATTTAATAATGACACATAGTAGACGTATATAAGAAATGATGTATTTAAAAGACTATTATTTACTTAAAATTCGTGCATCGGTGTTGAAATTAATTTTCATTCGTATTACAATAAATACTCTCTGCGGATCACTACTTGGGACGATTACTTGTTTTTACTTACTTGTAAATAGTTTCTTCTGTGATCATCACTGTCCATATCAAGTAGCTCATCGATATCAACTTCCACTTCCCTGCTATTTCCATTCTCGTTCTAAAATTAAAATCTTTAGTTTTATAATCGCTCAGCCTTGCTCAAAGTATAACATTTATGAGTTTTAAATTTCAAATACTCACCACAGACTCGTATAACTTTTGAAGTTCTTCGAAGAGCCACATTTCAACAGCAAGTCGTTTACGAATAAGAGACATTTGATGAGATCCATACTTGGCTGTTAGAAATTTTTCTCTACGTTCCTTTACTTCACCTTTCACAGTGAATGCAACGTGCAAATTTCCCCGAGCAGGACTGCGATCTGCCGTCAAAACACCTCCAGCTTCCATGATCTATAAATTTATAAGAAATCTACAAGAAGAAAAAAAAAAAAGAAAAAAAAATTAATATTAGCGTTTCATTTATTTAGCTGGAGTTTACTTTTTTTTTTTTTTTTTTTTTGAGTACTTTAAATACACGATAGATAATAATATTATCGAATGATATTTTTCGCTTAAATCATTCATAAACTTTAATTCCAAAGAGGACTAATTTTTACAAAATTAAACTTTAATATAAGAAATGAAAGATATTAGAATGTAAGAAACTAAAAATCAAAAATTCTTTATAAACTCTTCTTTTATAAAGCCTTTTGTTATTTAAAAGTGTGTGTCATATATTTACAGGTCCTTGAAATACAATATGAACAAAGAAAATAAAAGTGCCTATTGACATACTTGTTTCGATTGAATTTCACTGTAAGTGAATTGACAAAATTTATTCTATAAAAAAAAAAGAAAAAAAAAGAAAAAAGAAGAAAAAATGAGAAAAAAAACCTCTCGAAAATAAACTTTTATCTTAAAAAAATTTTAATATTCATCAAGATAAAATATATTATAATTACTAGTAAACAATTGAAATTTAAATTAAAAGTAAAAAAAATAAGCCTAATTAAAAAATTTACATAATTAAACATTAAAAGTTTTAAGTAAATAAACTGTTATTCCAATTAAAATCCTGAAAATCTTGCGATTTACTATATAAATTTTATTATTTATAATGTGCATTAAAATAAAATAATAAATATCAATAAATTTCCTATAATTGTTCGGAAACTATCATTAATAAATAACAAGTGTATTGGTTGTTTGATGATTACGATTGTCATAATTGCGAAATGTTGACATTGCGATTTGCTTAAAATGAAAAATGAATTTGTGACGAATTAAAAAACTTGCCACCATAAAATTCGATAGTAATTTTTAAAATTTCATTATTAATAATCTAAAGATACGTGGTTTTTAGATCGGTATAGGCGAACTTTTATTTAAAAGATTAAAATCGGCGAAATCATTTGCAAGTACCGCCACCGTACACATGCGCACAAGCGTAAACATGCATATGCCTCCGCTCATTGACACGCCCGTACGCTTTTTAAAATTGATGTGTTTTCATTCGGTTATTCTCAGAATGCGTTTCCGTGTTATATTAAGCGATATTCTTCACTATAGCGAATAATTTTCTTAGAAATCCATGATTAAAAATTTCATTAATTCTGAGTAAAGCTATTTAAATAGGCAGCTATTTAGCTATTTAAATATACAATAATTAGAATTGATTATTAACCAATACATGTGACTTAATATATTAAAAATTTATCTGAATTGTGAATAACAAATACATTGTTTTATAATTGTTGCTGTAATTGTAAGCTAATGTTGATAAGGAGTGCACTATAAATGAAATACATTCAGCGGTTAATATTTTAAAAGTGGAAAAATAATATTGTTCCAACAAAATGCAAATGTACACGATCAAAAAAGTTTATAAAACGAAAAAACCACGTTTTATTCTTATATTTGTACACGTTTTGTTTCAACATCGATAATATTCTGCCTTCGTGTCACCACATACTCTGACAATTATAAGCACTATTAAAGGCTGGGCCTTAGACATTAATACTAACATGCAATGTATTATGTAAGAAAGTGGAAGCACGTTTGAGCTTCGACAAAGAGAAAAAAGCACAAGTGCATACGAAACTACATGTTAATGTGTATTCACTACCCTCCCCCACGCCGCGGCCGTCACCGCCCTGCCAATCACGTGCAGGAGAATGAAGACGAAATTTTTATGCGGCAATCATCAGTCGTCGTTCCCCCAGAAAACTTGGGAATACGTATAAAGCTCCGGACGCTCGTACTACCAACAAACCTCGAACGCTTTTAATCATTGTGCGCTCTGCGGATCCATTGTTTTCAATTCAATGGTACACACAATACATGAAGAGTCGGCGACGTCGGTAAGCTGAAAAGGGGAGCGAACGAAGGCACACGCATTGAATTATTTTTCACGGCTCCGTGAGCGCGTCCGACTCTCTACCAACGCCTGGACATTCCTAAAGGATGTCTAATTTCCGCGTGCCTTCGCCTCTGCGTTCCCTCCCAGGCCCCGCCGCCGTCACAGTCACAGCCACAGCCGCTGCCGCTACGGCTGCCGCTACGGCTGCCGCCACCTCCATCACCGCCGCCCCACGACACCGCCGTCACTTTACTCAATCACTTTGCTCTCTCTCTCTCTCTCCCTCATGCGTACACACACACGCGCGCGCGCGCGCAAACACCCGCCGCTCAGACACGAACGCACGCACGCACGCACGCAGATAAAACAACAGCAGCAGAAGCAACAGCAGCAACAACAATAATTATGATTATAATTATTATAATGATAAAGATAACAATGATAACAATAATAATGATAATAATAGTAATAATAATATCAATGACAATAATAATAGTAACAGCAGCAGCAACAAGAACAACAATAACGATAACAAGAATGACAGTAGCGACGGCAACGGCAACAACAACAACAATAATAATGATAATGATGATAATAAGACGCGAGGCGAGTATACTCACGCTCTCCGTCTTGCTGCTCGTCGTCGTGTCGTCACTAAACTTTTGTCGCCGAGTTGTTATACGAGTGAAAGACGGCGCGGAGGAGGAGGATGAAGAGGAAGAAGAGGAGGAGGAAGAAACGAGGGGCCGAAAGCTTTTATGCGCTGCTACGACGATGCACCGCGGCGACTGAAAAGTGTCGAGTGAACAGCGGACGCGGACTTGGAAAATAATCCCTTCCTGGCCACTGATCAACAAGCAATCAACCGATATTTTATTGGACGGTCAACGGCACCACACGCGAAATAAAAAGTCTTCTTCGTTCGGCGGAATAAGATGAGAAGGAGGAAGAGGAGACCCGTACAGCGAGATGGTCTATAGCGGAAAGCGGCCAATGCGCGAGTCTTGCTCGCGACTCCCGACTCCCGACAATTGTTTTTTTTCTCTCTCTCACTCCCTCTCTTTCTCTCTTTTTTTTTTCGCCGCCACCGCCTCTGCCGCTGCCTCTGCCGCTGCCGCTGCCGCTGTCGTTGCCGTTGTCGTTGTCGTTGTCGTTGTCGTTGTCGTCGTCGTTGTCGTTGTTGTCGTTGTCGTTGTCGTTATCGTCGTCGTCGCCTTGGAGGAGTATTACACACGCGTGTATATGCAGACGCCCTAGAGGGCGCTTACATAATCCTTTGGACGCTTATGCGCTCTCCCATGCTATCGCTAAACTCTTTGCTCTTTGCAATAATTGTCATTAATGGGTCCTTAATCAGGATGGAGTTTGCCGGGGCTGCTTTACCGTGTTTACGCACGGAATCGCACACTTATAATATACTTATAATATAATGCAGTTTTCATGGATATTTTGAGATTTATCGAGCTCTCAGTGAGCTTAATCGCCCAACATTTAACACGCCTTATTGTATTGGTAGAGCGAAATAAACGCGATGTAAGCGGGCGAATTAAAATTGTTAATCGACAGATTAACATGACATGATTTATTGTAGTGTGACTCGGTGTGGGGTAGAACGAGCGCTCGGCTTATCGCGTAAAGATTAAATGAAGTAAGAAGTGGCGGACCGACGAGAGCTTGGATCGATCGTTAAGCTTAAAGTGCTCGATCGGTTGACGAGTCGTTGAATTAGTTAGCAGGAACGGATGGCGAATTATCGAATTGTAGCTGAACGCTGCCCCGTTCGATCGCCTTATTTCCAATTGAAAGGCAATTCGGCTCGGGATACTGCATCCGACATAAATTTCTGCGTTTTGAATGTCGCGAGCGTGAAAGAGGAAGAACTTGGAATATTTTGAATTTCGATAATCATTGGTTGAATGCGGACTGTCATTCGAGCTTCGATTCGATCAATCAGATCAAAATAACCTAACTCGCGGCTTTACAAAATTTCGAGCTTACGCAGAGCTGGTGCTCGTGAAATTTGAAAATTCCACGTGGATATTGGAATAAAGAATTAATTTGTAATTAAGACGTTCGGAAATGGCAAATCTTAAGAAAGCGGTTCTAAGTGTGTACTATGATACTTATAAATGGTGAGAATAATCGTTAATCTATTGCAAGACTGTGTATACTCGATGTTTGTATAACATTTATAACCTTAAACAGTTGGCGTTCGCTAATTGTTTTATCATTAGTTAATAATGCATTCGGCCAATTTATAAGCGACTGGGCAATAACAACTATAGTCGTTTATGAATATTACGCTCTCATAATTAGAGAAAGACCTGTTAATATTGTTTAAAAATTTCTCACATAATCTTCAATGCCCAATTAGCAATTTTATACTTTATATTATTAACTTATGATTTTTCTGCCCATTATGTGCTTATAAATAATTACATAATATTTCTAATGTTTTATTAGAATTTCTAAAAGTGAACTTATGATTTTAGGTCGTTAATAAAGAGCGTAGGAATATTTGTCATTGGGATAAGAATTGCATACAGTTGTAAAGGAATAGACTTGATGGCTGCTGCGATATAAATCATTAAAATAACATTTTCTATTTGAAAAATTATTTAAATGTATGTAAATTAAAATATTATATTTGTAATGTACATATAATAATAAGAGTGATGTGTAATGTGGTAATGGTAATACACTAATTCCTTGGTTGTATTATTATTTATGTCATGATGTTTAAATAAAAATGAAATTTCAATAAAAATGTAATTTTATTTACCGAAATAAAGCTATTTGCAATAATTTGTTATTATTCGTTGTTCTCGTATTGAACCGCTGAGCAAACAAAACTTGAGAAAGTTATTTATGCACACATTTACAATGCATAATGTCCATGAGTAACAACTAGTAAACGGCTAAGTACTTCATTCGCATACATAACCTTAATTCATCATATTTTATTCGGTCACGATATTGGCAAAGAACTAAAGAAATAATATTTATCATATAGTACCCTAAATAAATATTGTTTTTTTTGTGCGCTCAAGTTTTCGAAATAATAAAATTGTTGAAAGAATTGACTCTGATTGTTAAAAGTTGGCAAAAGTTGTGCTCATGTAGCTTTGGAAAATACTTATAATTTCCATTAAAAATTTAACTAACTATTTAATTTCAATATTTCGATAATTTAAAAGTATTTAGACGAAATTCTACCGCAAAAGAGAGAATTTTCATCAAATAGAATGGAGGATAATAAAGTAAAGATTGAAAATCCTGATCTACCAGGTAATGGGGAAAAAAAAAAAAAAAACAGAAGACAGTTAATTAAAATAGAATAATTAATTAATAGTTTATATATGTTAAATAATGATTACAGTTGTTGTCGAAGCTCTGTTTGATACATTAAGCGATAAAGATGACATGGTACAACTATCTGCTATCGAATCCATAAGGACATTATCACGTAAAAAACCTTCCCTTATTATTCAGACTGCTGTTTCTTTTTTGGAATTGTACCAGAAGGTTTTTATATAATACGATAAAAATTACGATTGTATTGTCAGTCAATTTTGTTAACTGGAATGTTTATTTAGAGATTACAAAATCATAATTCGATCGTTGTTATAAAAATAATGACGGATGTTTGTCAAAATCTTGTTACACCTCTGGATGAAACTTTAGCAATATCTGTTGCAAATTTAGCTGTGGAGACGATTGAGGCTGGAACGGACGAGGCATCGGACTTGTTGGTCGCATTAAGCAAAATTCATTGTTCGCAAGCAGTAGGAGCATTAGTAATAAAGTATATATTAGTATTATTTAATGCTTGTAGTTTAAAAGCATTGCAAATGTTATGATTGCCTGAAAATTATATATAATTCATTTTTAGGTTTAAGCCAAATACAAGGCCACACTATACAATAATAAGAGCTATAGGAATGATTGCGGAAAAAAATTCCACAGGAATATTTCCATTCATAAAAGTGGCATTAAGTATCTTAGAATCATTGTTGCTTAGTATGCACGAAGAATCGTTTAGAATAGCAATTGCCTTTAGTGAGACTCTTTTATAACATTAATTTACCATAAAATTTCTATAAAAAAGCATTTTAAAAACGTTGTATAAACTTGCAGCTTTGGGAAAAATATCAGATGCGATTCACGATTGCCCTACAAGCACGGAGATAGTTCCTAATGCAGAACTACGCGAAGATATGCTTTACGACGAGCTTTTAACTGCTTTCGAAGTGTTGATCGAATGGCTTTGCACAAGTCGTAATATAATTTTAATAGAAAATATTTTAATAACACTTGCTTCAATTTTACCTTTTCTACCGAAAGACTATAATTATATATTTATTTTGAAAGTTATTCCTACTCTGTTGAATTTGTGTAAAAAATTTAATGTGAGATTAGCTGCCTCAAGGTTTATTTTTTCTCTGCATACGTTTATCAATAATTTTGATACAATTCATTTATTGTCTCTTTATTTCATTATATAGACTGCTTGCGATAATTTTAAATACCGTAGCGTTTCATGTAAAGGAACTTCTTCAACCCTTGTTGGAGCAAATACATCAGACATTGTCGGAAATGATTAGCATCGCACCTTTTGACGATACGAGGGATGCATTATTAACTCATTATGAAGTCTTACAGTGTTTCCGAGCCATTGTAATTTTATATCCAAGAGAGGGATTGGATCGGTATATAACTGACTAACCAAACCATCAAAACATTGCAATTTATGTTCGCGTATAACGATTGTATTAATTATAGGCTCTTGCAACAATTAAAATCGCAAAACATCACTCAACGCTCTCGGTCATTAGTCGTCCTTAGACATCTCATAAATACTTTACCAGCAGAAGTATATTTCATTTATTAATAAAAAATGATCGCCGAGCCATTAATGTCATAATGTAATTTATTAAAAATGTCATCGTCAGGATCACGAAGGACTTCGAAGAATCGCCCTGAATCTTCAAGATTCATTGGGTGAGAAAACCACTCACCATATTGTTGGCGCAATCGTAGCTTTAGCTGCAAGACCAACTCTGCCACTCTTACCTTCTCAACTGTCGTCATTCATAAAATTCATGGTAATTAAGCTG
Organism: Ceratosolen solmsi marchali; assembly: GCF_000503995.2. Lineage (NCBI taxonomy): Eukaryota > Metazoa > Arthropoda > Insecta > Hymenoptera > Agaonidae > Ceratosolen > Ceratosolen solmsi. Next base: position 2,476,990 of record NW_011948426.1, on the reverse strand, counting down.
TTGATAATTTGAAATGTTATTTTAATTTATAATCGTAATTTTAGGTCATGCATTCTAACTTGGAAACGGATGAAGGAGTAGCTTGCGAGGAAGCTTTACATCTTCTATCCAGCACGGTTAACGGAGCTGAAACATGGCTTTGGCCGTTGCTGATTAAAGCTTTGTTAGATCCGTTAAACACAGCCTCCGTAAGCATTTCAACTGTGTATTTTCTAATGGAAATAACTTTTTAACAAACAAGCTAATTTAATCATTATTACCAGCAATAAAAAATATTTATAATCAAACGTGTTTATATAAAAAGATTTAGAACGTAATTTTCAATCTTATTATTAATAATTGACGCTGTTTATAAAGTTTTTTTCATTCAACATCACACGTATATATATATATATATATATATATATATATATATATATATATATATATAAGCACATAGCGATATTATTTATTAAAAAAATATAAAAAATAAAAAAAAATAAATAAATAAAAAACAGGCCGTCTCGATTTTACGTGCCTTGGCGCCTCTGGCTGTTAAAATAATTCGAGACGAGAATAATCTCGCCGATCAGAAGGACTTTCAAAGCTTGAAAGTTTTTGGCCGCTGCTTGGAGCTCTTGGAAAGCGAACGAAATCAATCAGCTGTCATTGCCTTTCTTAAATGTACGGCACCACTTTTGGGGCATCGACTGAAGCCACAGTGGGACACTAAGCTTACCGAATTATCGAAATTCTTGAATCAATGTGCGGAGACTATGACGGAGGTAGAGAAAACGCAGATTTGGGAAGAGAAAATCGTTGAATTTGTGGAAGAGAGCGTTAATTTGGAGGGCGAGTATTGGGGTTTAAGATTGGCGGACGAATTAATGGGAAAGACCATCACTCCATCGCTTTCGATCATTTTAGCGGCTGTAGCCAGGGAACCAATTCATATTACAATATTGGTTGAATCAGCGCGGATGCATAGTGTAATTAGTACTGGACAAAGGTATTTCATCATTATAATTTTAATTTGGATTTTCAATTTGGACGCTTGTCCAAATTGCAGCTTCGTATTGCATAATTGCAAAGAATAATAATTGAAATCGAATCATTTTTATTGATAAAATTATATTTAGATTTAGCAGTCGGCAATATATTTATTTGCCTTGGTCCAAATCATTTCAAGTAAATAAATAAATAAAAAAAACAAAACAAAACAAAAAAGAAGCCCCCTCCCCCCCGCTCCCGTTATTAGCTTAAACCGCCCGCTTAACACTTACCATTTACCGCAGACCCACATCCAGTAAGTACGCAAGGGCTGTAGGTATCTGTGCAAAAAATCATTTGGAGAAGGTTTTGAAAATCATGTTGGGCTTTTGCAAACTCGAAGACGTGAAAAAGCAACCCGTAAGACTTCTTGGCTGGATTAGAGATGCGAAAGCCGCGACAATTAACGAAGCGACCAAAGCTGGTTTGTTGATGGCATACGCAGAAATTGCAAAAAGAGGAGATGCCACGGCTTTGTTTCCTACCTTGGATAAGGAGATTTTTCCTTGGATCGTAGAGCAAGTATACAGTTGCAAGGAAATAACGACGAAAGAAGCCGCGCTCGTTGCCTTAGAGCAAGTAATTACATAATTTAATTATTTAAAAAAAAAAAAATAATAAAAAAAAATTGCCGTTAAAGTAATCAAAGTTTTTATGTTTTTAAATAATAATTGATATACACTATGAGGTATTCGACTTGTCATGTGAAATGTTTTATTTTAAAAGAAGCAATGTTAAAGCAAGTTAAAGGAGATCAATTTTCTCCACTCTTCTCCAATCAATTAAACTTGTTTTCGTTACTTGTCATCCTTTTTCCTACATAGACAAAACAATGTTAAAACAATGTTAAATGTTATTTTATGCTTATAAGAGTTGTGAAAGAAATATTTAAATTCTATTAAACGAATGTGTGTGTGTGTGTGTGTGTGTGTGCGTGTGTGTGTGTGTGTGTGTGTGTGTGATTGTGTTTATAGGCAGGTGAAGCCATTCATCCCAATCGATTACCCAACTCACCGGGTTTTTATGATCGAGAGCATGCTTTGCAAATTCTTTTGAGACTTTATCAATCACCCACCGGCTATAAGCCATTGCAGTTGTATCCATTGATTTTGAAAGCAATACTATCGTTAATGTATCCTTTACAAAAATAATCCACTTTCGATTTCTGGAGCCTACAAACATTCCTTAACGTATATTTAGAAAGTTACCTCCCGTCTTGACCGACGAAGAGAAAGAGGTACTTCTTAAAACAACGATTGATAAAATAATACCAGCTAGCAATCAGGTATATATTATTTATTTTTCTTGTATTTTCTTTGTATTTGAATAAAAATGTAATTTTGACATTATCGATTATATTTAATTTCATTTGTGAATATATAGATCGAGGAGATGAAGATGCCGCAAGTCATGCAACAGACTATTGAATATTTGGGCACTATCAGCAGTGAAACTGTTGCCAATTCAGCAGATACTTTCGCATTGTTAGTCGACATTCTCATATCGTGGATGGAATCTGTATCATCTTTCAACCGTAGAAACGTATTATTTGTTCTTAGAACGACTCTTAGGTAAGGTAATGATAGGATAATGTCGTGAAATTGTGAAATGCACATATGACGTATGGCGGTAATGCTACCTTAATGGCATTGAATGTTATAACGTTATGCCATTAAGACATAGATGCCTTAAAACATATTTTATCAATCGAATATTGTAAATAAAAAGAAAAAGAGGAATAATGTCGTAAGGGTAATACGTAAAATAACGTGATAATATTTTGTTTTTTTTGTTTTGTTTGTTTGTTTCTTTTTCTTTTTTTTTTCTTTTTTTTTTTTTTTTTTTAGATCTTATTATGATTCATTGAAATATACATATCCAGGAGGGAAATTGGAGCCAGGCAAATTACTTGGAATGATTTTATGTTGGAGCGCAGATCCTGAATTTGCATTGAGGCCACTGGTGGTCGATTGCGTTGCTTTGGCATTAAATATTGGGGCAAAATATCGATCTACCATGCCGGATAATAATTTCAATCACGACTTGAATGAATCGAAGCGAATTCTCGTTAGCGAAGATACTAATTTCCTTTACGACGGCATAAAGGTAAAGAAGGAATTAATTAAAAAGCGCAACAGTGAAAATCATATAATTCGAAATCTGTCTTAAAAAAAAAAAAAAAAAATCCAAACAAATAAAATATTATTATACTACTTTGATTTAAGTTTATTCATTTATTAATTTTTGCTTTTTGTTTTAAAAACAAGCTAATGTCGTCGATATGATTTATTAGAGTCTGGCGGCAGCGGTTAGCGAGAGAATATCAGGTACGGAAATTGTAAGCCTAACCCACGGCCTAATCAAAGGATTATTGTATCCGTCAGAAGCAAAAATCGCCGCTGCATTAGCCCTATCGGAATTATTTAAAATTCGTGGCTTGGAATTTCCACGATCGAATCTCGATGTGGTCGGTAAGAAAACTTTTCAATTAACTTTGAATATTTCATATAATTCCTATAAAGACTCCTATCGCCTATAAAGAGGCTATTCCCGGTTAAGGGCGCAGCTTCTCCGAGAATTTTAGTGGCTTCGTCGGGCCTTGATTGCCTGTGTATTGCACCAAACAACGAGTAAAAAGTTCCTGCTAGCGCTGAATAATATCAATGTAACTCCGCTGAGCAAAAATGGTAATTCATTTGTAGTAAATAATGCTTTAGAGTCATTAATGTCGGTAAAATTGAGTTTATAATGAAAAGAGTGTTGGGATCGACTTAAACTTTAAGCGGCTGCCCCGTTGTTTCACCTGTTAGGCATACACGACTCACTCGGATGCCCCGTAGACTCAAATTATCGATACAACCGATGATAATTATTAGCCTATCCTTATCGGGATAATCATGCCAATTGTTTATCCTTGAGCGCTTTCCCGTCGGTCGGGCATCCCATTCTCATCGTACTCATTGTCATCGCTCTCACCTCTACTAGATTAGCCAGTTGTTCGTGAACATCGGATCATCTGCTCCTTAGGGTGTGCTCTTTAATTTTGTCTTCGTCGTTTCTCTCTATCAAGCAAGAACGATTAAAAAATCGATCGTTTAACAATCGTTCCGGAAAAAATTATTTAAATATTTTATCGCGACTGGCCACATGAGTATTTATTTACGTAACTCTCATCCTTGAACTATCAATGAGAATATATGTTCGTAAAAATTATTGCATTTTTATAATATCGTATGATCGAATCGCGATGCCTCTCAATTACATATATTCAAAGGAATCAACGAATGAGCTTCCTCCTTAACATTTTCAGTTACAATCATTAATCAACTGAGTCCAGATAATCCGAACTGTCTAAAGAAAGCTGTGGCGGCAATTAAAGAATTATGCATACACTATCCACAAGAAATTTTGGAGCATCTGCTACACCAGCCTATACCTTTTGATTGTGGCACCATGGAATTTTGGAAAGAGCTTGGAAAATCAGACGATATTGGCTTTCGTGTGTGTACATTTTGAATGCAATTCATAAATAGTTGTACGGTTTAATTTATAATACGTAAGGGCATGAAAGAATAGGAACCAATGCGATTGTGTAATTTTAAAAAAAAATTTTGATTATCTTAAATTTATTTAACATGAAATTTGTCTGATTTTTTTCGTTTGTTTAAATCTTATTAATCTAACTTTAACGCGTAAACAATAATAATAGAATATTTTTAAGCTAATACTTAATCATTATTAAGTGATTTTTCGTAACGATTGACATGAAATATTTCAAGCAAAGTATTACAAACATTAATTATCCCCAACGTATTTTCCATCATATAAAGATATATATATATATATATATATATATATATATATATATTTAGGAGAATATGCGGTGCTTCAAATAATGAACTATTTTGTCAGTTGTGGAAATTTAGCGTGTGCAAACTCTCGTTATTTTCTAGGCGTTGGAGCTGCTTTTAACCAGATTGAAAAATGATGATATACTAATCGACAATATTTCATCAGCTGATAATTACACTAAACGTTCTGTCGCGGCGTTTACGTCCTTGGCAGCAATTATGGCGATCGGACAGCTCTTGAGCTCTCCAAAGGCTCAAGACTTAATCGATCCAGAACTTGCGGCATTAATCGCCGTTTTAATCAAGTTTTTGGCCGGTTGGTTACACGCTGATCCACCAATGTCCAGCATCCGCACGAAATTTGGTTTTGTACCTAATCGCGGGGCATGCAAAATTAATCCACATAAAGAAGCCTACGCTGTCCTAATAAAAGTTTTGAATATTATTGGACTGCATGATGCAAATAAATCAACCGAATTTGTGAGTATAATGTTTTCATGTGACACTGTAAATTGCGCGCCCCTACCTCTAACAATAAAATTTGTATACGCCTGAAGGTAGACATCGTTGAAGTACGAAACCTTGTTTAATTGCATAATTAAATGGGGTAACAATTTGTTTTTAATTAAAAAATTACATTTTTTTAGTCGTTAAATTAAGCTTTAACAAGAACATTGAGCTCCCTCGAGCATTGGTAAAATTTTTTTGTTAATTCCCAACAGAGTTTCGAGTCCGAGTCAGAAGCCGAGGAGAATTTAGTGAGGACGATGCGCGCGGTTATGCAGTGCTTATCAAAGCGCAACGACATCCTGATCGACGTGACCAGATGCTTGGAGAATCTCGTGACCAGTAATCTGCCAGCTCAAAGGGCAGTTGCCATAGTCTTTCACGCGGAGCTCATCGGCGATCCAATCTTCGACGTCATGTCGCTCGACTCAATTGTGAAGATGCTGCACGAGGCCAAGGCAGATTCTTCTCCGCTGGTCAGGAAGTTGGCAACCATTGGCCTCGCGCGAGTGGCACTCTTGGAACCGGATCAGGTAAATTGGGAAATGGAGAAAGACGGGCCCTAGAGCCGAGTTGACTTTGAAGTATCCGAGCGCCGAAAAGTTCATTCGATGTTTCTGGTCAATCGTGACCATCTAATCGAGCTCTACTGCATTTAATACATAAATCATCTTTAATTATACAGCTCAAATTTGCCATTAAACAATTCCATTTTTCCACATTCAAGGCAAACATTAACCCGTCCAATTATTTATAATTTAGATATTGCGCACATAACTATTGCGACCAATGAATATTGTATAACTTCTACGTAATAGCCGAGATATGATTTCATTTCTCATAGCCGAGCTTTCCATGAAAATTGGAACTTATTGTAAATAAATTTTGCCGACACGATGAACGTTTAGATGCGTCTGCAAGGGACATTGGCAATTTCCGCGATCTAAAGTAAGACGAGATGGAATCGCACACGACCAAATGCTTTTGGATGTCTATTATTGCATCCACGCCACACCCTCGCGTTAATCCAACATCCTATTATAACTCAGCCTCTGCAAGAACAGGTGGAGAAGTATTTGGACAGCTGCCTGACCTCCCTGATGAACGGCTTGGAGGAGCCAGCGAACGCGTACGGCAGTACGGAGGTGGTGCTGGAGTCGCTGAAGGGACTCGGGGTGCTGCTGTCGGCGAAGACGGACAAGCCGATAAACCCGCGAGTCGTGTTTGCTCTCAAGCCCTTCATCGAGAAGGAGAACTGGGAGATGAAGCTCGCGGCGATAAGGGCATTGGGTTCGACAACCCAGGGCTGGCAAAGATTCATCCAGTCGCCGGACGACGACATAACGGACCACTTGCTCGGATGTATACCCTGTCTCGTAATCAAATTGGAGGATGACAACGATAGCGTGGCAACGGTGATCTTATATCCCTCATTCTCGAAAATATTACCAAGGATAAGCATGGGATTTATCTTTGATAATAATTTCAAGATAATTCTAAGATATTGTGTAGTTTATTAGATGTTTAATTAATATTCGTTAGCAAGTGTGATGTCCTTTAATTTGATTGATTCGGATCATTATCGATGTAATAGGAAGAGAGAGAGAGAGAGAGAGAGAGAGAGAGAGAGAGAGAGAGAGAGACTTTTGGCTCATCAGTGGAGATTAAAATAAAAAAAGAAAAATGATGATCCAATTATGTATGCAAAGTAATAATAGATAGATAATTGAAAAAAAAAACATTTGAAAATTGTGCCCATTTAATGTTACAATCACTCGTTATTCAAACCAAAATCGTGTGAATGAAACATTAATTCAAACATAATTACAAAACTTTACTTTATATATGTATTAAAATATAATATAAATGATACGCTTTAATCGAGGATTAACAATTACAATTATGAATATTCAATAGATAATAAAATGGAAAACTTTGGTTTATAATAGGAATACTAATTAGCTAATTAATTAATATAAACGACTGGTAATAAAAGCTCTTTCGTCATTTTATTTAGGAATCGAGGAAGGTATTGTACAGTATGGGGCATCTTATACAATGTGAATCCTTGGCTAAAATAATCGACACTTATCTAGCGCCCGAAAGTAATTTGAATTTTGAGAAGTTTGTACGAGAATTGATAAATTGTTTGAAAACGGATTTACCATTACGAGCCGAAGAATTGCGGTAAGCAATATTTATCTAATGTTACAATAATCGTTAGATTATCACGATAAATAAGGTTTTCCTTATTTTTCTTTTTTCTCTTTTCTATGATATTATAGAAATGCAATTGTCCGAGGATATTCAAAATCGGAAAATGCGATGGCTCGTGCGACGTCGGCGACGATATTAGGATTGTTTGGTGAGCCGAGACCGGAGGACGTCCAGAGGATGCTACAGCTATTGCACGATAAGGATAATATCGTGAGAGCTCGAGCCGCTCAAAGTCTCGCTTTAAGTTTTACATTTTGAGGCAAATTATTACTGGCTTTCACGGAATTATTATCGTAAATTTTATAAAATGAAATGTGATTACTGATTAATGTGAAAATCAAAATCACACGTTCTATTTTTTAGGCAAAATATTTCAAATAATTTGGGAACAAACGAATAAAATGATGAGAAAACTTACGATAATATAATGCGTGAATGTAAAGGTATAAGCTTGATTAGGTATTAGTAGACTATATTAATAGCCATCATTCTATTTAATTAGAAAATCAATATTTCTTATTAAAATACAAACTCTAAACACTGTATTGAACAAACGAGAGAAAGTTTTTTGATTTTATATGTTAGCTTTCAGCGAAATAAAAGATGCTACGTAGTAATCGAATCCCATATCTGCATCTGTTAAACTCATTGACTTGTATAAAAAATTAATTAAAAAAATCCAATTTCTTATACTTCCGTAGTAAACATTTAAACATTTACGCGATTAATATACTAACTTTCGGTTTATTAACGTTCGATGTATAGACTTTGTATATTTCAGAAAACTTTCTCGTGTCAATTTAATTTTAATGTGCAATTTTCAATAGTATTATGCGTAAGGCTATATTTTTAAAAATTATTTACGGATAAATGACATATTCTAGAAAATAATGTAATTTTTAACGCCATGAGAATTTTTTTTCTTTTTTCTTTATACAAATGTTTATTCAATATGAATTTTTATTAATACGTTACTTCTTTGTCTTCTATTTTTATTCGAGCCTGTTGTATAAAAAAAAAAAAGTTACCAAAATTTTAAACAATTTGTAATTTAGTAGCTTTATAAATATCATAAATACCAAAAACGTCTTCGGTACAAAGAATAATAATTCATAAAAATTGTATTTAGTTAAGCTTGTTAATTTTGTTATTTCACCTTAAAGAGCGTTATGTTATTAAATCATGAAATTTTCTTAACAAGTACTTCCTTTGATTTTAAACTTGTAAAAAAAAAAAAAAAAAAAAATCATGAATTTTATTAAAGATAATTTTCTTCATTTAGTTTTCATTTCAATCTATATTTGGTAAATAAAAATAAATACTCCATTCTATTATGTATAAAAAAATGTAAAGCAGATTTAAAGCAAAACATGTGTGTGTGTGTGTGTGTGTGTGTGTGTATGTGTGTGTGTATATTCAAGTTAATTTAAATTATGTCTGCTTTAAAAAAAAATAAAATATTTTTGTATGAATGATAGAAATGATATAAAGCTTAGAAAACGTGGCCTTCTGAAAATTTTGTACGTTTATAAGTACTCTTACGTAACAATTTAAACAGAATTTATATATTTATTAGCATATTTGTAAACTCAACAATTAATTACAAAAAATGTACAAAAGACATATCTATACAAAAATAAATCAACATTCACAATAATATAATAAGTATTTTCATCTTATCATTTACTATACACGAACATATAATTATTATTATTTACTGTGCAGTTTCTCAATACAAACACTAAGTTGTTCGAGTCGTTGAAGAAGATTAAGCATATTGGCACTCGATTGTCTAAAACTTGATTGCTCAATCTCGTGAATATCCTGACGTTGTCCCATTTCAAAATGAAGTCGCGCAAGTTTTTCCTGCTGCTCTCTAATTTCAATCATTTGTTCCATACTACAATCTTTTCCTGTTATTTCAAAATAAGAATAACGATTAAATGTATTAAAACATTGCATTGCTATACTTAAACTAAACAGAAGCTTTACGATTAATTATAGTTCTCGTATTAAAAAAGTTAGAAAATCTGTGTAAACAAATTTTAAAAATAAAGTATAAGTTTTCCTTGCATATAGATTTTATATTAATATAAGTTATAAATAATTTTAAAATGGTTTAAAATGAGTTCGATTAATTTATAAAGTTAAATTGAAATTTAAGAGAAAATTTTTTCATTGTAACAGACTCATTAATTACGTAATAATAATAATAATAATATATCAGTATACGCGTGTATTTATAATTGTTTGAACAATAGCCGTTTAAAATGTATAAAATGTATAAAATATGCCGTTATTCGACATTATTATCAGTATTTCTGTATATCGTGTTTAATCATGTTGCATTAAATTTATCTTAAATTGCATAATATTGTATTCAATGTATCAAAAACATGTTATCTTATTTGTAAACATATTATAAATTAATTTTTTTAAAATTAATTTCAATCATTATTCGGATTGCTCTCTATTTATAAAAATTTATCCAAACCCAGTCGAATAATTAACGATATTTTTAAAAATTTTCTTAAATAAAGACGATGTAAGAAAAATAACAAAGAACAGTATACTAAATTAAATTTATGTAGTTTTTCTTTTTTTGTGTAACATTTATTCTCAATAAATGTTACTGTCTGTAATCATTATCTACATATGATCCGTAGAAAGTCGACTTATGAAATACTTGATAAAAGTATTTTATAATATACGTTTTTGATTAATAGAAATATGTTTAAACGAGTTACTTAGTGTTATCCAGAACTGTAAGTTCTAAATCTGTGATCAAATTATTTTCATCGCTTTCGTTAAATATATTGTGCAATTGTAAAAAGATTAAAAATTGTAAAGATACATATAAACAAATAAATAAACTAAGCGTGAGAGAAAAATGTTATCTTTTTTAAGCGATGAGAGTTCAATGTTTGATTAAATAATAGATAAAATGAAAAATTTAATATTTTTTCTTTGTCACTAAATTTTACTAAATACGGACTTGACACATATTATATTCATAAACGTAAGCTTGAAGGTTTTTTCAAAAGGACACATAAAATTAATTAAATACTTGAACAAATTTAGATTGAAAAATAAATGTATAAATGTATAAATGTACATAAAAATATTTCAGAATAATACAAACACGTAATATCGCTCAAGATTTGCATAGCTATTACATAATTTTTAAATTATTACTTAAATGTTTCTACGTACATTCGCATAAAGTTATAGTGAAGAGTTTTATATATGTAAAACATTACCAAAAGCACGCAAATTGCCACTATGGAAGTCTTCGAGTAGCTGGAGTAGCGCTTGCTCCATATGCCTGACATCGGGTACTTCTGATAAAAATGAATGATGCTTGCATGGTAGCAGAACTTTTTAAAATTTTAATAAAATAAAAAGACTTTAAATTAAAAAACTGATAAATATGATAAATGTATTAAATAAATGGTAATAATTAAATTATTCAAGTATACGAAACAACATAATTTAAATAGTAAGTGCAAGAGTTGTTTGATAATGAAATAAAATAAATTGATATCATAATTATAAGTGGCAACTTTTAGAAGACGAATTAGTACATTAAACCAACTATTACAAATTATCATTTACAGTAATTTAAGATTTGAGATTTTTCAGAAAATGAATTGTTTCAATATTATAGTATAATAGCCAATTTTTGCTTTGTTTACTTAATCTGTTAAAAATGTACTAAAGAATTTAAAAATACTATGAAAGTCTTAAACTATTTACATATGTATTAGGTTGTTGTAATTCAATGTCACTCAATGACAGTAGCTTATGCTTTTCGATCTTAAAATATTAATTTCAGTAGATAAAGTTTTAAAAAAATCATTGAAATTAAGTAATAAGCTAATGTTTCTTGTTAAAAAAATTTTATTTTACCTTATCTATAAAATAAAAACAATGATAATCTGTATTTAAAATTATGGCCCAATCCATAGGTATAAACAAATATTTAATTTTTTACAATAAGAACATAAAGAATGTAAATGGTAAGGCAGTCTATTACCTTTACGTTGCTTATTTATATTTGGAACTTCGGGATTAACGGACTTCTGTTTTTCTTTATCGTTTGAATAAACGAGACGAGATTGATTTCCATAGCTAGTTGTAGCTTGACTCGAAGATTCTTTGCTTAATGCCGATGAACTTTGTGCGTTATTCTCCCATATTACTTGTTGCTAAAATATAATTTATAAAAATCTTATCGGTATAAAACAAAATTTAACAATTATCGGGTTATATGAAAAATTGTATGGACATTATCAATACGAGATTGATATATAATGTAATGGTAAATGTATAACTAGAATACTTATACAATTTTAAAATTGTATAATTACCAATTCATGGGGACTGTGTATTTTGCCTTTAGATTGTTTATTAGACTTAGTAGGAGTACAAGGCGGCGTTACTTCATCGCCTCTACTTAATGGCTCTTCGCTCTCCTCTTTCTGTACCAATTGTTGTAGTTCACCGCTACCCGAGTGTTCATCCATGTTCATCGTCTATACAATATGCATAATATTATTGATATAAAAAAATCTAAGAACACAATAAATATTTTGCCACTAATGAAATATACAAATCTATATTGATATTATAAAAATATTGTGTATAATAGATAGAATAATTATTTTGATATTATATGTTTTTCTAATTTACCACAGCCACTTCTTATATTCCCTGAACATCATTCAACATTCTAAAGTATTTATGTATAAAAACAATAAACTGTATAGAAATATTTGTAGGTTATTGTCGATAATTCGTAAACAAATAATTCGCCGTCGTTGTCAGCCCGACACATTTGCCGTGCCATTATTCGAAAAAAATAATTTACTTAATCGATTAGACTTCACATCAAACTAAATGTATTTTTATGCCGTATCAAACAAAAACTTTACGACGATCGCCTAAGATGGCCATGTTGAAGATTCAAGACAGACGCCAATACTGCAAACTACAAATGCATTTGTGTTTATTCCGAGCACACATGTAAATGATAAAAGCAGTGGTATGAGGAAATAAGGATTATAATAATTCACTATTTGTATATCCAAGGTAATAATCATCTTTCCAGATATATTACATGCGAAGAGAAATTAAATTAAAATTCTCAATGCGTTATAAACGCATTATTTAGTATGCGCGTAAATAAACATTAATGGTAAATATATTGCGAGTAACCTATACTGTTATTTTTATGTTATTTTTATGATTTCGTGAGTTATTATTAAGCGATAGAGCTTTTTATTTATGATAAAATAATGATCGAAGGCTAATTGTTAGCGGCTGTACCGATCTCTAATAATAATACGAGATGCTTTAATATACATAGCTTAAGTTAAATATTGTAAGTTGAAAATGTTTATCGAATAATTTAATCAGGCATATAATTGCATTAATTTTTTTTTTGCTTTTTCTTTTTTTTTTTTTTTTTTTTTTTTTTTTTTTTTTTTAGTTTTTTTGATGATTTCATGGATTAGAGAGCAATTTACAGAATCTGGGAATAGCAGGAAGAATTCAAGGAGTGCTAAAAAGCCCTCCTTGAATGGTTCTTCCAAAGAAATCAAAGGAATGCAAACATCTACAGCATCAGAAGGTTTTCTTATTAAAGTTGTTAGGTAATTAACATTTTTCTAATTACAACTAACGAGCCATTCTACTTTTGTTTAAATAAAAAAAGAAAAAAATCTGTTTTTACTTGTTGGGCATATTAAATGCAGTCTGGAAGGGGATGTTTTGAATGTTGCTGTGACACAGGAATTTATGATTCACAAAGTTAAATCGATAGCTACGGAACATTTTTATGGACATGACAAAACTGCGGGAGTTTTTCAATTTCGCTTGATACATGCAACAGTTTTGAAATCACTTGACGATGAAAAAACTTTAAAGGATGAAGCAATTTCAGAATCCGGTTAGTAATTGACATTAATATATTCAGTGTAATCGAGCGATATACATATGCAAGATTTTATCAATAGTTCTGTATTAAATAATAAATACATGTAAATATTATAGATGAACTGTTATTAGTTAAAATTAGAGATCATTCTGAGCAATTAAATTCGTCAGAAGATAATTTAAAAGCACCAACCGAAGAAATCATAATGAATGCGACAAAAGAGTTACCAGTTAAAAATGCGCCAAAGCCGGCAATAAATTCCGATTGTCCTGAAGATGTAAATTTTTTAGATCATAAAATCTTACTAGAGTTAATATTTATAATTCAGGTTACTGCAGTAATTAATACAGTTTCAGAATGAAATTCGTAAAATCTTCATCACACTTGTACAAACATCTGCAAAAATTCTTATGTACAGTCCAGATGCTCAAAAATTTTATGAAATTATTAAAGATAAATTAGAAGAACAATTAAAGCCACCTAACGATCCAAAGGCTGTGAAGTATTTAGTAGAAATGGGCTTTTCAGAAGTTAAAGTAACAAAGGCACTTCAACTTAAAAAGTATGTACAAGAATTACGTTAAATCCTAAACATTTATCACAGCTTCAATTGAATAATAATGATTTTTTTTTTCTTATTTCATACTCGTATTATCCCTACTATATTTAACAAAAAAATATCGATAAATAAAAATATTTTATAACTGTTTTGATGGAAGCTTATGATAAAAAAATAATTACGAAATAAGCATAAAATGAGCTCGGTCGAACAAATCATTTGTGATAAATTGCAAAATTCTCGGAATATTCCATTAACGATTTGTAAATGACGTTGAAAATTTTAATTGATACTTTCATTTTAGAATGAATACAGCAGAGGCGTTGGAATGGCTGTTCGAACATCAAGATGATTCCGATAACGATGAGGATATACCAACTTTAGAAACAATATTAGATGCGGATGCCGGTCCTAGTTCATCAGGTACAATAAAAAAAGCAAAGAAGAACTCTATTAGAGAGACTATCCATAAGCTTTTTAAAAAACGTAATTTAGTAATGGGCCAGAATGTTTTTTCGCTTAACTAATCCTTATCTTTTATTAATAATGTATTTTCTAGATAATGAATCGGAGAAAAAAGAACCAAATCTTGTTCATATTGTTAATCTACTATTAAATAGTTTTCGACAATATCAAAAAATGGATTTTAAGCCCAGTTCGTCATTAGTTCAATCTTTGGAAGAAATGGGTTTTGAAAAGCCAAAGATTTTAGAAACACTTAAAATTACAGGCAATAATCAGGCAAATGCAGTAAGTTGTATTATTAATGAAAGTGTGCGTTATCAGTTGCACGATAATTTAAAATTGAAATATTTAGTGTGCATGGTTACTGGGAGAAAGAAGAGCGAGTTTAGAAAATTTGTACGATGGCATGGACCCTGATGGACCTATTTACAATGCAATAATGAATAATCCTCAAATTCAACTGAGTCTCACAGATCCAAAAATGTTAATTGGTACGTAGATGCAAAGAAAATAATTCCTTTAAGATAATTCAGCGAGTCTTGGCTTTGCATAAGATGCTTGTTATACATTTATTACAAAAATTTTAATCCCATAATCTTATACATACGTATATATATATATATATATATATATATATATATATATATATATATATATTTTTTTTTTTTCAGCTTATTTATCGATGCTAGAAACGTCTAAATCAACAAGTATATGGATGAAGGATCCGCAAGTTTCGCCAATACTTAGCCAAATATTTAAAACGTATCACGCCGAAAAGCACGCGATTCTTTTGAATCGTTATAATAGCAGCTAACGTTTTCTCTATTGCTCTTGTGTTTGTATGAATCTACATTTTGATATGAAATTATAAAGATTAACTTTATTTATCACCGAAATTATTAATTGCTGGATATTGTTTTAATTATTAATATATGTCATTGTTAAATGACAATCTTGCTATTGGAAACAACCCACATTAACAAGTGCTTAGCAATAATCGATGAAAGTAATTAAGATTTAAAATGGAAGAGTATTTATAAAACAATCTCATTTTTCATATTTAAATATGAATTTTGTAAATACAATTATACTATTGTATTAAAAAATATAGTTCAATTTAATTTAAGAGTTTTATAGCTAACTAATATTAAACTTTGCAAACATTGTTACTACAATTATAAATTATACAAATATTGAACTAGCTTTGAAAGAAAAAGTTATTGTTAAATACTCATTAGATTTTTAAATGTTAGAAGTTCTAAACATATATTATCGTGATTTTTAAAATGATAGAACTGTATAAGCTTTTCTCAATGAAAATTAAGAAATCAACCAATCCGTATTTTTACATAAAATTATAAGATACAATAATGTATCATTTAAGATTTTTTAGTCTTTCGATTTATTTAATATGCTTTATTATTTTAATTAATATAATAAAGGACTGAAAAATAGTTACAATATGCCTCGACTAATTAAACATATGTAATACAATTTATTCTTACGAATGTACCATTCTTTTCTTTAACTTATTTAATTTTCTCGATTTGATTTGAAAATTATAAAAGGAGCTAACGATTAATTAAGAAGCTCTTAAGATTATTAATTCATAAATTCCTCTAAATACACTATTACTTAAAATCAAGAGCTATGGAAATTTTTTTAAATATATAGCTTCTTTAAACTCGATTTAATTAAACTAACATTTTTTTAACAAGATTCATAATTTTCTTGGCATGTCACAATAGATAAAAATTGCCGCATAATGGGAAATACAAAATAAATATATTGTATCTTGAAATGTTTATATCTCACGGAAGATACTTCTCTCACTTAATATATTTATATACAGTATTATGTTACATAAAAATTCTTCCTTAATATATACAAGACACTTATCAAAGATATATAGTACATTTAATTGATGATATAGTCATCGTATGTTGAATAAATTTTTAACACGAATATACATTATTTTTAAATATATTAGTATTTGCAATTTATGTTTACATTTCTTGTCCTTTGGGCATTCAAGTTGTCCGTTGTTTGAGTATTTTGATTTTGACAATATTAATGTACGAGTCGTAAATGCAATGTTGCTTAATAAGCAACAAATTATATTTAAAATTTTATAATACATATGCAATTAAGTAGTAAAAATAGAAGAAACAGCATTTAGAGACAGGGGTATGGGAAATGTATATAGTTTATGGATTTTTTTTTTATTTTCAAATTTACAAAAAATATATAATTTTTTAAAATAATTAACAATTCATCGATACAAATATTAAGTATAAATATGTAGAAAAATATAAATTAGAAGTAATATTTACAATTAAAAATCATTTGATCAACTTTCATTACAAATTTTTGATTATTTGCTATGCAATTGCTCGATGCAAACACTAAGTTGTTCGAGTCGTTGAAGAAGATTAAGCATATTGGCACTCGATTGTCTAAAACTTGATTGCTCAATCTCGTGAATATCCTGACGTTGTCCCATTTCAAAATGAAGTCGCGCAAGTTTTTCCTGCTGCTCTCTAATTTCAGTCATTTGTTCCATACTACAATCTTTGCCTAATTTGACAAATAAACCGTTTAACTTTCTATAGTTATATTGTCGTACTCAACAACAAATACAACAAAACTAACAAACAAAAAATACTACTTTGATCACATGATTCCGTTTAAAGTTAAGTGCTAATAATTGAACAAGTAAATATAAATATAAACATCGTATTGTATAATTAACATAAGAATAAATTATTTATCAAGCTTACAAATTGCCAAGTGGTATATATCTTTTTATACGTGTTAACTTAATATGTCAAATTTAAAAAGTAAATTTGAAATACTTTTCCAATTATTTTTCAATTATCTGTCAAAAGTATAATATTTGATGTTGAGTATATCGATTAAAATTTTGTAATACAACGATTACCAAAAGCACGCAAATTGCCACTATGGAAGTCTTCGAGTAGCTGGAGTAGCGCTTGCTCCATATGCCTGACATCGGGTACTTCTGATAAAAATGAATGATGCTTGCATGGTGTCATCACTTTTTTTTTTTCAAATTAAATAAAATAAAAAAGCTACAAATTAAAAAACTAAAAATGGTATAATACAATAAATCTATGATAATATCAAATGAACTTAAGTAGTAATATGAGAAAATAAAACCATAAAATATAAATATTGGATAAATAATGTAAAGGAATTTTATAATAAAACTAAACACATTTTAAAGTAAACGCTCACCCTTTTGTTGCTTTCCCATCCTTGGGAGATCCATACGAATTGGTTTTTGTCTCTCTTTGTCATTGGCATGTATCGGGCGTGATTGATTCCCAACATAAGATAAATTGAATGCTCTGCCAGACATAGAGGCTTGACTAATTGTTGCTTGACTCGATGACTCTTTACTGATAATCGACGACGCTTGCACATTATTATCCCACATGGTATGTTGCTAAAAATTAGTTATATAATTAGTGTTTAAAAACTAAAATAACAAAATAATCTTTATTTATTATGATTTTGTTAATTTACCATACCAACATTATATTATTTTATTATATTATATAAATTATATATTATATAAATGGATATGTAAATAAATATAATAAATAAATACAATCAATAAATTCAGCATTGTAGCATTGGAAATACTTAAAATATAAATAATTACCAGGGTGTGAGAGCTGAGCGTTTCACCATCGGATGGATGATTGGATTTGACAGGTGTAGAAGGCGGTGTCGCTTCACCACCTCGAGTCAATAGCTCTTCGCTCCTCTCTTTCTGCACCAATTGCTGCAGTTCGCAGCAATCTGAATTTTGATTCATGCTTAATCGAACGTACGTGTATACTTATGCATCTGTACATAAAATATATAAGCGTCTAATCTGTAAGAGAGAAGTAGGCATTTTAAATGATATTGGCAATAAAGGCTTCATTGCTAAACTAGGGTGATAGTAAAAAATAATTATGAAAAGTTTTAAAATGACACTCTTAGATACTCGCCTTAAAATAACAGTTCTTCTTTAAAACAATAAAACCAATATTTCCATATAAAAGTATAAAAATATATTTATAGGTTATCCGAATTTATCCTATATCAATAATTCATATAACGAACTATGATTGTTAGTCTACTAGATAAGCCGAGTCTAAGCATTTTCGAAAAAGCCTTTTGTTTCTTATTCGACTTATACCTCGTATCGCAAGTAATTTATTATCACATTTGATTAAATGAAAATATTTTTGCTACATTAAGATCGCATTGTTAAACACTAAACTGTAGATACGTAAATACCGCAGCCCTACAGCATAAACTGTCGCAATCTTCGTCGTAATCTTATTAAAATACGCGAATAATAAAAAAAAAAAAAAAAAAAAAAAAAAAAAAAAAAAGAGATGAAAGCGTAATGAGAGCCGAATCGACGAATAACGAAATATCTCTCTATATTTAAGATATAATTTCAGTGTCTCTATTAAAGATGTAATAATATAAAATGAGAAATGCTTACGTTACATAGTTAAACTAGTTTTCATCACAAAATTAATTTAATTATTTAGTGAATGTATTAAGGGAATTGATTTAATTTTGTTATAGTAAAAACTTCTTCACACAAATTGTCTTACATCGAATAAATCCAGGTGATTTGGGTGAACGATGGCATCTTTTATTTACATACAGGACGAAGAACAACAATTTTTGCCAAATCTACTCGTCGACATCTAAATGTAGAGGTAATGCAAAAAAAAAAAAAAAAAAAAAAAAAAAAAAAGAAAAAAAAGAATAGTCCAATTGGTCTACAAATGTTCAAACGTAATTTATATATGATTATTGCAGTTCGCTTATACTTTGTTTGCTAAAATAAACGATAAAAGGTCTTGTAAAATTCAATACTTTCACTTTAAGTGCTTGTAAGATAATTTATCATGTTACTTTCAAAAGTCGATGAGCTTAAGCTTTGATTTTCTCTTTAATTTTGATTCGATTTGACGTGCATTCATTTATGAAAATTCACGTTAATAGTGCAAAAATTACTTTTTCAAATATTGCTCGAAACACATAATTATTGCATCTATTCTATGAAAAATTTTCATTTTCTCAAACATCATTGCAAACTTTTGATCCGATGTGTTAAAGTGCACTGTAGCGAAGAGGTCTCTTAAATATCTTTGTCCATTATTATTTAATTATTCTCGGATGAGGGAATTTTGTTTTTTAATAAGTTTTCCTATTAATCGATCGATTAAAATATCCCCTTATTAATATTATCGGGCATTTTTCATTTCTTCGTTTAGGGTATTTATTCGGGCAAGATCAAACGAAATATTGTACATTGAATTTGGAGAATTCGATTTACTTTTGTTTGAGTGCAATTCAAAGTGAGAATGTCGCGCACATTCGCGACTTCAAAGCTTTTTCTTTTTCTTTTTCTTTTTCTTTTTTCTTTTGACGAATTGTCGGCAGTACGTTTCTTTCTCTGCTTTCTTTCCTCTTTGAAATGCCGCCAACAGATGACTTATTGTCGGCAATCTCTTACATAAGGAAATGCCAATAAAATCGGTCTCGTTCGTCCTATGGAAATCTATCAAAAAACACTGGAACTTTGTCTTGTGCATTTGAGACGGAGTAGGGATGGGGCAGTCGTTTCCAAAAACATGTGCGTCAAGCAGCGCCATTCGAGAAGATAGAGCAATCTTACGAGCAAACTTAATTAATTATATCCGACAAAAATCGACACGATACGCATAAAAGGTGGATCGATCTCTTAACTTTCTTACATTCTTTTATTGTAACGCTCCCTACAAAATACTAAGATCGCTATGGACCAAGATGTTATTGGGCTTTGGGGTTCGGGGTTTGGACGGTGTTGGGCGAGGGAGGGGAAGGGGGGGGGGGTATATGCGCGTGCGTGTGTGTGTCAGATTCGCGTTATCCAATACACGGTGGCTGGTCTTTGATATTTGAGGAGAATCAGGTCGTTTCTCGTCCAGAATCGTCGTCCCATCAAACGATTTCATTATCTCTTTCTCAACGATAATATTCAGCTCGCGAATAGGTGGTGCGTCTTCTCCCGACCTCGAAGGTCATATGGCGTAGCAATGACATTTAACGAACGGCGTATTATAATCGGGCTAATAAGTAGCAGCTTCGCGTTATTTGCCTGTGTAAGCTCGGCCAAGTCGAGGATGCCTCGCCCACTTGAAAGAGTTCCTCTCCAGCCGATGGAGTTGCCCCTAGCATTAGGTGAAAGCAATACGTGTAATATAATAATAGTCGGTCCCTTTAAATAATATCCCCTCCCTCAATTGGTAAACGATGCTCCGGCCGGTCGCAGCCGACGGACTTGGATCACGACTAATCGAGCACCTGGGGGAGGTAATTGAGACGCGCAACGATAAGCCAACGATAAGTGCCGCCGTCGTTTGAGCGTAGCCAAGGATCGCGCGCGACTTTCGCGGAGGTGCGAGGGGGTCGAGTTCTCGTAGCGGCGCTCTCGCAACATCACGCGTTTTACGGTAATACGTCACATCCACTGTTCCGCAAATCTAGATGGCAGCCCGCGAATCGTAATGCCGTTCAAACGACGAAGTGCACGACGGATTGATTAGGTGCGTCGGCGTTGGTAGGTTGATAATCGGCCACTGGAAACGTGTCCCCGTGAAACGTGCCGATGCTGCGCCGCCAATACGCTAATAAAGGCGCTTGTAACGCGGGTAAAAATCGTAGTATTAGGAGCTACGAAATAGTAGCCGGCCGGTGGTGGGCTTAAGGTCGACGCAGGGAACGGGGATGCCCGCCCGAGTGTTTGCGCAGAAATCGCTCGCGTCGGAGGGTGGAGGGTTGTCATCGGGTGGGTGGGACAGTATATTTACAAACACACACAATACATACCATGCCAACATACATGTGCATATAATGCTAGTATTACCGAATAAGAGTGATGGCGGTGGGAGGGGAGTGGAGTGGAGTGGAGGGATGAACGGCGAGTGGCGGTGGCGGCTCGGTGGCGTCGACAACGAGGAAGTCCGTTCGCCCTTGGTCGATCTAATGGCAAAGGTGTTGTCCTCGTGTCCGTCTTTAGACCTTTGGGAGGTGAGAAGTCGAGCAGCGGCCCCTCGAAATTAGGCCTCATTGTTCCACGCTCCGCGTTCCATTGAATTGGACAGAGAAAGGAGAAGCGAGGGAGCGGAACGTTGAAGTATCGCTGCACTGCGGTGCAGACTTGCGCTGCGGCTACGTATTATATGTACATTCCTTCTTTATCTCTTTATCTCTCTCTCTCTCTCACTTTATCTTTATCTTTCTCTCTCTCTCTCTCTCTCTCTCTCTCTCTCTCTCTCTAATATATATATATATATATATATATATATATATACATAAATATACATATGTGCGCGCGTGTGGGCGCGCGTGCGTATGCATATACGTATTTATATACCTATCTATACATCTGTGCGCGCGCCACAAGCGTGCGCGCGCGTGCCTGTCCATTAGTGTTGGTGAAATGTAAAAAGAAAGAGTATAATATAGTAGCGCGTGAAGCGTGGAGTGCGGTTGACTTAAGTGAAGGTGGGCTGTTGTATCGGGTGGTGGTTCGAGTCCATGGACGCCAGAGTCGCCGAGTCCTCGAACGATAGAGGCGCCGATCGTCTTCCTCGAGTCGTCGACGCGAGTCCCGCTCGAGCCGCCTAGGCCGTCGATAAGTGCACGGAGGTTGGGAGCTCGGGGACTCGGAGCGGCGTCTCGAGGAGAGCCTCAGGGCCTGACGAGGCGAAAAGAAGACGAGGAGCACCGCAGTCAGTCACGAGGTCGAGGGCACGAGGAGTCTCGGCGGTGCCGAGGCCGAAAGCCGCTACTGTATGGTGGAGCGTCCAAGGAGGAAAAAGAGCAGCGGTGATCCTCTTCGCTCGGCGCCGATCTCTTTCATGGGGATTGCGGCGGCGTGGGTGACCCTCTCGCACGCCGATCGGTCTTTTGTTGTGAAGTGCGACGACCAATAGTGTGTACATAATTTTGAGAAAAGTTTATCGCGAAGCGTCGAGAGAAGTAAATGCGCGTACAATATTTTATATGCCTGTACGCACAGACTTGACGGTGTAGCACGTAAGTGTGCGGCAATTCTCGGGGTGATTTCGTTCGAATTCTAAGAGCCAACTTGATTATCACCGAGATATATGTAGAGAGGGAGAGTTATACGTACGCGCATTATGTAGATAGAGTGAAAGAGGGATATATATATATATATATATATATATATATATATATATATATATATATATATATATTAGAGAGAGAGAGAGAGAGAGAGAGAGAGAGAGAAAGATAAAGATAAAGTGAGAGAGAGAGAGAGATAAAGAGATAAAGAAGGAAGGAAGGAAGGAAAGAAAGAAAGAAAGAGAGAAAGAGAAACTAAAGGACTCGGTTGGTTCGATAAAGTTGTGTTCACACAAACACTTTTGCATACATATACGAATCATCGCGTCTCGTTGTTCCTATACTTGCGAGAGAATGGGCGCGGATGAGAGGGGAAGAGCGAATAAAAGAGAGAGAGAGAGAGAGAGAGAGAGTGTGAGAACGTGCGTGCGTGCTTGTATGAGCGCGAGTGTGAGAGAAAGGTAGAGTGTGTGTGCGTGTGCGTGTGCGTGTGCGTGTGCGTGCGCGTGTACGCCTGCGTGAGTGAGGGAGAAAGAAAGAGTAAGAGAACGGGCAAATGGTGAGAAGGGTGGAGGGGGTGGGCGAGAGATAGAGAGGAAGAGAAACAAAAAAAATATATAAATAAATAAATGAGTAAAAACATGGTCAAATGTAATTTATGAGCTAGTTGAATGATGACAAGTTGAATTCAAGTGGTGTTGACGCATGTATATGTTTATTCTAATAGGACTGTATTCTTTTTTTCTTGATGGACCTTTTTATGTGCTTAGCCTCCTTAGTTTGCTCTCCTCAAGTTTTGCTAACCAGAATTTGTTGCACAAAATTTAATTAAACCGAACTTGAATGCACGGTTCTTTCAAGTACCAAGTGCGGTTGACATTGTGTCGGATCATTAAAAACTTGTTTATAGTTTTGAATAACTGATTATATTATGCATAAATGTCTATAAATAATTTTCAAGTTAAAAATGAAAATCTGTAACACCTGTTAAACTGTAGATTCTCGGTTATAACGCAAGTAACTCGAGAATTTCTAGGATACTCAAACATGGATATCGTTGAACTTTTGTCCTTAACAAACAAAAACTTTTTCGACAGCAAATGTGTCACAGAGTCTTACAATTATTGTGTTCTGAGGTCAGGTTTTTTTACATTTTTGTTTGTGTCATGTTTCTTAATACAATAAATAATTTAAAATTACTTTTTATTTTTTTTAAATTATTTTTATAAAAGTGGTAGGCAAACAAAGGTTTTAGTTTGTATTTCAATTTAATAAAACGACATGGTGGCCAAGTAGTTAAGTAAGTTTAAATTTTTGAGGACACAAATTGGTATTACTTTTTCCAAATTTATATCAAATTTATAATGACCTCGTGTCCTCATTGTTTGCTATGAGCGGACTATAATTATGGATCAGAACAAAGAAATAAGCTTTAAGTTTAAAGTTAAATATTATTTATCGAGTCAATCGGGCACTGCCTTATTATTTACTAAAATATTTCATTTTTAATAGAAAGTTTAGCACGCTACGTTAATTATGACAAATGCAGATAACAATTATTATGAACTAGTTAACAAATACCAAATAACGTTACTAAAGAATATTGGAAACGAATTTTTCAATAACATTTCTAAAAACAAACAGAAAATGCAAGCTCATTCGAACGTCTTTATTTATTTTAACGTAAAGATAACTTTTTGAATCTATATAAATTCTTCATTTAACTGATTATACAAATTTTTTTTTGTACCGAAAGCTATATAATTATTATTTTAAATTTAAACTCAAACAATTAACAAGTCAATTATATAATTTGGGATTAGAATTTTTATGGTCATCATGTTATGTCAGTGTTAATAAAATTTTAATAGGCCATTAGTAACATGTTTTCATATATTTGCATTTCAGAGAGGGTATAAAGTCACTACCACATTACAGTGAAATAATTGGTTTATCCAGGGACATATATCCTGGGTGATCGAGATAAGCACCAAAGTCAAAAATAATGGACAGCAATGCAGATGCTGACAACCTGACCTTGAGTTGCGGTGAGAACGATATGGGGGATGAATTAAAGATTGGAGCCGATGAAACATACGATACACGAAGTGAAGTTTCATCGAGCAGCTCAGGATCGGACGACGAGGAGGAAGAGGACGACGACGACGACGACGACGATGACGACGACGACGATGACGATGACGACGATGACGACGATTCCAGTCAACCTACTATTACTTCCGTTTCGTCAAAATCATCAAAGGAAGATCCAAAGAGAAATCATAGAAGTAGGGGTAAAAGAAGACAATCAAGAGATTCGTCATCCTCCAGTCCCGAAGCAAAAAGAGCTCGGTCAAAAGAAAGTTCGAAATCAAAAGGAGGAACAAATACTGTATCCACTGCAAAGAGCTACGATTATGCGACAAAGTTAAATTACTTGTTTAGGGACGCAAGGTACTACGTATAATTTTTCTTATTTCCCTCGTTATTTGCTCGTTTGTGTAATTGTACGAAAAGAAAAGAGAAAAAAATATGTGTTTGTGTATATATATATATATATATATATATCATTCGGATTGAACGAAAAATTTGGAGAATTCGATTTACTTTTGTTTGAGTGCAATTCAAAGTGAGAATGTCGCGCACATTCGCGACTTCAAAGCTTTTTCTTTTTCTTTTTCTTTTTCTTTTTTCTTTTGACGAATTGTCAGCAGTACGTTTCTTTCTCTGCTTTCTTTCCTCTTTGAAATGCCGCCAACAGATGACTTATTGTCGGCAATCTCTTACATAAGGAAATGCCAATGAAATCAGGCCTCGTTCATCCTATCGAAATTAAAAGAAAAAAACCAAAACTTCTTGATTATTTGTTCACCTGTGTATCTTTAATGATGTTAACGTTTTCGATTAATGACTGTGCTCTAATCGACATATTTTAATGCAAAATATTACAACGACGTGTATTCATGTACACCAGATGTGGCAACTATTTTTAAGATATATGATTTTTAAGATTTAAGACCAGGACATTTGAATTGTAGGTTTTTCATCATTAAATCGAACAACGCTGAAAATGTTACTCTATCAAAGGCCAAAGGAGTTTGGAGTACACTTCCACAAAATGAGGCAAACCTTAATCAGGCTTACAGAGAGTCGAGAAATGTTTTACTTATTTATTCGGTAAAGGAGTCGGGAAAGTTTGCTGGTTTTGCAAGACTCAGCACGGAGTCTCGAAGAGATGGAACTTCTATCTCTTGGGTATGAACGAAATCTATATTATCTATATCTCGAGTAAAAATCATAGACGTTATAATTGCAAGCGAATAAATATTAGGTGCTACCTCCCGGATTGTCGGCCAAAGCTTTAGGTGGAGTTTTTAAAGTGGACTGGATATGTAGAAAGGAGTTACCTTTCACGTCAACCTTACATCTCTATAATCCATGGAACAATGGAAAGCAAGTGAAAATTGGTCGCGACGGTCAGGAAATCGAGCCTCGCGTTGCCGAGGAGTTATGCCGATTATTTCCCGAGGACGAAGGTAATGAGAGAGAGAGAGAGAGAGAGAGAGAGAGAGAGAGAGAGAAAGAGAGAAATTGGAGGGCGGGTGGTAAAAATAAAATAAAGTTACTGTAAAATTGAAGTAATGGTCGCGAATGTAAATGAGCCGATGTACGTAATATTCTTTCTACAAAAATCTTAAAAACTTGAAAATATTTTCCCAACTACGTGAATTGATAGTTAATAAAACCTCTCCCCACAGGTATTGAAATGACTCCTATTTTACGTAAATCAAAAGAAGCTGCTAAACATGTGGTGAAACCAATAGCCAGGAATCACCACGAAAGTAGAACTGTGATAACGCCTAGATTTATTCGAACTCGTGGCAGAGGACGCAGACTATTTCTTACGTCCAGGTCAAGATTGGCCTCTTTAGCGAGGGGCGGACACTTATCATCAGACCACAGAAATTCACGGGACCATCATCGATATTCCAGTTGGTTCAATCGCGGAGAATATTCCAAGTAAGAAGAGTTCCATCTCATTGATCCGTCCTCGTTATCTTTGAGTGACAATTTTTAATTAGTAATAATAATAATCTTCCGAGAGCTGTCCGTTCGGTTAATAATCGATATTTAATTAAATGCCCATTTTCACGAATGACGCCCCGGAAATATAATACCTAACCACCGAGTCTTCGATATTGTCTTACAGAGGCTACGGCGCCTCGGTCCTGGGCGTGGCAGCAGCCGCGGAGGCCTACGTCGCGGACTATATGCGCACGATGCAGCATCAGCTGCCGCCCTTGCCGCCTTACGTCGCCTCGCTGCCTTACGACACGCTACCGCCGCCCCCGCCGCCACCCCCGCGCTACTACGAGGGGCTACCGCTGCCACCGGACTACAGCGTCGCGGCTGCAGCTGCGAGCAGCCTCGAGAAGCGCAGCTACGAGCGCAGCGTTGACGAGTTCCTCTGGCGTACGACGAGCAGTCGACACGGCCGACACGGCGAGCACCGCTCATCGCGCGATCATCATCATCATCGATATCGCGAGCGCAGATAGATACCAGAATATTTCTCTCCTATTTAAGGAGATTGTACGACGGTCCATTTTTTTTTTTTTTAAATTTTATTCCCTCCCCTCCTCTCCAAGTGCATCGTGCATATCGATTCGGACGACGTTTTCATAAACTGCGGTATTTTATTATTACTATTAAGCGCACCGGGGAAAATGGCAACGTTTGCGTCCAATCGGATCTGAAACAGACGTGGCTGTGCTTAGAGAATTAAAAGAAAAAGAAGAAAAAATAGAAAAAAAAGAAAGAAATAATGAACGCCCCTACGACAGCATCGTAACTGTGTCGATGATGCACAGTTACACGCGGATATGCTGGGACGGGGGGGGGGCGGAGAAGCTGGACCCCAGTGGGTATGATCGAATTACGAATTCTGGGAGCAGTCGCATCGAGTATATTTATTTCATCGACACGTACATGTTTCAAGTATATGTGTGTACTCGGCAACGGTAGCTGATGAAATTATCATCTTATGTTGAATACGCAAGCCAGTGATGTAGTTTTCCCTTGCCGTAGACCGTGGATGGAGGAGTCTCTTGTAATACCCCGCGTACATTGGATGCAGGAGCACTACTTAGGTAGAGACAGAAGTTCCGGCGACGAGCGCGGAGTATATTTTCAGTAAGTTCGCAATTTTGTAGTAAGTAGCATCGCACAACCGGGCAACGTCTAAGCACAATAAAATTGAGCATTGGGGCCACCGCCTCTCTAGATCAGAGTCGATACCGCGTGGAAGTGCATTTCTCCGATAAAGGCTCAACTGTTTCTCTAAGCGCTGGGGAAAATCACTTTCTTCTATTAGTACTGAGTTCGTTGGCGTTTGAAATAAGCGTCGGGGGCACGATATCTTCCGCGTTCTCGTCCCAACTGCCGGGACGAAAGAAACAAGTCCTTTTTTTTTTTTTTTTTATCGATGCATGAAGAATTGTTGTTTGTTGAGGATCGGCGTTTTACTTGCGGTATTGGACGTCGTGAAAAGTTGCTTCGTACTGTTTCCTCGAATAAGAATAGTTAATGGGGGGATGCTTTAAGTCTTTGGTCCCCAAACGACGCTTCATTTGGGCTTTGTATTAACCGAGCAAGTAATTTTTTGAACATTAGGAACTTGAGGCGTGCAGCGTGAACTTCAATACGAGTCTTGTGAAATGTACAAAAAAGCTTACTTTTTTTTTTTTTTTATTTTTTTTTTTATTTTAAAGATACATGTTTAAGTACCTCTAATTTCTGACAAGTCATCTTTTATATCCGTGACTAGAAAGCTGATTTGAACAATCGATCGATTGTTTAACCGAATAATTGTTATTCAATAAATGGAAGCGAGCGAAGGTTTTTCTAAACCTTCTATTAGTGTTTATTAATGTAAATATGATCGTATCCAATCGGATCCAAATGTACAATGTCGGCGATGCATTAATATATTTATCAGCTCTTAAATGAATTAAAATTCCTATATTAGGATCATTTGCTAGCTCCAAATTTGGGATTTGATTAGATATGACATTTTAAGGATTCAGTACATTTTTTCCCCGGGTGGAGTATGAATAAAAAATAGCGCGTGGAATATACCGTGAGCTGAATGTTGCCGAAATGGATACGTTAATTCTTTAGTTTATACAGTTGAATGATCTTTATATATATATATATATATATATATATATATATGTGTGTGTGTGTGTGTGTGTGTGTGTGTGTGTGTGCCTGCGTGCGTGAGCATCGATTTTTGAATGCATGCTGCGTACGTGTGATTTAGCTCTTAAGAGAAGAACATTAAATATTTTTTACGTATTCTTTATCATTTCATAAATTAAACATTTTTGAGAGATTTATTCGCTTGAACAATATGTATGAAAATAAATTGCATTTATATAAGCAATTTATACAATGACATTTAATATAACTCTGTATAGTGCATTACAATGTTTAGTTGACAAATATTGCGTACAGACTATATTTTTTGTAATCATTATCCGAAATTTGATAAACGCTGTCACTTATTAAAGACTGGATTTCATTTCGGTAGCGTTCCACTTCTTAAATAAGAAATATTTTTTCTGTTTTAATACAAAATTTTGCTATTATGGGAGAGTTCAAGTTTTTCTGCATAAGTTAAAAAGTACTTTAAATTTTTTTTAAATATTTCATTATATGTATTTACTTGGGTACGTAAATTATTTGACATATACATAGTGCAACATGCGAAACATGAAATTTTCTGATGTGTTTTACTTCGTTTCTTCTTAAATATTTTTCAATGCTTATTTATAATTGATATTTTAATTATACTGTGTCAGCAATTTGTAGAAATATTTTTTAATCCCAGCAATAACGAAACACAATTAGATAAAACAGGAAAGTATTTTTTACCACAAATTATTCGCTTAAGCGAGTCTAAAGTTCAATGCACAAAAAAATGTATAAATGTGTGCAATGAAGTTAGATTATGGACTGAATCGACCTTTACTAATGTGGTTTATATAAATACCTTAAAAATGGCCTAGTTTTTTTTTTTTTTGATTTTTTTTTTAATTTTTTTTTTTTAAATCTCTTAAGTCTATGTTCATTTGAATTATTTCTTAAGTTTATGAAATAATTCAAATATTAATAGTTGTTGTGGAGGCGTATATTATATTATACATATATTGTCTTTTAAAAACAAATTGGTAATTGAACAAATTGGTAATTGTTTTTTTTTTTTTTTTTTTTTTTTTTTTTTTTTTTTTAACCATTATCTCTCGAGCATCTTTGTGTTCCTTTGGTGAAATAACGTTATGAATGAATAAAAACTTGAGTAAAATTGATTTTTATTAAAAAGTATTTAAAAATCTCTGTAATACATAATAATAAATGATTGACGAAATATAGTTTATCACTGCAGTGAACGTGAAAACTTGAAGTCCGGTATATTAATCAACATTGTTTGTTGCATTGTATACGATTTTTTATACTGTATAAATTGAAAAGATATTTAGTCACCTACAGTATGATGATTTAACAGAAAAATCCCAGTGATCTCCAATAGTACATTATTTCTCTTTTACATTTTGCGCGTTAATGTTTAGAAACTTAGAAGGTGGCTGGCGGTAACCGTAACACCTTTGTATCTTTGTATCGAACATTTTTGCGAAAGGTTCTGATTTAATTTTTAATTATAATGGGAAAAAAATTGCTATAAAATTTTGAGTCATTCATAATAAAAATGTTTGAAGATAAGAAAATACTTTTTTATTGTTAAAAAAAATGAATGAATAATGAGAGAAAGTTCGAATCTTCGAACTTAGATTTGAATGCTACTTACTGTCTTACATTAAATTCGATCCAACTCAAAAGCTTTTATGAAAATTTACTTATTAAAAATATACCATTTACATTAAAGAATATTTTTACTTTTCATTGGTGATTCCTTCTCACGTCAAATGATTCGTTACATTGTCATATATATATATATATATATATATATAAATTTTTTTTTTTTTTGTATTATCCTTCGATGCCTCGATTTTAAAGGAAAAAAGAACTTGGGAGATAAGAAATTATCATACCGAACATCCACGCCTACAACATATGCGTCTCCAAACGGAAGCTGTTGAATATCCTCAGTGCAAAACCAAGTGCTGAATAGACAAGGCAACTTAGCTATGTCGGTGAAAACTCATTACACCCGCTTTCTTTTCTTTTTCATTATTTATCTTGGTATTAATTTGTTGATCATTAAAATTAAAAGTAGCGACTACATTTACAATAATCTTATGAGTATTTTGAAAAACCACAAATCATCAGCCACCCACAGCGAGAGGCTTAATAATTTTAGTCATAATGGAAAAAAGGATAAAAATATTGGCATCTCCATTTTTAAAAAGACAGTTAAGATTATTCCTCCCGAGCCGAAGGTGACGTTAAATACGTTAAGCGTATATATTTATAATGAGAATTTTCTAAATTTTTTATTTAATATAATTTAACTATTTTCAGGATAATCGAAAGATAGTGAAGCAAATGTCGGACACTTGTAAAGAAAATAATTTGACCACTTCGATTAATAAAAAGAACTTTTTATATAGTTTTCAACATAATGATTTATATTGTTGGATTAGGAAAGTTGGCTCGACGAGTTTTACAAAAATCTTTTCCGAAATGAACAATCGAATGACTACGCGCAATTATTACAAGTAAACTAAATCTCTTTTATTTCTCTTATCTTTACATTTGATACTTCGTATTATTTACGCTTTGCTAAAATTTGTTAGAGAAGTTGAGTTCTTGGCCCCAAAGACCGATGATATATTAAAAGATTCGAAAGTTTTTAAGCTCCTTGTAGTGAGGCATCCATTCGAGAGACTAGTTTCTGCATTTAGGTAAGGTTTTATCAAAAAAAAAATATCAATAAACGCGATTGCATGTTAATGGTGTTATTTTAAAATAGAGACAGAATAGAAGATAATTCAAAGTATACGGCACAATCGTGGATTTATGCTCCAAAAATATTTCACGTAACGAGACAAGAATTATTCGAATCGTCCGGGACAATCGACGAATCTGTATTTAAAATCTTTTATGAAGATAAAAGGTGATTAAAGCGATTTGAAAAATATTATTCTTATCTCGATCTATTCATCAAATTGTCAAGTATCATGTAGTTTTTATACGCATTGCTTTCTTTAGATTAAAATTAATACCGACGTTTAAAGAATTTGTCAAGTGGCTTTTACAGCAAGATTCCGACAAGGATGATCCACATTGGAATCAATATTACAAACATTGTGCCCTTTGTTCCATTCAATACGATTTTGTATTGAAATTAGACAATTACACAAGCGGTGATATCGATTATATGTTTGCTCGAATGCATCTTAATGAAAATGATGTTTATCTACCAAAGTTGGAACAGACGAAGGCAGGATGTACTAATTTCGAAGAAACTTGTAATTACTTCAAAAATCTATCGCACGAAGCGGTTGTTAATTTATATGAAAAATATAGAATTGACTTTGACATGTTCAATTATGAATTTGATAAGTATTTTGAATGTACGGATGGAGACTAATTCATTCTTTCGTTTCTCAATAAATTTTATTAGCAAAACATACTTCGAAAAAAAATTTTTTTTTAAAAAAAATTTTTCCGCTGTTTTTTTTTTTTTTTTTTTTTTTTTTTTTTTTTTTTTTTTTTTTTTAATCAAAAAACACTTTTTCCTGTAAAATATCGTATTTTATTTCGTGGAAATTAATTATATTTATTTATAAAGCTATCTGTGTAGATTTAATATTATACATATATGTAATACTTTCTTTTTTTTGTTTTTTTTTTTAACCATAAAATGAAAGTTATTATTAAAATACATTGATATACAAGTTTGAAAATTATTCATTCTTTAATATTATTTCCACATTAATTTAATATAACTTTAAGAAATAAGTTTTCTTTAATCGAATAATGTAAAAAAAAAAAAATGAAGAAAAAAAAGGTGACTTAATACTATGGATCGATTACTTAGTCTTCTCGGATATCATGCAGACATCAGAATTATCATCGTCGATATCAACAATAAAGCAATCGTCATCGTCGTCATTGTTGTCGTTCTCGTCATCGTCGTGCTTAGTTGTGGGAATTTTATGCTTCATTGGCAATTTTGACATCGCCACAGAATTAGAATTGGCGTCGTGTTCAACTATACAAATGTCATCATCGCTGTCGGATACATTGCTGCTCACCTCAACCTTTCGCTTTTTGCTTGGTGTAGTATCTGAAAGTGGATCGGTTTTTCGCTTCTTCGCTGAGCCCAGTTCGGATTTTTCGGGCGACACCTCATTCTCACTCTTAGCAGCCTGAAAGATTTATAAAACAGCGATTAAATGTTATGCCTTTATAGCTACGCAATAAGACCAATTAAAAACATCTTTTACTTTACGCTTACGTGATTTTTAATAGTTAAACGAGAGATATAGTTAATTGTTATATTTGGCTATCAAATTTTTAATATTTAAAATAGATAAAGTGAATTTCATTTAATTATTATGATTTGTGTTAAACTCAACATTTTTATTTCAATTCAATTTAAACTGCTAGAGTTGACAATCTTTTACTCTAATTACTATTATGAGTTTATTCAACGTTTTATTGTAGTCAACTGAAATGTAACACACGGATAATTTCAGCTTACTCTTCTTTTTTAAGAAAACTGCATTAAATGTGTATAATTACTTAATAGAAAAGTGGCAACTCAAGTAAATGAATGAATTACAGTGATTAGGATCGGTTCTCCGATCGATTCTTATCAGAGCTCCGAACCAAACAACATTTTTAACAATTACATTTCCATTTAATTTATAATCTTAAGCTGTACGTTAAAATTAATATTAAATTTCAGCAATACACTGATTATTTTAATTAAAAAATTAATTCTAATCTTTATCTTAATAAGTCAATTACGACATAATTATTTCACAAGTTTCAAGCATCCATTATCTAAGTATTTTATAAAAATAGCTACATATAATAATAATTTAATCATTTTTCAAAAATTTGTAAGATTCGTATTGGTATTGGATAATCATTTGCATTAATTTTATTCCTAGCGGTATTCTCTCTAATATAATAAATATCTGATATTACTGTTATCCAATGTTACTCACATCTCCGTTCGATGTAGAAGGTTTTGCACCAATGTTATTTTCTTCTTTAGGTTTGAGGTCTTCTGCATCTGCTGTAATAATAAACTCGGATTCGTCACTGTTAGGCGCAGGTTTATCTCGATGAATAACAGTTACTTTTAAGGAATAATTCTGCAAAAAATCATCAACGCAAAGAACCGATCCATCCACAATTCCAACCTCTTGTAAAATTTTGTTATTATTATCTTCTGTTTCTCCTTCTTCGCTACTAATAACAACTATGCCTTTCCCATCTATCATAACATCCGGAGCAATCATATTCATACCTTGCTTTAATACTGTATCTTCTAACTGCTTTACAGTCATACTTGTTACATCGGCAGCGAGAGCAGCTGTTGGAGTTTTGGCACATACGTAGCACTTTGGATTGGGTGCATTTATGCACTTTTCTGGCACTAGCAGCTGATTTCGATGATTCATTTTTGGTCGAAGATAAACGGATTTACAGTCTTGTAACATATTCAACAATACCCGGAAAGCATGTAAAATTACCACTCCGGCAATTATTGCATTGGTTGTAGCTATTGCTGGAATGATATTACCAGCCATTGCTAAAATAAAAAATTAACTCTTTAATATTTTCCATTCGATATAAAGATATTTTGATAAATTGTTTCACAACTAGAGCTGTGCTTGCGGTAAATACTAATGCTACACAAAAATGTTTAACTATTTACAAATCCATAGAAATAAATAGTAATTATTATGAGTATTATGTTGTACATTGTTTGTAATATAAAATACTTACATTTAATGTCAAATCGGGTTTTTTGTGGAATGCCAAAGATGTGGGCTCGAATATTGGTACAGGATGCTACAAAATTCATAGCCGCTTCGTCATCTTTGTCCCATACAAGATGATCCGTTGCAGACTTTTGTCTACAATTCGTAAAATTAGCATTTAAATTTTTAAGCGATTCTGCAAAGACTAAGCCACATTTTGATATACTCCAGCGTTGTTGATCCCTCAGTACAGAATTTTCATCCTCTTTACTACAGCTGGCAACTAATAATTGAAATTAAACTTGGTAAAACGTTTTGTACTTTAGCGTACATTTCATTTTAATACATAATTTTCATAAACTATTTACCTCCATCGGATAAATTATTCCAATCTAATGGTGTCGGCGGTCTACGTTTTTTCCATAAATTATCCATACTGAGAAGGTATTTAATATCATCGTGGAAGAGTTTGGTAAATAGTTTTTCAGGATCGTAATTATTAGATTGGGCCCACGATCGTGTAGAAACACGTTTAATATTTCCATTATCATTAGCTTCAGACTGCAAAGCAGTTTCTCCTATAGTATCTGAAATATTTTCATGCGCATATCGATTATTTTGTCAAACCACGTAACAAAAGAAAAAGAAAGGAATAATGTAAATAATTTTACCTCCTGTTGCTTCTGGATCAGCTGTGTCTGGAGAGACATCTTGATCTGGATCTTCTTCGCCAAACAATTGACTATTAAAATTTAAATTATTTATCACAACAATGAATTAATGCAATATATGTATATCATTTTTAGAATCGTCGTTAAAAAAGCTCTTTCATTATTTATTTAAATAAATTAAATTATATGTAAGAAATTTATTTACATTACTTTCACTTATATATAATTACAAAGAATCGTGTAAATGAATTTTTACAATCTTCTCTTATTAACCACCTAATGAATAGGTAATAGTTTCAACAAAATATTGTAACAAATGATTACTTCGATAGTTATTCTAATAGAAAAAAACATCATGTATTGTTAAATGAAAACTTAAATATTTCCGTTTCCTTTGTATATTATTAATAGTTTAGATTTTTTTGTTCGGCTGCACCAGTATTTACGCATAAAACTGTACATTTAATGCAAGAAATCATATAAACATTTACATTTTGTAATTGATATTTTATAAATAACTAATTTTTATCATTATTATTGATTATATACATTTCTTATATAATTCCATTTACGTTATTTTTAATATTTTTTATACACTATTATTATTTGCTTCAACGTTAACGATTACATTCATTTTTATTGTGATTAAAGAAATTGTTGTATTTAAGTATCGATATAATAAATTAATTTAATTACGATCGTCCAACCGTTTAAAAATACTTTGCGCGTAATTTAAATGACGGATATGAGTTTGAATATTGTTTACAAATAGTATAAAATATTATTTGAAACAAGTTGGAACAATGTGAACATGAGAAAGCGAAAAGTATAAAATAACGAATGTTAATTTAATCACAAAATTCATTAAATCATTAATCCCATTAATCTAGAAATTTCTAATATCTTTGTCATTCATCGTGCAAGCTTCGATCTAACTAATAAGCACTTATTATTTCCTGCATCAAAACCTTTTGACTTATTATTATTAATAAATTAGTTAAAAATAAAAAAAAAACAAGCATATTCACAAACAATATATTTAAAAAAGTAACCATTGTTACTATTGTTATCGTAGTTGTGTTTACAAAATTACTTACTTAAATAAATGTTTTGCCCAAACGATGCAATGAATTGTTTCACTAGGTGTGTTACGTATAGTACATCCAGGGAATGTTTTTTGCGCTACCTTTGGAGTACATTCATAACATTGTGTTAATCCTTTCTTAATGAGTTCGACTTGCCCATCGTAACCTGCGGTTCCTGATTCAATCAGTGGTATTTCTGCTGCCAAGCACATGCGATTAACGTGATTTCTTGCTGCTCTATTATCTAACGCATTCAAAACGAATGTGAACTTTTTAAAGTATGATATTCCATAATCAGTACTGAAATGCAATTTATTAATGGCATTAGTTACAATTAGTTATGCATTAGATGAAATGTAACGTGGAAGCTGCAAGTCGCACATTTTTGTACTTACGAAGTAATATTGTCATGATGATCAATGATTTTAACGTCTGGATTAAAAGTGAGTGCCGTTTCACGGGCTACTGTAGCTTTTGACTTTCCGATATGTTGTTTTTGAAAAAGAAATTGACGATTCAAATTGCTCACATCTATTGTATCAAGATCAATCTGAAAGGATTATAAAGTATGAGAAGGAGATGCAATTTTTCATTTCAATCGGCAACGTTCGATTATTTACGAATCTGTCACTCATTTGAATTACTTAATTAGATTGTTATGTTAAATTAATGTACGCGTGCCTCGATATACTGGCTATTAATGCGGCTTCGAATGTACGATAAGTGAGGTTAGCTTGGTACGGCATCTTTTTATATTATATAAACATTGTATGTTTTACTTACAATTTCGATATCAGGGAATCCAGACAACACTAAATTCTTAAGTATTTCACAACCGATGCCACCGGCACCCACAACCAACACTTTACTCTTTAGAATTGCATTTTGTAAATTTTCGTTAAAAACATCTTGAATAGCTGCTGCCATTTTAAATGTCAAAAGGCCACTAAGCACTAATCATTAAGCAACTAATTAATAATTTAGTCGGTAGCCGGTCACTAAATTGCTTTGATAAACAAATACAATGCGGAAGAATGCCGGATTAGAGTTTTGTGCTTAACACCAGCTTGTTAAATTGTTTAGAATTGCCAGGTCCGTCGCGATATATTATGGTATACTCTGTTAGGCGAGTTTTGCCATAGATGTTGTGCTTTTTTTTTTTAGATAATATGATTTTAATTCGAATAAATCATTGAATTTGAAATATCGTTGAAGATCTGCTAATATTGTATAATAATATGTATTATTAAAAAATGTTTATTTTGATTATATTCTTGCCCGGCATTAAATTTGCTAATATTGGTACAACTGTAAGTATGTTAAGAAGCACAAAGCAATAGTATTAGGGAATAAAAATATTTGAAATGTGATTTGAACGAAATTTTCAGGGTATTTTCATTGGCATTTCTACGCAATGCTAAGTTAATTGGAAAATCGTAGATGAATAAGGAAGGTCTAGAAGTCAAGAAAATAATGTATTCCCATCGTTACCAATAGGACGTGAAATTGTATTTAATATGATTTATAATGAAAGTATGAGGTTTTTTTATTTTTTAATAAATCATTTATTGATAATAAAGGTAATACATTCTTAAATATATGTTTCAAATACAAATTAATAATATATTTAAACTAATATATGTAATTTATTTCATTTAAATAGATAAAAATATCTCAATATCAAAATATAGTAATGAATAAAGTTAATTTTTATGGTGTTAAAGCGTAATAGCGTAAATAGAGTTGCAAATTAAATTCAGCAAAATCACGTTTATCTCTTTCTAGTTTCACTTTACATTTTGCATAAAGATACCTGCTTTTTTAAATAGTATTTTCAAGTATAATTTTAATTCTATTATATATAATACAGTCTTCTACAGATTCACGCTTGCAATGAGATTGTTCAGTCGCTGTCGGAATCATTATTATCATTATTTTGAATGATTGCTGGTACGCAGCTCTTATCACGAAGCAAACCATGCTCTATTAGAAACGATTCAACATCTGATGCATAGAAATCGTCTCCGAGACTATTTGTAACATGAACAAAGTTGCCAATGATTTGACTATTCTTGTAAGCTAATAAGGCAGGTACACCTTCTTTCTTAAAGTGTTTACTAACACCGACGGTCGAGGCTAAAACAAGTTTCAACGATATTAATTGTATATTAAATGAACATAATAATTGATATACAAATGTCCAAAGTACCTGATATTTTACAGAATTTTACATATGGATATTCTTTCGCTAGTGTTATAAAACAGCCGTTCATAGCAGCGCAGCCAGGAACATCGTTTTGATATATATGAATGATTA
The DNA here is from genome assembly GCF_000503995.2 of Ceratosolen solmsi marchali. NCBI lineage: Eukaryota > Metazoa > Arthropoda > Insecta > Hymenoptera > Agaonidae > Ceratosolen > Ceratosolen solmsi. Next base: position 2,438,216 of record NW_011948426.1, on the reverse strand, counting down.
TAGTGACCGATTTGTCTTCTTTGTCAATAGCTGTTAGAAATTGGGTAACATTTTCTAAATTTATAACTGTTCCAAAGCGCAATTTTTCTGCTTTAGCTATCATTTCTTGCATTCTTTGCTTTTGATAAGCGAGAAGAAATTCATCGGCCATGAGATCAGCCAAGTCAGAGTCGCTTTCAAGCATCTTTTCTCTCTCGTCGTCTAAGCTACTACGGCAGGTTAGGCTAAGCTTTTTCATAAGTTCTATTCTCTCTTTTTCTTGTTCAGCTCGCTTTTCGCTTTCTATCTGCTTAAAACGCTGCCAGTCCTACATTGACGAACCAAAGGATAAAAGATACCAATTTAGAAATAACATTACAAATAGTTTGTACACAAAACAACAAACCCTAATAACGCCTTTTGGTCCTGTATTACTTGAGGTGCCATCCCATTCTGAAAGATCCATGGATGGTTGCTTCGTTGGCATATCAACAATTTTCGATAATTCATCCTCCTTATCAGAATTTTCAGAACCATTCTCTTCGTCGTCGCTCGAACTACTGCAATAATACTGTGACTTTTCACCTAAAATCTTATCCTCGAGCGTTGCCATATTACCAACTGGCGATTCCTGTACGAGTGTCTTTGAATATACGGCTAAGTAAAGCTTCTAATAATGCCTTTTGTGAATTATTATACCTATGGTTCACTCGACTTTCTAAAACTAAAGCTCTGATAGCTTCTTAAGCCAAACATTATCCTTAGTTAATCTTTTATGAAATACGAGGTACTGAAATACTGGTGAAAATTAAACTTATGATACCTAAATGGATATTGTGCTCTTCTATCCTATTCTAACTTCTCAATACCTGCGTTAAAAATAATTCGTTATTAATTTGGACTAGTTTTCTCGCCTCATTACATGGTTATTTCTTGCAAGGCCAACACGCGAATCACATAAGTTAATTAGCCAAAATATTATATATTATATTGTACGCGCTAGAATTGCGTGTCGTACTGTGACAGCCTACAGAACAATACAATGTAAAACTGTTTTATCGACGTAGTGGTAAAAAGTACCAACGATATATGATTATTATTATGCTTTTGACACTCCCGAGTTGATTGCCACTACTCGTAGAGTGTACTTTGGAATGTTTACTTTACTCCCCCTTTATGCCCAGATTTAAGGTATGTAAGTATGGCGTTGTTTCTCTCATTCTTCCATTAAGTCGCGTTTCGCCCTTCATTCGTCGATTCATTGGATTCAGGAATTACGTGCACGGGAAAATGAAAAAGTATCTGTATCGTTTTTAGTTAATAATTTACTTTCAAATAATGTCATCGTTATTCGTTGTGTATACAATAATACATTGAATATAATAAAACTTATGATTATTTTTCACGTAGAGTAATTGAAATTGTCGTGCATTCGAAGTTAGCCCTTCGGTACAATATTAATTGTCCTTTTGCTCTTTGTTGTATTCTGTATACGTACCGACAAAAGGATTTTTAATTAATTTGAACGCTTAATTTACGCCTAGGCGTTTTATTATTTTGACTAGGTATATTCGTTGAAATCTAAGATTGTACACAAAATTTTATTTGCAATTATACGATTTCTACTACATGGCAATGATTTTGCACTTTTATGGACAAAATAGATAAAGTGAATAAATACCATTCAAAATACTTATCACTAATACGATTGTATTTGTGTTCTACATACTTTTTATTGTGCATATAAAACTTAAGCTTTTTGTAAAATATTTTATTTTATGACATAAAGTTTTTTTATATATATACATAAATATATTGACAACATTTCTCAACTATTTGCATTACTAATTACGAGTATTTTTTATATTCAATAATAAATTTTGGCAATTTTTCATTTCACTATTCTCGTGTGTTTTTTTATTATAAAGGATTTTTAACTCATTCGATTCGGATTATGCTCTTTGCGAAACAATTTGCGAATATTCTATGAGACAGTATGGATCGAATCATTAAACTTCCGTAACATAAAAATCTACACGTTGAAGTGGATAAAAGAAGATTTAAGCATGTTTTAGCCAATACAAGAATGTTGTGATTATTAGACGATTTAATGGACAATACAAGTGCATAGTTGTGTGAAGGTAAAACCTGCTGTTATAAAATTTCTATTGATTGTACTTTAAATTTAATATATATATATATATATATATATATATAATTGAAATTATTTTTCTTATTTCGTTTTCATTGAAAAAATATTATTAATAAATTATGACCTCAAAAGCATTTAAACTTTTATGAAAAAATATAATATTCATTCAAATTTCATACTCCCGATAATCAATTCTTACCATTATAATTCTAAAATTACAAACTACATCTGTGATTTATACAATAAATCCTGTCGTTGCTTATACAAATAATACAACAATACAGAATTATTACAATATTGTTATTTATATGTTTTATCATAAGAAGTATAAGCAAAAAAATAAATAAATAAATAAAATTATAGGTTTGATATAAAAATCCATTGAATTCATGTTTATGGGATTTTGTTCGAATTGCTTTACATAATACATAATACATAAAAAGTATTTTTATAATAGCATTAGTATTTGATGAATAGTATTTAATAACGAAATTATATTTGTTATAGAATACACTTATATACAAGAAATATAGCCCGTCAAATGGATGACAACTGTTCCGGAGAATTTTCGTTCATACAATATTGTACTTAAAATATTCGATAATATTTAGAATTTTTGTGATATTTTTATTTGCCAAAATAATAAATTAGTTTAAGAGCTCAGCTGGAATTTTTCATAAGAATATGATATAAGGTTTATATTACCCACAAGTATAATTAAAATTAAAAGAAATATGTAACAAGACTAACAAATTATATTTTACTTCTTAAAAAACTTTTGTTTGGTTGTGCGATCACTGAAACGTGATTTAAGTAGGAAAAAAATAAAAACAAAATTTACGTCTTCGGTTTCAGTAAAGTTCGATTAAGTCAATTAGTGTTGTGACGCAGAAAGTTTTTTTTTTTTATTATCAAAACAAAAAAAGCTAACAACAACAAAAGTTTTAAGCACAAAGCTTTAATACAATGTATATCTAAAAAAAATTGGATATATTTGAATTAAAAAGAGAAAAATGTAACACAAGGTTTTTCAAGTATATCATATCAAACCTATTTATTTTAGACTTAAAATATTATTTTTTTATGTAATAAAAATTATTTTGCACAATAATGTGATAAATTATTATTATTAATGCAAGAAAAGATTTTAATTAATGTATAAATTGTTATCTCTTTTAAGATTTTCAAAATGTTAATAATTTATGAAATTATAAATTTTTATAAAAGAGTAAGTAAAGGACAGAGATTTAAAAAAAGAAAAAAGATAAAACTAACTGCCTTGTATAAATTGTGTTCAAATAACCACTTTTTATTGAAGTTGATACGTATATTGCTTAAATAAATCAACAGACATTCTTACTTACTTAAACAAAAGATTCTTATTTTCAAATAGAAGATATACGTATACATTGGGTATATAATGTATGGAAAAATTGTAAAAAAAATGTAAGAAGAAATATGCTATCATCTAATTGCAGCTCTAATTGAAATATATATATATATATATATATATATATATATATTTTAATATAAAAAGAACCCATTGCAAATTGCAAACTGAAATAAAAAAGTGAAAATACATTTTCAAATACTTGAAAAATAACCAGTAAAAATCAGTCAATAACCAGTAAAGTCAGTAGTAATAGGATTGCAATACAAAGTAGGTAAAGTTTTAGAAGTATGTATTTATATTAGAAGTATGTAATAATAAGCATATTACATGATGCTTAACCGTATTATTGCTAATATATATTAAGATTTAAATTCAATTTGCTTTTTTCATTTTGTATTATTCGTTTTGAAATTTCAAATTAAAATCTTAGTTAAATTATTTAAGAAGAAAATTTTTTTCAATTGCGAAAAAGAAGTATGTCGTTAAACTTTTTTACTTTGTTAAAAACTTATTCAAATAAAATTGATATTGTTTTTAAAAACTTTAATGCAATTAATATTTCATGCATTTAATGTTCATGTAAATTTAATGAAATTAATATTTCAAGTTAATATGATTGATTGCAGTATACAAATGATGATTAACGCATTATGTCAACACGGATGATACGTAAATCATTTGATTTCATTTTGCGATTTAAATAACTTGAAATCATATGTTTATTGACAAATATTGAAGGAAAAAGCAAACAATTTGTTTATATAGATTAAAAAAAAAAAAAAAAAAAATTGATTAAACTAGTGTCAAAACAGATAAAAAGAAGTAGAATTGAATACTCGAATAGTCGAAATTTATTCATTTTTAATTGACTCATTTTTAACAAATTTTGCATAATAATGCGTAATTAATTTTACATATTTTCATATTTTTAAAAATGTCATCGATTGCATATATATATATATATATATATATATATATATATATATATCTTTAATCAATTTTTGTATTAAAGTTTGATAATTGATAAAAATTACTTACTGAATAACTGTTTAGACCGAAAAATATATATGTAAACAATTAGTTATTAATTAATATATATAAATGATAATTATTTGATGCTTGAAAGAGTTGAAATTCTGCAATATTATCTGAAGAAAATAAAAAACTCAATTTGTAAGTCTAATATTTTAATGCATGGAATTCAAGAAAGAATATTTAACTGGATAATATTTTTTTATAAAATCGTATGCTTCGTTAGGAAATAGATAATATATACATATACATATATATATATATATATATATATATATATATATATATATATATATACGATAAACATAAAAATCAATGATGAAATCAATAAAAATACCATCATTCGAATATAATATTTTTCATTTTTTTCACTGCTTTCACTATCCTTTATCTCTCTCTCTCTCCCCCCCCCCCTCCCCACATCCCAACACGTCCCGTTATCTCTCTTCTCATGTAGTCTTTATGATATATGGACGCTAAGCTAAGGTGATCAGCCACAAAGTTGTTGGATCATTACATCACGATTAAAGTAAACTATATGTACATATGTATGCACGTGTTATTTTTGTTTGTATGCTACAATCAGTCACGAGGTTAAAAGATAAGAGTGAGAACTGGGAACCCCTGCAGATCGAGTTACTGCTCCCCCGGAGCGCATTTAAGTGTTCCAACAGAGATAATGATAAAGAAATGGAAGGGCGAGTGGGGGGGGGGGAGAAAGGGAGGAAAATCAAGAAAGCTTTCGTAGATCAGTAAATGAATTTTTCGTAGACTTTCTTCTTTCTCCAAATCAGCGATCATATGAAGTAATAATTGGGATTCATTTATTTCTTGTATTTACGATTAATTTTTGTTTGAAAAGTTGTTTCGATATATAAATTTGCATAATCTCTTTAATTTTCATACGATTGCCACTATTACAAATGTTTCGATTATATGCGATTATTAAAATCACTCAATTTAATGAAAATTTCTTCATTCAAGTAATGTTAAGATATGTTGTTTTATTTCACTTTTTTTATATGATGCGATAAAAATATTTAATAAATAGTAGCTTATACATTCAAAGCGGATACAATTTAATTAGCCTGCAATAAAATGACGCTATTTTATTTTAATTAGAAGAATAGTTTAGAAGAACTAATAAATATATGATAAATGAAATACAAAATAATGACCAGAAACAAAAGGAACGAATATCATCCATGAAAAAGTAAAGAAAAAAAAAAAAAAAAATTAATTATAATATTAATCTACCAAGTAATGATTTTCTAGCTATAACGTGCCACATCGCTAAATTCATTTATTAAAAAAATCATGCCACATAATTATGTAACAAATAATATATATTTCACAATACCGATCTTAGACAAAATTGAAAAATAGATAAAGTGTTAATAATAAAATAATTAGAAAGTAAGGTATTTTTAGATTTTTACGAGTAAAATATCATGTCTTTCAACTCAATTATGAGTTAAATCAGAATATATGTTGAAATATATTACAATCCTAATCATATTAATGTAGAAGTGTAAATAATATTTATGTTAATCAATGTAACGGAACGACATGTGTATGCCAAGGAAATAATTGATATATATAAAAATGTTTTAGTTTTAGCTTCTTTTAGGCATCTTTATTGAACAAAATTTTCGTTGGTGGAGGAAAGGAAATTAAAATTCATCGATTATTATGATAATATGAGAAATAAATGTTAAAAAAGTTATATCTGCGCTTATTGATATAGTATGAGTAATTAGATAGAATTTTTAAATAATAGTATTATAAATTGACAAATGCATGATTTTTATGGATAATGTATTTATTACAATGATATTATTGAGTAATTAATAATTGATAATTACTAAGCAATAGCTTTTTCGTTATTATTTAATAATGGTACTTATTTGCTACTTATTTTATAAACATTTTAATATACGATATAGTATAAAACGCAAGAAGAGTAAAATTAAAGTATTAAAGAGGTGTTCTTTTTTAGGATATTAAGAACAATAAATGTAACGAACATTAAACATTTTATAATTTTATCTAAGAAATATTCATATATTGCTTAGAGTTATAGAGAATTAAATTTATAGAGTAAATTTATATAAATTTGTAGAAATTAAATTTATAGAGAATAATAAAGGCTTTTAAACTAACGTAACGTCTTGGTTAAAATGTAAGATAATAAAATACGAAATAAATTAATGTCTGCGGTGAAAGAAAAATTGATTTTGATGATGAGGACGAGCTTGGGAAAATAACGTTAAAACAATAACAATTGCAGGAACTTAATTATTACTTAATATATGGGATAAATTTGAATTAAGACAAGAAATTCGTCATTGATACGGCATATTAATGAGACAATTCGTGTTCATTCATGTTTTAATAAAATTACACTTTTTTCTTTTTTTAAATCAATGATTTGACAAAATTAACTATTCTAATCTGTTTAAAAATATGCATGAAACTTAGGTATCTAACGAAGAAAAAAATAACCATGATAAGTTTTAAATCACGATTACAAGCAAATTAAGAAATTTAACATTTTCTTAATTATAATATGTTTTTATGTAGTCAACGATCTTTTCGTATGTAATCGAAATTTCTTTGTTAATGATGGAATTCATAATGATTTGATTATCTTGAAACTACATCAAATTATTCATTCGAATATTACAAATCTTTACAAAATTATGATGATATGTTATGATGCAAAATTATGCTTCTTATATACATTTATAATGTATTTTTATTCATTATTATGTATATATTAATGCCCGTCAGTCTGTAATATTTAATTTTCTCTCTTTACATAATAGATAATTTAAAGGATTTTCATTTTATGTGATTCGTGTAAATATTTTACTTATAACGGTTAATAATTTATAAAGCAAATATTTTTTACAATAAAAGTGCATATTAAATGTAAAATTTGTGCTTAATTTTTTGATATTGTATTTTTCATAAAAAGTATGAAAAAGTAAAATAAACTGCTTAGATTTAGATTTATCCGTTATAGACGTAAATGATTTATATCACCAAAAATTGAACGCTTATTATTTGATTTTTTTTTTTTTTTTTTTTTTTTTTTTTTTTATTGTTACATACTACGTATATCTGCCTACAATGATTTTTTATTTTTATTTTTTTATTTTTTATTTTTTTTTAATGTAAATTTGAAAATAATTTCAATCTTTTCATTTATCGCTGTTTTTATTGCATTTAAATATTATTTTAATGAAACTACAACTACAGCCATAAAATGATTAAGTCAAATGAATTGAGTATTTAATATTAATTATAATAGTTATTGTAATTTGAAATTTTAGTAATTTAGATGAGCAGAGATAATTTTATATGAAAATAAAGAAACATTTAATTTTAACACGATAAAATAAATATCTCATGGGAATCAATAAAATTATATTATGTGTTCCATTATTTATGTTGTTTTATTAGATAATTGTAATACCGATCGTTAATTCATCATTTAATAATTGTTAATATTGTAGTTGTAAAATAAAGGAAATACCAAGCAAGAAAAGCAAACGTGTTAAGTACTGAATCGAAGCCCTTCCTTCCTCCCTACCACTTGTTCACACTTTTCTTCCATCGGGCAACTAACTGGTGGCCATAGTCTAATTCGAAACATTTTAGTCCTTCGAACCGGATAAGTTGTAGTACCCTCACTGATAATATACCATCGCAACACTGCAGTTCGTATTATAAGGACAGACGGTAATTGAGTCAGAACGCACTAACGAATCTCCTCAACACTCTAAGTCTTACATCGTTGTTCTTCTCGTATACTACATCATTAAGAAAATGCGATACCTCGAGATGAAGGAGAGAAGGGAGAAGAAAGTAGCAATCCTGACGTGCCTCTTACACTACAAAAAGGGAATATCGTGTAACCAAAGTCAATGGAATCGTATTATAGTAATAAAGAAGCTAACTAATCAGCTGACCTTATCTCATTTGGATACCTCAATTGAACAACTATTAGGTATAAAAGAACAAATTGAAAAGTTCCACAAGGCCTTCAACAATGAGCACAACCATCTTGAGTTAACATGGCCAACAGCGTAAAAAAATCATGAGTACTTCACGAAGAACGATGAAGTTGAAGAGCTCGACCAGTACTCAACGGCGCAATTACTTATTAATAAATTACATCGCGAGCTAAATGAATCAACAAAACCAGCCACAAAGTCGAAATATGCATCACATTCGATGGAGCAATCAAAGGAAATGGCTCGTCTCCCAGACGTTCCAATTACCAAATTCTCAGACAATTACTAAGCATGGCCCATGTACCGGGACCTATTTACATCAATAATCTTGAACAATCAGAAACTCAGTGAATTGCAAAAACTGTATTACCTACGAATAGCAGTAGAAGGTTCAACGGCCAAGGTCATCTCAAGTTTTCCACAACAAAATGACTCTCTTGCACTATCATGGATGAATCTAACGGGACGATATGAGAACTCCCGACGATCAATCCAATCTCATCTCAACCAACTCTTCTCCAACTGATCATCAGTGAAAGATTAGGCAGAGTTGATAGGAGACCTAATTAGTGATGCAAGTGACTTGCTAAAAAAGCTACGCCAGTGGATCTCAAAATTGACCCGTGGGATTGCATAACCGCCCACCAAATCATACAAAGACTCAACCAACACACGAGAGATCAATGGGAAAACTCAATAGGTGAGTTCGGCTCGTATCCCAAGTTTGAGCAACTCAAAACGTTCTTAATGTCTCGAGTAAGGGCACGGAAAAGCAGAAAACAATCCCTGAACATTAGTCACCTAGCCCTGTCTCATTCATCGAAGAAGAGATCGGTGAAAGCCTATCAGTCGTCGGTTAAGACTGAATCGAAGGCCCCAAGAATGACGAGATGTGCGATTGCTGTTAACGGGAACATTTGTTGGCCCCGAATGCCGGATCCCCAGAGAAAGGGTTTCGTAAGTAACTTACACTCGTGTTACAGCTGCTTGGATCTCCACATCATTTACATGTGCTGGAGCAAACGCAATTGCATGAAGTGTCACAAACGGCATAAAACGCTACTGCATGATGAACAAACTCGACTTCAACCAAAGCTAGTCACAGTTCATTAACGCTTTATGTAGAACCAATACTAGTGCCCCGAGCACGAAGCAGTCGCAGGGCTTTTGTCTATACAAGGTGCCACCAACTGCACCCTCTCAGGAGAGCCGCTACGGAAGGCCTTCCTCATCTTTCCACACAACAAAGCAACTTGGACTTGACCAGCAATCTGTCAAGTTACCACCACGTCGTACTACACCAATAAATGTCAAGAGACGTACGACCTCTACACTTTTCAGTATAGTATTTAACCACCATGCGTACTGTCTCAACAGGATCCGGATATTTACGACCTCTACTACTTCTACTTGTAGTGCATGCTGACACCACGTGGCAACAACCAATAAACGGCAAGATGTCACCGATTCTCATCGTCAATGTAGAATCATCATATCGTAGTAGTAAAATAAAGGAAATACCAAGCAAAAAAAGCAGACGTGTTAAGTACTGAATCGAAGCCCTTCCTTCCTCCCTACCACTTGTCCACACTTTTCTCCCACCGGGCAACAGGTGACCATAGTCTGATTCTAAACAATAATCGTTTAACCTAATAAAAACGAGTATAAATACACGTCGCCGCAGTTGCTTCGAACTGATCATGTGGTGAATACGTTATTCAACACGAGATGCTCCTTGTTGATAATGATTTGTTATTGATTTTGTAAGAATCGTTAATTGATTTTATAAGACTTGCTTATAACGGTGCTTACTCACGGTGATACAGTAGGCTTGATCCAATCCTGTAACGAGTAGTTCCGACCAATCCGAATGCTCCTTGTTAATGCTGATGAATTGTTCTTGCTGATTATGCAAGGATCAGCAATGATTATGCGCACTACTGATCAGGGAGTATGTTTTGTGTCGTATGACATTCTCTTGATACGAAGGAGATAGGGCCAACAGCTTTTATTTTCATTACAGGAGAATCCATGCCCCTTTCTTCTATGGTGGTGAGTAGCTTTGCTGACTGACTACGTCAATGAGCGAAAGTCTACTGGTGCGCCTCGTGGTGCGCTTGTCCTAAACAGTGACGCGGCTATCATTGCGCTAGAAACAATTAATTGGCGCGACTGTGGTGCAACGAACAATGGGTGAGACTGTGTTGCGAGGAACAATGGAGATGATTGTGGACTTGTATCATTTAGGATGTACCGGCTTTCCCGAACATCCAACGACCGTTGGAGAATTTTCTTACAAGTTATGGCCGTTCAATCGTTACCCGAAATGATAGCCGTTGGGATTTTTTCCTAAATGATATCATTCGAGAGATTCTCTGATTCTCGAACAGCATTTTTATATTTTTATATGATTTGCATTGTTTAAACTTTATAAGTGCAGGATATTATGAAAAAAAAAAAAAAAAAAAAAAAAAAAAAAAAAAAAATCGTTTCATTACTTATTTTGAATAATAATGTTTAATATTAAGATCAAATAGATGGATAATTGCTTCTTTTTTTCTCCTTTTTTTGTTTGTTCGTTAGTATTAAGCGTGGTTAATTAAGAAGAATCAATGTGTATTTTAATTTTAATTAAATTACATCTTAAGCTGTGTTGTTGATTTTTTTTTAATATAAAATATTAATGGTTTCTAGTACTATTATATGATTTATATACTCTATAATACACATATTATAATATTACGAGTATTCATAAGGCAATAATTAATAATATACTTGAATATTTTATCATTTTCAATTTATATAGAAAAGCAAATATCAAATGCTTTAATAAAATTTTGTAGATACCTAGAAATTCTCGGTAAAAAACTATAAAATATAATTAACGACACGTAGCTATAAGCTAAACAAACATTTGATATTGGGAATGTGTACATATATGCGGAAGTGCGGGCGCGCGCGCGCACATGACATTACGTCTGATTAATTACTTTAAATCACATTCGATATAATTCATCGGCAGTGGTTTTTAATGAGTAAAAAACTGTTTTTAATATTCATAAAGTTTTCATACGACGTGCGAATAAGAAATAAAAACCTTACCTCGAATGAACACTCATTCTTTACGAGAAAAAGAGAGATAGATAGATTGCGAGACCAACAGGGATAGTTATGATTGCACGTGTATGTACTAAAATTGTTTGAAGATAGTTTTTTCATATGTATTTAGCGATTGCTTAGATCGAGTGAAGTGTAATAAAAAAATACTCGAGTTGCAAATATATAGTATCATCTATGGTACTATTAGTACCATATGTGTGGTGTACTAATCAACTGTTATTGCTTTTCAGGTTAACGATTACGACTAATTGTAGAATGGAATTAGAATCCAACATTCCAATCAACAAAATAATACTGCAGTACTCATCCACGTTACACCGAGCAGAATGACATCTTGTTGAGCATTGATAGCTCAAAATGACTATCGATAGTTTTTTTTTTAAGTAGGCCAAATGTATATTGTTATTAGGTGTTACTTATTCAGCTTTTAATTATTGCTGTCAATCAAGTTAAAATTTTGTTGTATATTGCAGGTTCGTTAGATTGAATTGTTTGCCTTGGCATAATGAAATTTTAACGCTCTGTTACTTTGCCGGAAAATCAAGTGGCAAAGTTTTATAACGATCGTCGTCAGCAAATGGGGGCAATTTCCAACTCATTGTATTCCTGGAAATTCTATATCTTCTAGTGTAAAATTATTTACCAATTCCACTAAATTATTATCTAATATAAATTTTTTACTTTTCTTTCGTTTCCGCATTATAGTTTGATTCAATCGAAAAAGTTTTGATTATTAATTGAATATTAATAGGAGGGATTTAGAACAAAATTAATTGTTTTTTAATTTAATGGAGATTTAAAGATTTATGGAATATCTTATCTGGAAATATCAATTAACAAATTTTCCATTATATATTTATTCTTCATTACCGTGTTATATTGTGCATCTCCCGGTTTTATTTGTAATTCTTCGAATATGCGAATTTTTCAACAAAAATTATTCAATAAATTTATCGGTTGCAATAAAATGTCAGGAAATATTAATCGATTTCGTTCAAATTTTAATTTCTCCGTAAAACATTGAATTATGTTTTAAAATACGTAGGATACTTCATTGCTATAATGATTTTTTAATTATAAACTATTGTTTAAGGAATTTGTTCGAAAGTGATATTTCTTTATGAGAATTTATTATATATAAATAAATTAATATTTCAACGTTATACTTTGCATTATTTTTATAAATCATTAAAATCTTTGTTTTAAAAACTTTCCTCACTTTAATACTACCGAAAGTAATTAAAAATCATTTCATTCATCAATCTATTGTTATTTTTATTTATTTATTTATTTAGTTTTTTTTTTTTTTTTCAACAGTTTTCAAATTTAATCGTTATTAATTAGCAAATAACAATAATTGATGAAAAAATGTTAATTATCCAGTTTATACACAAATTTCCATATCGATTCTATTTTTCGTATAAGAAATTCGTGAACTTTGCCTTATTCGGGATACACCGGAATTTGACACCATAAGTATCATTATATCATATATACCGATCTTAATCAAAATTAAATATTTATTTATGCATAAAATTATATTGCATTTAGAGATGAATATTTTATGATAATATTTACAAGGACACTTTGATTCAGATGATTTTCAATAACTTTGCCAGCAATTGCATAAGAAATATTAGATTGAATATTAATAAATGCGTGGGCAACTAATTAAAATTACAGAAAATTACAAGTTATTTTAGTTTTATACGATTTATCAATAAAGTAATACTTTTTATATTTACACACGATACTTTTTGTGCAAATTCATTAATGAATATTAGTTATGCCATATAAACTTTTTATGTTTTTATTATATATTTTTTAATATCGTCTAATAAATTGCTATTTCAATTTTAACTTGGAAGCTCTTAAAATATATTTGTAAATAATTTGTAAGTATGATAGTAATAAATGTGAATTGTCCTTATGAATATAAAAACCGTGAGATTTTTTGAAATTCAAAAAAAATAAAAAAAAAAAAATAAAAAAAATAATAAGATAATTGTGAATAACATACGATTTTAACGATACGTAAAGTAACAATATTTTACTAATCCTGTTAAATGAATTCATGCTTTTATGTAATTATACTTTTACATTCAGTTTCATTTATTAATAAACGACTCTATTTTTAATCTAAAATAATTAATTTAATCTAAAATGTAATAATTACGAATAGGAATCAATATTATTAATTAATTTTATTAAATATCAACATTGAAATTTTGTAATTTGTTAATTAAATGACATCTCATTTAATTAGTTGTGTGGGTGGGTGTATGTGGGTGTGTATATAAATAAGCTGATTGAACACCAAATAATGTATTAATTTATAAATATATACATTGAAATTTTGTTTTTTTTTTTAAATTTGTTAATTAAATTGAATAAGAATAATAAATAAATATAAATAAATATATAGATGTGCCAATTTATCACTAAACAAGGAATAAATAATGTTAACGAAGTACTTTTTCAGTAATTTAGTAATCTAATCATAATACTATAACATCTTTTTACTGTTACAACGTAAGATAAATTTTTTAATTATCTTTTGATAAAAGAAATTTTTAATCATCTTTGATTTAAGATAATTTTTTTTAAATAATATATTAAGATTATTGTCTCTAATGATTCCGATCGATGATTAAATTAATCTTGCTTATACTAAAAAGGGTCTATTCAATCAAACAGCATTGAATATTTAGAAGAGAATCTTTTGTTCCAATTACTTTTTATTAATTTTAATTTGAATGCTTAGAATAATATTGAATTTCAATAGGTGGAAATTCCAATAAATGCAATTCATGCTCGGCTAAAATATTATTAATAATTTTCTCTTTTATCGTCATCACAAACACGATTTATATCAATGTAATAGAAATTTTGAATATAAGGATCAGTACGTTATTGTCTTTCGTGTTGCACATGCGCATAGTTGAGGTCAATAAACTGATAGTCGACGGAATCCCCTATTCTGAATAACCGATAAAATTTTATTAAAAAATATTTAATAGTAGCAATCAGTGTGTATCTGAATCGGTAAGACTTTTTTCTTTCTTTCTTTTTCTATATAGAGCAATGAAAAATTGTGTAAATATAAAAATTAATTTTGCTGTAGAAGATAATTGTTGAAATTTTTTAAGATTAGAAGCTGATGTTTAATAATGTTTGGATAATGGATGCATAAATATTTGCGTATGAAAGGCGAACGAAGGTATATTTTTCATAATATTTAATTTCATAACAATGAGAAGTTACATATTGCATGGGTGACGCTTTTAATATATGAGTGCAATAATTTATTTTTAATGGTGAATTCTTACATAGAATATAAAGAGAAAGCGTAAAAAGAGAAAAGAGAAATGAAAAAATGAAATGAACAATAAGTGAAAATCTATTTATGAACTACATTAACCGTTCCACTTTAGCATTTCGTGTAAAGTATTTTACAACCAATAGTACATAGTTTTACCATTTTCAATCGTTACACTTATTTATTATTATTTTTAAAAAAGTTTTATAACACATTTTATATATAATGTATAAAGATAGAAATTATGTAATTTCGTAAAATTATTATCACTATTAGAATTTTTATATTTTATATGTTATTATTATGATATTATTTCACATATTGTTATCATAATATTATCAGTATATAATATTTTAGCAATTGCATAAGAGAGATTTGTCAGTTATTTGCAAACTAAATTTGAATCTTTAAAGTACGAAATTTTTAAACTATTTTCTAAATACCGTTTGGTTGATTTATCAGCAGTGAATCAATAATAACTTTGTATAATTAAATTTTACTACGATGATTTTGAAAAATTGACAATTTATCAACTTTCGAAAAATATCCCCGTTCTACCGTTTTAAAATTAAAACGAAAAATGTGATTTTAGGGTACATTCGACGCTGAATTATGGACGATTATTCATATAATAATTATGTATAGTACCAATTACAAAAAAAAAAAGAAAAAAGTTCGCTAACTCAATAAACTTTATTTCACATTAATCGACGACGATTGTGATTATTGTAGTGCAATTTTTTTTTTTTACGCAAAACTGCTGATTAAGCTAAATATATTCGTTCCTAATTATATATAATAAAATATGGAGAAGAAAAAAAGAAAGTTTCTAGTAATTTTTAGAGATATTCTGTCAAAATATAATCAATTATCGTCTTATAGATATATGTAGTTGTTTATCGTACAAATTTCATTTTATCAGAGATTTAGAACTTCTAAAATATATAAGGCTGTAATGATATTTGATTCATGTTATTTAAAATTTGAAAATTTAGATTTTTACAAAGGAATTATTAATTCAAATTATTACATTATTGATAACAGAAAAATGATTTATGCAAGAACACTTACAGATATTTATTATTCTTTTTAAGAGTCTAATCATTGTGAACTTAATAACTTTTCTTAAATTCAAATTTATCTTATTTGAATTATTTATCTTATTCAAATTTAAGTTCTTGACGTTAAAGCATTTACTATGCGTTTGTCGAAAAATCTACTGTCGTTACTTTGTATAAAGAAATTATTTATAATTTTATGTTTTTTTTCTTTTTTCTTTTCAGGAAGAAAAGTATTGAATATTATGTTACTAAATATTATGTTGAATAATCTCAATTGAACATGTCAAAAGAACAAATAAAATCAAATAATGATCATTTTTGCATTCAAAAGATTAAAAGTATTCATACCGATATC
Source organism: Ceratosolen solmsi marchali (assembly GCF_000503995.2). NCBI lineage: Eukaryota > Metazoa > Arthropoda > Insecta > Hymenoptera > Agaonidae > Ceratosolen > Ceratosolen solmsi. Next base: position 2,421,783 of record NW_011948426.1, on the reverse strand, counting down.
ATTACAAGAAATAAGAAAATTGTATGTACCTTTAATGAATAAATTCAATTATATATTTATAATTTTATAAGTTTCAAAGTTGAATAAAACAAATGAATATTTGATATGAATTTTTGCTGTTTTCTTATTTATTTCTTTATTTTTATTTATTTATTTATTTTTTTTAATTAAAAATGATTTAATAACATTTTACTATTAATATTTTTAATTAATTTTTAATATTATATTATAATGAATAAAACTGAAATTGGGCTGACAGGTTAATTACTTTTACTGCATAAGCAAATTACAAAAATGGAATTTCATAAAAAGAGCTTAAATTTCTTCTTTAACGTAAAGTCTTGTTTTACCTTTTTCACTTCTTCAATCTGTATATTACAAAATAATTTAAATTATCCTATAACAATTTGGAAGCGCACATTTACGTATTAAGTACGTTAAGGTATCGAATAAAAGAAAATTCATAGAAAAAAAAAATGTCTTGAAACATTAAACGCTTAATCTTTACGCAACTTGTGTCAAAAGCTCTGCGTTTATTATCTACAAACAGTATGAGAAAATAGATAGTGAAAATTAAATTTCTAATTAGCCTTTATTTTTGCCCTTTAATACAAACAAAAGTTAATAATGATGAAATAATGATAATTAAAAAATGGATGCGAGTTGCCAAAATTAAATGAATTTCTATTCCACTTCTCTCATCTGCCAATAAATTCATTGTCTCGAAAAAATATATTAATTTCCGAGAAATTGTAAGCGCAGTTACGATATATATAATTATACGTCCACTACAAGTTGTATGCTTAAGAAATTTCAACTTTGTTTATTACTAAATATAAGCTTGCAAATCAAGAGAAAAATTTTAATTGACATTTTGTGCGACTTCTGACCCAATCTCAATTTGAACACTAAGCCGGGACCGAAATTAAGCTTGTTCATGGATTTTCTCTTTCTGAGATAAGAACCACAGTTGGTATTCACAATTTCGTATGAAAAGTGGAGCAGGGATTTTCTTAGAGTAGAAGATACGGTAATCTCCGCTATTGAATTTTATTAATTCAACTTCACTATTTCATTTTACTGTTGTTACTGCTTTAATATAAGAGAAAGATCATTTGTTTTCATTTCTCTACTATTTTATTACAATATTCATGTGTTTATAAACGTATTATACTAATTAACATCAAGATAAAAGGTACTAATAAAGGCCGAGGATAACCTTATCGAATTGTAGCGATACATTTTTCCACGAAAGATAAACATTTGAAATGAATTTTATAACCAAAGATCTCATAATCATTTTAAAACGTGTTCAGTTTTGTAATATAACTAGTATTTTGTGCACTAATTATATTATTTAAAAATGAAAACGTTATCAATTATTAACACTTTATTTCAAATAATGAATGGAGCAATAAGTGGTTATTGTAAATTATAATATTTATATAATACATTTTAGGAATCGGAATATTTTATGAATTTGTCTTGCGCATTATTAAAAACTATGTTTTATTTATATTTCTGCTTATGTTTATGTCAATAATAAAAGACAAAGAGAAAGAGTCTGAATTATAAGTTAATTTATACGCTTTCCGAGAAAAGATTACATTTTTAAATCAATAAAACAGCGAAGATTGAAAAAAAAAGAAAAAAGAAAAAAAAAGGAAAAAAAAAAATCATAATGAGCAGTTGCAAGAAGAAATGTTATGTGGACATACATTGATTGTATTGTTATGAATGTGGCAATCAGAGGAAAAAGTATTATTTACTTATCAATATTTTCAAGTGTATATTTCTTTGGTTAAACAATGTGTAATACAATTGTCGATTCATAGACAAATTTTCAATTGCTTATTAATTATAAGTAAATAATTTAAATCGTAGATCCGATGGGATAAATTAATAACAGCATTATTAATCACGAAAGAGAGCATTATAACGTAACAAGCGAATTAATTTAAATTATATAATATCGTGATGTGTATAATGAAATTGTACGTGAAATCCAGAATTTGTAGAAAATAATTTTTGTGGTTGTCATTTCTATGTAGATCAAGTAGTTATTATTTGAAAAAAAAAAAAAAGTGTAACACAATAAATATGCATTATCATCGGTGCACAGTCACTATTTATTTTACCGATTTGAGAAATGTATCGAGTGTAATTAGTGATAATAAAATATTATTAAAAAATAAATATAAACAAATAGAACGATTACAATTCTTATTATTTAATACGTATTTATAAAAATGTATGATATAAGGTTGTCATATACTATTGTGATTGTGCTATATTTTTTTTCTCTTTTTCTTCTCACTAATAAGTTGTTTTCATAATTAATTTAGTCTTGTAAAGTTATTAATGTCAAACATTGAGCCTCTAATTTGGAATAATACAATTTAATATAAGTATTATTGCAATGAAAATAAGTAGATGATATGTTTGATTATTAATGTTATATTATACTATGTTATCTGTCCGAAAGGAATGGCATGTTAATTTTTAATTATCTTAATTTAAAATTACGGAGCCTTAAGTTTTTATTAATTATTTCATCCTAATAAGACCTACATTATAGAAGTTTACAAGTCGCATTAATTAATTGTAATTAAAAGAATTATTACCTCATCCGTATCTTATGGTAATTACTATCTAATTTCATGTGTTCTTATATCAAATAGTTATCATTGATATCGAATTGGCAAATATATGTTTTTAAGACAAAAATGAAAATGAACGAACGTCCATTATTATTATTAATCGTAATTTTTTATTAGACATTGAGTATTCGTTTGGACGTTGGCAATTAAAATTACAAGCTCCGGTACTTTAAGTATCGAGGTTGGCATAATAATAATTATGTATAAGATTACGTTTCCATAGTTTTTAATATAAAGTACTAATGGATTATTTTTGACATAAATTAATTATCTTATTTACTACTTTTACTATATTTATCCCATAATGATATTATAGTCTGAAATTTTCAATACAACACGTTATGGTTTAAAATTAATGAAAAAAAAAAAAAAATAGAAAAAAGCACAAAGTATTACGTGTCGTATATTCATAATTTTCGTTAACAACAATGATTTTAAGAAAATACCTACCTGATTATTTACCGACACATTATTTCTTTTTTTTTTCTTTTTTTTTTTTCATTATTTTTACATTTTAAACAATAATATCACGGTAGTATATAATTTTTCATTTCATTATAGCAATTAATAAATTATATATATATTTTAAATCGAGTTTCACCAAGTTATTATTAATTTGCCAGTTACATTTATATTATCATCGTATACATACAATCGATCATTGAGCCACATGTAGGTTTTAATTTTATATAGAACAAATTAAGCTATAATTTATTTACTTAATTCATCACATATTCCTGCGTATTACGTGTTATCTTCGACATTTTAATTCTTCTAAGACTTATTTATATATCTTATTTTTAGAGGTTTTCTTTTTCTCCAAACAAAATGATCTGTACAATACGAACAAATTTTGTAATACATTTATTATACGTAAATGATATGCATTAAAATAAGCATCTGTACATTCATAAATTATTAATTGATTTTTTTTTTCTGAGTCATATTAATTTTATTAAATTATATATGTAAGGAGGTAGTATAAATTATACGAGCACATTACTCCTTATATACTTTATACACATATGCAAACATTGAGTATTCAACGAACGTGATGTATTGCTCCGGAGTAATACGCGTGAGATGTGCGGGTATTGCTTAGTTATAATTTCTCTCTGTCTTCTCATTGTCATTGACCAAAAGAACGACCGATTTACTAACCGAGAGCTCTCAAACGTATGCTCTTATTCACTCGCTTATTTGAATCCTATTATAAAACTCTTTCAGCACTCACTTTGTCCAAGAGCTCCCTATATTTGTTCCAAGTCACTATATACATATATATATATATATATATATATATATATATATATATATTTTAATAATTTTGCTTCTCCGCTGATTTCCCATAATCGTCTTTTCTAATCTCTCAATTATACATATAATTTTTCTTTTTTTAACATCTTTCTTTTAACGAAATTATGTCCATTATGCGTGCGTAAGGTAAACAATTATTTAATTATAGTGGTGGGCTCGGTAACGAAATGGTAAAATAATCGAAGCTTCATTCTACATGAAACAATAAGCCCTTAAATTCGTTTCAAGTAAGATGCAAAGAACTTTTTATGCGATAAGAAAATTTTAATTAATTTTCGTAAACTGCAAATTAGTGTTCGATAATGAAAAGCTCAATGATACAATGTAAAAATGCACGTGTCACTCGAGCGTCTCACATTTTATTGTCAAATACAGTAAAAGTATATATAAAAGTATATATATATATATATATATATATATATATATGTGTATATCCCCTAACGACATTAAGATTCATAAAATAATCCATTATGATATAAGTTCATTATTAAAGAATACTAATTATTAAAATATTTAAATTTATATAACACTAAGATTAGCTGCCAGTTTACAAAGCGGAAGTCTATCATAATTCAAAGTGTCAAGTACATGCGACTCAGCGAATTTTATTTTTTATTTTTAAATTAAAGTATATTTATTAGCATCATTTATCGATACAACGGATGATATGTTAAAGGTTTATACTGCAAATAACTGAATGTAATGTTGATTATATAGGAGGAATAACCTGATAATGTTGGCAATATGTGTGCGTTGATATATATCATACATCGTATCAACTCAATGCATCCCTCCTCAAACTGCGTCTACATCTATATTGGGGAATAGATATTTTATTTAAATTAAATAGTAAGCTTTTAAGAAATTTTGTTAAAATCTTGCGATATTGGAGATAAGGTTGCCGACATTTGTTCGAACCCATTGGATAAATGTCAGCATTATTATATTTATTATAAATATTATCGTGCTTTGCTTTCGTATAAAAAACATTCATTAGTCGATTATTCTATAATACGTTGGAATTTCAACTGATAAAATTTACTAAGAATCACTATTTTATTATGAAATAAGTAAGATAAATGTGCAGTTTACAAGGCATTCAATGGAATAATGCGAAATGGAATAAAGGAAATTACTTATATATATATATATATATATATATATATAAATATATGATACAAAGTCAAAAATCAAATGCGTTTTTAAAATTAACTTGTCGCTATTAAGAAAATAGATAGATAATATTTTGATAGTTCTTAATCTAAATGAAATTGTTATTATTGAATTTATTAAATATTAAATGCTCTTTTTAAAGGGGATGTTATGAGTAGTTTATTGATTGCTTGAAAAGGTGTCAAGGCAACTGATCTGAGATTTAAAATAGAAATGAGCTTTACTGTTTATGCTTTTATCAAATTAAAATAATAATAACAAATTTTTAAGATCGTATGTTAAACATTAATTATGATTATGGTTTTTAATTTATAATAGAAGTAGCTGTAAATTTTGTTTTAGTATTTCGTTGCATTAAGGATTTTTGTATTATCGAGTAGGAATATTGCATTTAGTCCCCTGGATGTTATAATTTTATTATCGGTACACTAAATACATGAGATCACTTTCTAATGAATAAATTTACAAATGATAGGCATGTTGAGTAATAATTAGTTGTGCAGTATCATAGTACATTTATTGCAGTATGATACATATATGTGAAATCTATTGTAGAAAAAGACATCAATAATATACAATATTTATAAGAATGTATAAAAAAAAAAAAAAAAAAAGACTTCTAAGATATAAAAAGAAACTCAACTATTTTCTCAACTAATAGATTTAGTGTATCTATTATAGTTATTATTTATCACTCTCTTCTTCCTCTTCGTCTTCTTCTTCTTCTTCTTCTTCTTCTTCTTCTTCTTATTATTATTATTATTATTATTACTTCTTGAATACAATGTTATTTTAATACGCATTAAATATCATTACCGGCACTTGGTTGTAAAATATCCATCTGTACGCGTATAAAATGCTTCTTATCTCCAGTTAAAAGCATCGGTATTAGCAAGTAACTCTTACTAGCACGATTAAATAAAAATAAGGAGCGTGAAAAAAAAATTGCATGTGCACGTTCAAGACCTTATTATTATTTTTTTTTTTTTTTTTTTAGAAAAATTCAAAGTTCGTTCAATTTGATTGAATTGATAATTCATTGCTGGGAACAACGGTTGAATACCACACGAATAATGGTACTTTCTGATTAAAAAAATTTGTATTAACTAAATCTAGGAATAAATAATAATTATATTAAAATTACCAATAGAATATTTAGTTTCTGCAGAAGGATCAAGCGTTATATTTATTTTAATTTTGTAACTTGTCAATTCTTAATTTAAAATGAACCCTGATAGACAGCAATATTATGGTTAATATTCAACCTTTTCTTTTTTCACTTACACAAGTATTGATTTTCATAATTTAATGTTATTGTTGATCATTCATCCATGACGTTTTATTTACCATTTCGTATCATCATTATATTTCCATTAGTTCTTGATATTAAATAGTTGTAGAATTAGAGGCAAATATGCGTATTTGTTAAAAATATTATTTAATTACATAATGACGCAATAAATTGTTTGTAAATTATTGATGTAAGTTATTGTATTTAATCTTATTTAATCTTTTATAGTCTTGGCTGTTGTATAATAGCCATAGATCAAAAATAATAATTTTCATTCGATTATAAATGAATTATTTATTTATAATAGGTCGATTTAAATTTTTAAAAATCTATAGCCGATAGTTTAAATTTCTATTTAAATGCAAGGATTTTTTATCGAATGATTCAGAAGCGTTTATTGATATCTGAACTGGATAAGAATTTTTTAAATTTTTAATTAAATTTTCAGTTCGTTAGTACTTGATTAGTAATACAATGGGCGTACGAAAATAGAATTTCTCAATGTTTATTTCATATAAAAATATTTAATAAAGCCGACTCTTTCTTTTCATTATTTAGGCATATATTTCTATTAAGTTTAAACAATTATTGATGGAGGTTTTGTTTGGTATCACTGATTTCTTATCGTAAGAAAATGATGAAAGACTACTCCACTAGACGACTCCACCGATACGCAGCTATGCATACGCATGTCCGCGCATATACGTACGCACGCGCATAACATGTGTTAGTGAAAAAGAGAAGATAAATTTTTAAAAGTATGTTATTTATAATGAAAATTGAACGATTAAAAATATTCAATAATACATGATTTCAATAAATTCCAAAACAATATTTCAAGCATTATCGGACGAGTTTAATATAATGGACGGTAGTTATTTGAAAAAGCTTTTTTAATATATCTCTTTCGATACCTTTGATAGATAACAATATAAATAATATTAATAATATTTAGGTCTGGTAAATATGGAATATTTAAGCAAATACCAAATAATATTGATGGAATTTCTGAAATAAATATGTCAGTGTAATAGAAATTACAATCGGTAATTACGAATTTTAATAACTTTTTGTTCATCCGAAGCTCAGATAATATAAATTTATTGTCTAAGATATCGACGAAAATTAGAAATTATCATTTTACATCGCAACATGACGATCGAATCTTCTATCTTCTTCTTTCAACGGGAAAACATTAAATACATCTACAGTATTACAGATGAAAACGCATCGTAGAATTCATTTGTTTAACTAGCCCTACTCTCTCACATAATTGTATAATTTTTAATACAATTTATCAAGTTATTATTCTTAATGAATCATCGGTTATCGCACTGATAAATTATTCATAATGACTGTATGATCTTAATATTGATTTATTTGCACAAAAATGTTAGGAAAAATATTCTTAGTATTCTTAGATCTACTTTTCACGTATTGTTACAAACGATTTGGCAAATAATAATGAAGAATATGTACGTCAGCGATATTTATACATCGAATAAAGTTTAAAAAATATATCACCCTTATTCGGTTATGTAAATAAACTTTTTTTTTTTTGTAAATAAAAAAAAAGATTATTTTGAAAAATAATCGTTTCTATGTATTTTGTTAAGAAATAAAGTAAAGTAGCAATTGAATTTAATCATTGCAGTATCTGTTTGTAATCCGATTGGAATGTAATGTTGTATGTAAATAAATTTCATTTTTGTATAGGTGAATTTATACATGAACGTTTATTTAAGTAGGAATTATCATGAATTTATCTTTTAACGCAATTAAAATACCTATTGAAATAAATAAAATTGTTATTTTGCCTCACCTACCTTTTTGCTTTTTATAAGTGGACATAAACTCAAACAAAATGTATTTTCATACTTTTTTTCTTTCTTTAACAATTAATTACGCTAAAATTACTTAATTTAATGCAATTGCCGTTTAAAGAATTTAATACGTATATTCGATTAATTTTTAATTTAAATTGCCTATTAATATTAAGTTTGAATATTTTTTAATTGTGTATGAAATTATGTATTTAGCGCACTTATTTATTTATTTATTATATTTATTTATACTATAATCCATTTGCACAAATCTTCAAAATTTAAGAGTTCTAAGAAACAAAGTTTCGTAAATTTTCCGATCATGAAGATTTTCTGAGAAAAATAGGAAAACCAGGGAATTATATTTATTATCCGCAAAGTATCATTAATCTGATATTGACAGCATAATGCATAATTGAGATAAAGTGATTCATTAAATGTAAATTATCATTATGATTAAAAGTATAAGTAATATGTGCAATGATAACACACTTTGTTCCTATCCACAATTAATCTTTATATTGTATTAGATGCTTACTGTCTGCTAATTGGATATGATATTATATATATATATGTGTGTGTGTGTGTGCGCGCGCGTGTGTGTGGCGTGCGCGCGCTCGCGCGTGTGTTTATTTATGCACGGCAGAAAAAGGATCGACTCATTGGCTGTCTCACTTTACGACTTAATCCGTCTTTTCGAAAAGTGTTAATTTTTTCCAGCATTACCATCACACTAATTGAGGGATTTCGATAATCGCCTATGACTCGGTAAATCGCATCGATTCCATTTGGGAGAAATTAGATCCTAAACGCTTTCCCGACGAGTTGCTGTCAGGTAAGGCAATAAAATCTCAACTTATTTTAATTTCTTTTTAGAACTGGCCAGTACTTGAATGCGAAAGACTCCACCGTAAGGGCGTACGGTGATTAAAATATCTTTCGATCAAAAAAATTTCCACGAAAATTTACCAACTCATTGTGACAAATGGAAAATTGACTGAAAAACATTAAATTTTCAAACGTTAAAATTTCCTTTCTATAACTATAATTATCTTTATCGCTCATCACTCACAACATTTAATTATCATTATATCTTCAAATATCTCAACTGTTCTATTATTAAAGACCATTTTATAATCTTAAGGCAATATTAGTTCGTAAATCGTAAATGCATACGCAATTTTTATGGCCCGCCTTACATGCATTGTGCGATATTAAAATCAAGACTATCATTACTATTAAGATGCATAAATCACCGGCAAACTAATATGAATTATAAGCATCTGTTAGAATTTCAAATGCACCACCACCCTTTTCTACCTACATGGCTCGAGCAGTGGCAAAGCTTCGTTATCGTCACGCTCCTCTACCGACGACCTATCATTATAATATTGCCGCATTCGCGTTAATTATCTCATCACATGCATGTGCGTTAATATAAGAGATTGCAATTTGTTAGGAAGAAAAAATTTTGAAAATAAATCAGCTGCACTTCTCCAACCTTTTATTTACATTACTTGCAATTAGATTGTTTCATTGAAACTTCATTATCTAATGAATGAAACTAATGATGCACACAATGTAAAATGTTGGATGGATATAAGCAATTAACAGTGACTTATTTTAATAATTTTTATTATAATAATTCCGTGATTTGATAATAATAAAAGTGGTATGGGGTTATATCCTTTAATATTTAACTCGATATGAGCAATGGTTTTGCTTGACAAACTCATTACAACTGTTTCGTCACTACGACAAGTCGAGATATCGATCTTTGTAATATGGTAATAAGGTGGAGATTAATAATAAATGTTGTATTTTTTTTATTTAGCGTAGAAATTATTTAAGCGAATATTCGTTATGTCGAGAGGCATCGGAGTAGCCAAAATAATAATGAATAATAAAAATGTACCAAGTATCTTTTGCCAATCTTTTGCCAATCTTTTGCCACGTTTCAATGAATTCGATTACTCGGCTTTTAAATCCTATGTAATTTCTCTAGCAAAGTCTTTTATACTTTTATTCAGCTGTCAAGAACAGGCAAAATAATTTTATTTTTACATTGCCTTTTTAACAATTGTATGTGAAAAAATTTTTTCTTTTTCTTTTTTTTTAAATTTTTTAATATCAAATATGAAATATACAAGAAAAATAATATATAAAAATGGTCTAATTTTTCACATTATTATGGTAATGCGGGAATGCCCATACGCAGCTTACCTGGTATAATAAAAAATGTTTAAAAAATTATTATTTATCGGTGATTTTCTCAGTGATATAAAAGACATTGTTGCTTTAAAAAGGAAAAAAAATATTATATTTTCAAGTAAATAGGTTACGATTTACAGCATAAAATATTTGTTCGAAAAAGCATTTTTACTAATCTACGAAATAATAAGAAATATAGGTATCTAATTCTGTTCTATAAAGTCGACGATAAAGATATGTAACGAAGATAGTAAAGGTGATAATATTCTTCTTGTATTTGAAAAAAACAAAACAAAAGAAAAACAAAAAAAAAAAAAAACAATCACATGTATAACGATTTTCTATTTAAATAAATATTAATCTATTTTTTTTTTATATTTCTTAAGGACTGTTTGAAGAAAATATTAATTTCCCTTGTGATAGTAGAAAAATAATTTTTACAATGCTTGTAACTATTTTTCAAGTACCATTCATTTAATGTATGAAATATAATGAGTAAAGAGCATATTATAATGATAATACTTTAGGTAAATTAATTTTTTTATAATTCTATTTTAATACGACCCGTTTCATATTGTCGTAATAGTTGAAAAATATTTTTGATTTTCTCGCAACAAGTACCACTGACTTCGAAAGATAAAATCGAACTACACGTAGACGAGGATTGCTTGACTATTGCACCTGATATAATTATTTTTACTTCAAATACTGTTTAAATGCATTACTAGTGGTACTGATAATTACTTTATTATAGCGTGGTTTGAAAAGTCAAATTTTCGCTATGTAATTTTTACAATTTAATAGCATTGGGATAAAATATATAAATTAAGCTTTAAAGATTATAGCAATGGTACTAAAATAAAATTGACATATCCATTGTTTATTGAAAATATTTATCTAGCATTTTTTCTGTTTTTCTTTTCTTTTCTTTTCTTTTTTTCTTTGTTTTTGTTTTTGTCTTTGTTTTTGTCTTTGTTTTTGTCTTTGTTTTTGTCATTGTTTTTGTTTTTGTTTTCTTCGCACACAATATACGCACATACAACTCATACAATTATTATTTTAATTACGAATTTATTAGTTTATTATAAAATTAATTTCACAATGGATTCGGATGATGAAAATAAGAAAATAGATGTTGAAAATAATACGAATGTAACAAAAGCGCACGTTATGTCATCCGCGACCTTCTGCATTAAAATTATAATAATATAAATGCAGTTATGGTAAAGAAAAAAAATAAAAAAAAATAAAAAATAATACGTGTCTTCGATAAGCCGAGAAATAGATCGGAGAATCTACAAACCTCAGCAGCGCCAATAAACAGCCATCCACGCCTTTCCAGAAAGTTAGACCTCCCTGGAGTAAATCTTGCAAGCGGTGACAAACATTTAAAACATTCGATAAAGCGAACGAGATAAACGCGACATTAAAACAATAACACTCGGCAGGGAAAATGACGAGAAGCCGAAAAGTGCGGAAAGTGAAAATCGGCATGATCTCGCGCCCACTGCAAACATCGGACGGCCGAAATTTGCCAATGATTAATGGGAGAGAGGAAATTTCGTCATCGGTCCCGCCCTTTATCGCCATCGTGCATCGTGATAAGTGCACCAACGATACGAGCCTCGTACGATTCTCGGGCTGCTAGTACACGTGCACACGTCATTCACTGCTGGTTTGCGGCGGAGCCGATAAATTTTTCGACGTCAGGATGAAAAAAAAGTCTAGCCGACCAGCCGCGGAGAAACATGAGCTCCATCGGTCTCGTACTTTTTCGACCAAACGTAATGGCTGTGTCAAAAATAAAAACAAAAAAAAAAAACAAAAAAACACGAAAAAATACGAAAAAACAACAACAACAAAATAAACCAAAAAGAAAAAGAAAAAAAATGACATCACGCTGTGAAATTGTTACGTTGAAAATCGTCTTCCCCTCGATTCTGTACTCACATAAATCTTATGTAATTGCTGCTCCGTTAAAAATGCAAGGACACTACAGCAGTTTAGATTTTTTTTTTTTTAACGATTAATGCTGATATAAGTGCTTTACGTACTATAAGCGATGATAGAATATGCCCAATGCTTATAAACATTATGTTTCTTAATCGTGTGTATCGCACTTACTTTTCGAGCACACATAAGTGCAGCAGATAACGACGAGGGTCAGACAATTCCTGTTTGTCACTGTAGCTTTTCATTTTCAGTCAGGACAAAGACAATCTTTTCTAGTCGAGATAACAAAATAGTTTGTTTTCTTTCTGTTTCAAGAAAGCGTAATTTAATTTCGCTATGGATTGTTTAACATTTTTTTTTTTTTTTTTTTTTTTTTTTTTTTTTTTATCGCGATGGAAGTCCATTATTGGGTTAAATAGACAACTAGGTAATGTCATTTACAAATACATATGAATAACGAACATTTACGTGTATAAGATGTATGGGCAGTTTATAATAATGTATTATGCGATAAGGCGTTGTTTATTATGAAAGGTCGATATTTCAGATTGAAAAAAAAGTGTTATTACTTCTTGAGAATGTAAACAAATTTTTATTGAAATATAAAAGAAATTTACAATAATTTACAATAATCTACCTCAACTCTTTAAGCGTGTAAAAAGTTTTTTTAACAATTTTTATAGAATTGTGTAATGTTTATTTGAATGCTTTCACATACTTCAAGTGCTTTACAGAATATTAATTTCGTTTCTGATTAATTGAAAATAATAATAATAATAATAATAATAATAATAATTATTATTATTATTATTATTATTATTATTATTTTCAATTAATCAGAAACGAAGAATAAATAATAATGATAATTATGAATAATGAAATTATTCTGTAAATTAACATGAGCACCTTAAGAAAATGTTTCTTTATTACGCCAGACGATTTATCGGAAAAAAATAATCTTGTAAACATCGGGGCCCTACCGTATAGAATTTATTTAAGAATATAATATTATTCATAACAAAAATATACCTTTATAGGAATATATACGTTTCTCTTGACAAGGAAACATTGATTTATCACACGATAATAATACATCGAGATAAATTTTAATTTGATTTTTGTTAAGACAATTAATTAATCAAATTTATATATATTTCATTATTTATTGAATTTAATAATGAAAAGTTTTTGGCCTTCTGAAATTCGTATGTTTGGTAAAATTGTAAAAGACAATGAAAAACAGAAACTTATGTAAAAAACATAGTCATTAATTTCTTCATGGTTTTATAGAATTGATAAATATTGATGAAATCTAATTTAATGTTTTCAATTCTATTTTGGATATCATTGATGCTGAATTGTAAATAAAACTTTTAGATTGCTACACACACACACGCGCGAGCGCGCGCACACCCACATATATTATCAGTTTATGCAATATTATCAGTTTTATGCGATTCGGAATCTATTCAAAACTAAATTCAATACGTACAATGCATTTATATCAGTATTTATATTTATTAAAAAGCATGAAATTCTTAATAAATCTATCTATCACTATTATCATGTCATTAATATTCTTTACAAGTAAATATCATGTATTTTTCAACGAGATTTACGTCTAATTTTCATTAAATCCCGTTGAAAAACTTGTAGTAAAACCTTAGTAATGTAACCAATAAATAACTCGAATTAATTCATATTTTATTAATTGATGTTTATAATTTTTTATTTAAAAATAGATAAGCACTAGATTCATTCATGTGCTTAACCGATCATAATAATTATTCGATCGTAATAATTATTTAATTGAACTTAGTAAATTATATTCCGCTTACAGGATAATGCGTGACAATGATAAAACCAAGAAATTTTACTAACGAAACATTTAGAATTGCTCAAACATTTTACTGAAAGATGTAATATTAGAAGAAAAGGAAGTACTTTATGTATTAATTATTAGAGTGAAAGGAAAAGTCATATACAGGCTGATTGAGTCTACACGCCTTCGAAATTCCAATCGTCAAAATTCCTTATCTCCCCGCATGATTCAGAATTTTCCATGTATGTGTGTGCTTTTGTGCGTGAGCACATGCTTGCGTACCCACGTACGCGCACGACTACGTATTTGTACGTATTGTATGTATACGTGTGCGTGCGGAGAGAAGAGAGAGAGAGGCGTGCTCGTAGCAGAAAAATATCCGAGATTGCGCCTTTAAAAATTACACTCGGTCGTCGAGAATCGGTAAGTCATTCGAGCGAGTTTGTAACTTTATCTCCCTCGTACACTCTTAACAAAAACAAAAAATCGCTCGCGTACGGGCGGGTGGCGATGGTTGACCGAGGGGCGTTGGAGAGACGGGAAAACAACGAAGTAGCAATAAAGATGAGCGGAAGAAATTTACCGTCGCCCACGATGTCCAAAGCGCATTCACGCGCACCAGGTTCGGCTCTCCTCTTTCTCTCCATCTGTCTCTTATAAATGTCTCTCGTCCTTTCGCTCCCCTCAAGGACCATAAGTAACAGCCCTCCGACGTTGACGGGCCTTAATGCAATGGACGATTGGCCCTCGAGCTCGACTAAGGTGCAACGTCATTGGTTGGGCTCGGTGGGGGTCGGCCCCCACCCCTCGGCCGCTGCGGTCGCTTAAACGCACGGGCCCACAGCCTCTATAAAGCCATTGGCCGCAAAGACACTGCCGATAGCGCACGTTTCTAAATCGACAGACTCACGAACGCACCCACACACCCACGCTCACCCACCCACCGGCACACAGGAGCGCGGGCACAGAGGCTCTCGTATTCGCGTGGTTATATCTTCTGGAGTATCGTGTCTAAGGTTCTCTGGTTGTGAGAATTTTTTCCTTGACGTTCGATAGCGGCATCAGGAGTATAAACGTGAGCGAGGATGCCACAGGCCGAGAAGAAGAACGGATATTCCAAGCACATCAAAAGGCCTAGCGAGAATGATTTTCTTCACACGTGCGTCAAGCATACCGGCAACGTTCACTCGCAGTAAGTCGCTTATTTCCTATTTCATTTTCATTTCAGAATAGTGTTGTCTTCGTTCACGTGGCGGCCGTGCGAAATACTTTATTAGTTCGCCTGGCCCACTCACTCAGGCACAAGGCATTTAAAAGCTATGGAATAACTAATTGTTGGCGAGCTATTATTATGTTGCCTATGGGTCTGGGGTTTTTTTTCTTTTTTTTTTTTTTTCTTTTTATTATTTTATGTAATAAACAGTATTATTGTGATAGAGGAACTGTTATGAAAAATTCTAATTCTACATCTCTTGTTCATAATTAGCATTTTCATTTCGTTCGTTGTGTGTGGTTGTGTCGTTAATTAAAAATTTTCTTCAATAATCATTCTTACGGGTGTCTTAGTTAGCGCCTCTCGTATAGATTGTTTATCCAACATTATTATAACATTATATGTATTAATATAAATTTCTAGAAATTTAAAAAGTGCGATTGATTGTTGCGGCTCTCATGCGTAAATTCACAAAGCAAAATTAATTTATCAGATTGTAAATGAGCGAGGAGGATAAAAGACAAGTAATCAAAAAAAAAAAAAAAAAAAAAAAAAAAAAAAAATTTAACCGACAAAAATGAACAGTGTATTAATTTATTCTAAATTATGCTTTACAAAAATAATTGATATTATTATTTAACGGATTGAAAAAAAAGCTCGTTTCCACTGAAACAGTAGCAACATAATGTGCATTTGCTTAAGTATAATTAATTTAATAATACGTGTTTTTGCTGTGACAGTAGCATCGAAAGTTTTCCGAAAATCTTTTCAAATGCAACGTACAGGTCGGACGGTGTATTTATTAAATCGCAAGATTTCCTCTTCATTAATACACGATCCCTATTAGATTTTAAATTTATTCCGTAAATTTTTATCTAAAGAATTTCTTCGTTTATGTAATTCGATTTATGAACCAATTCTTTCAGTGCGATTAAATTATAAACGTATTTTCATTAAATAAATATGATTGATAATCGTAATGTTAGATATTGTTCGATATAAATACACATGCGCACAAAAGTCGATTAGTTGGAAAATATTCTTAAGTTCTGTAATTTCACATGAGTGACGTTGAGACGAGAAGCGTGGAATTTCAAATCCCTCAAGCATATTAAGCTTATTTATATAAACAAGAATTTCTTTTTAATAGGCAAATTGTTTCCCATTGTTCGAGTAATTTAAACAAAATCAAATCTTTCCCATTACGAATCGCCGCTTGCATTTCTCTATGTCTTTTGTTGCCGGATTTTTTTTTTCATCGCTCATTATGAAGTTTTCTTCTTGATTGACATTATCGAATCGCCGATCGTCTCTATTACACATCTGTGATACAAAACTTATCTTGTTATTTTTTATTTTTTCTATTTTTTACCTGAAATTAATTTAGGCGTTATGTAATTTACCACAATTTGTAAATTTATTAATTATGTATCCAAAGACTGATAAATAAATCATGATTTTTTTTTTTTAATTTGTCGAAGAAAAGAGTTTAATTTTTCATTTGATAAAGAGGACCGAGGGAGACGTTAGTTTTCTTTGGCTCTTATTATATTATCAAAGAGAAAAGATCAAATCCTTAAATCCAATAAATACAAAATTACGAATAAATTTTGTTAGTTGAATCATTTGAATTATACAACATGACAACCGTTTGCTTGGATTTTTTTCTTTTCTTTTTTTTTTCTCTTTAATTCTTTTCAATACTAATTATCATCATTTTCATTTAGATAAATAGCATTTTTGCGACAACTGTACATTGATAAAACATTTTTATCGAGATAAATATTCTGCTTGTTTTTTTTTTTTTTTTTTTACAGTTGATTATCAATGTTAGAAAGTGCAGTTTAATTTATTGCATTTTCATTAATCGTGCGTACTGTATTGTATGTTCTAATCATCTAGGCCTCCGGATTTATTAATAATAATAGTAATAATTAGCATCGTATTAATAAGACGGCATTGTCAATTCGTTAAAGCACGTGGATAATTACGTGACAAGTCGATAAAAATTATGGCAAGTCAGTAACGGTTGACGACTTATCAACGAGTCGCCCGATGTCGCGCGCGTGATCCGAATAAATAATATAAAATATTTCGATCATATAGCAAGCTACAACCTCTTATATCCATACGTTTGACATATTGAGAGATGGGGAATGATTATATATGATACATACCTGCATCATTAAATAGTAGATTTAGATTTTCTTGGTTATAAAATTGGACCGCTTGGGTCGTTACAACAGTATCGGCTGGATTTAGAAAAACAGAAAGAAGCTTCAAACAACCATATGACACATTATATTTACAATTACGTTTCTGCTTTTCTTCATTAACTTAATTCGCCAATTAAGTGCGCGATCTATATTATTTAAGACAAAGTTTTTGCTTCTAAATGGTAAATTAAAACAAACAATTGTCGGCAACAGCGTCGACGACAGCTGCTTTACTTAACGAGTTCGTACGTTTTTTGCGCGTATTTAGTCAGAATAAAGTCAAATACACTCTATTCGATGTATACGATAAAGCCTAATGTTTAACGCGATCGTTAAAGTATCGGGAATGTTGAAAAGAAACATTTTGCTAATTTTTATTTATGTGATGCGTTAATAAAAAAATTAAAACAAAAATAATAAGAAAAAGTAAAAATTTTTTTCGCAAGATTATACTTGAGATAAGTGAAAGTGCGTATATAAAACTAATAGAAATTAATTGGGATTAATTTCGGTTAATTTACTAAATAAAATAATTGTCTTGATAATGACTCGTTTAACTCGGTGGCCTTCCTATTTCTCGAATATTATTGTATACATTACTCTTTCGTTTCAGTTTTACAGTCAAAGGTAATTTTTGGCCATTATTTATAGAAGTTTTACTGCATTTGAAGTCCCTATTATTATTATTATTATTATTATTGTTGTTATTGTTATTATTATCATTATTATCATTATCATCATCATCATCATCATCATCATCATCATCGCCATAATCATCACCATCATCATCATCATGGTCATAATTATTATTATTATATATCTATAATTCTCATTTTGTTTTTAAAAGTCTATGTTTGTTCATTTCTAACTCCCATCAACATATCCGTTCTCCTTCCAATTATACACTAAATTATACATTAAAGCTATGCTTCGATGTATGTCGTCGAATTATTGAAAAACTATATTATTCAATGTTATAAAATATCGATACAGTATGCGATAATGCGATAAAGCCGAAATACTTAACAGTTTTATATGAATTTGAAGTAAAATTATCATTATTCCTAGCTAATGTCTGCCGTGAGAACGAAGTAAGTGGCCTGTAAGAGAAATACCGTAATGGTTTATTATGACATCGATTATGTTGTAAATAGACACTTAACTCCGAAAACCGATCTAACTACATAATCTTGTTTCACAAAAGAATCGCTGAAATACAATAGTGGCGCTCTTATCTTATAACTGAAAGGCAAGTTAAAGTGTCTTCTTCTGTAGGACGATCGGCAAAAGCCAGTAAACAACAAACACAAGGCGAGTAATGAAAAAGCCATTGGAAAGGAGGGAAGGTGCGGATATTCCAAGTGGAGAGACCAAAGTCTCAGTCGGGCACTAATACCACCACTACTAGTCTAACATCGGCAAACCTCGAGCGAGAGCTCGGCATTGAAAAAGGGCCGAAAAGCTGGCGTGTAACTTTTGAGTTTCGAGAACCAAGCCCCCGCGGCGTAGTTTCTGTACTCCGTCGCAATTAGTTTCCTTTGAGTGAATTTCATCATCGCGTGGTCAAACGGCCAACTTTCGGACTAATAAACAAGCCGGACATATTATTAGCTGAATTACCCGCGGCGTCTTCCAACGACATTCGCGCGCGCATACGTAATTGACCCTTAATGGCGGGTCGAGAACTTCCCCCAAACGCAGTATTTTTCTTTCATTCTTTTCTCGTTTGCTGAAATCCCTTTGTGGTAGCAGTTATTTGTGATGTCTTGTTTAGGCGCGAGATGCATCATTTGACACTTGAAACATGGGCGAGTTAACGCAAGTGGAAGATTTATCGAATAGATAATAAATTGTTAGGCTGTTATTCGTAAAGTAAATTGTGACATTTGAGCTCTGAATTTTGGCTTGTGGTTTGTAAATTGACGTTCGGAGACACTTTGATGCTCTCATCGACGACTAAACGTTAAAATTAAACGATAAAAGCAAAATGTTTTATTCAATATTGAATAGCTGGCATTATAATTAGTTACTTGCATTAAATTATCAACATTATATTGTCGTTACCAAACTCTTGATGATTATATTACTCCAATAATATTTTTCATTTAAAAGTTCGTTAATTGCCGAATATTAAAATTTAATACAACTGAAATTCCACGACAAGTTGTTTGCATTTGATGGTAGCTATATTGTCATTCAAACTATTAATAATGTCCGTTGCTCTTAAGAAAATTAAAACTATCCGAATAACGTGGCCTAACGTTAACTAGGGTATTTTTTTTTGTTTTTTTTTTGTTTTTTTGTTTTGTTTTTTTGTTTTGTTTTTGTTTTGTTTGTTTTTTCGTTTTGTTTTTCTTTTCCACGATGCAATTTTATGAGCACTTATTCACGAAATCATTTTTAAAATAATTTTTCTCCTACATTCGATAAACTCATAATATTAACCTCATTTATGCCGCTCCAGTTTTTCAATTCTCCTCTTTAAGTATACGTAAAATCACGATTTTTCATAGCGGCGCAAGCCTGAATAAATGTTGAAGCGATTATACGTTATTACACGAAAGCATAAAGCCGAAGGCTCAAATTCATTTGTAAAAAATCAATTAACTTTATAACGGTAAGGCATCGGTACTCGTTAATTAATTAATTAATTGGTTGATTGATTGATTAATTAATACACGCGTGTCTTCGTGTTGCGAACGTACGAAAATGCCAAGCTTTGATTAAATCATTTCTTATGTTTTCATAGATTCGAGATTCTAAGAAATTAAATTGAGAAAGAAAGGAAAATTTACGCTTTCTCCGCGTTGTTAAGATGGTGAATGTAATTTTGAATTATATAGTGAAAGCTGTACCATATGGTTGAAAAATGCTTACAATGATTTTTAGTATTGAAAATTCTTTGTGTTTTTTTGCGTTGTATGCTTTCGAGTTGAAAAATCTTGTTCGGCTGTACGAGGTGAATAGAAAAATTGAGCTAATAAATAATTTCTTTCAACATTATCTGGCAAAATTAATTAAATTTCCCTCCAAATATGCAAACTTTCAATAATCTGGAATAAAATTCATTCGGATGATCGGAAATCTATTTCATTCGCGTAAAGCCACAAAAGTTGCAAAGAATTTTTTATAATATTTAATTATTATGCAGGAGACAGATATTTCAGTTGTCCGCAAAAATATTTCCATATTCGATGAAACCGTGCTTTTAAACGACATAAATGAAGTTTTAATATATTTTGCAATAAGCAATTATATCTTTTAAACAACCACATGTTGTAGCAACTAATCAGTTCAAAAGTCACAAAGTTCTTTTTATTCGTGTATTCTTCCAAAACGGTATAAGATTTAATTGAAATTCTGTATATACGTGAGACTTTAAAAGGTATTGCGATACTCGCATTCGAGGAATGGAATATAATTTTGAAGAAAAATCTTTAAATGAGCAATTGTGGAATTCGTTAACAGTAATTCCTAACTTTTTTATCTATTTATTTTTCTTATTTATCAATTGCACGATTAAATGCATACTTGCGTTACGCTTATAGCCGTATAAAATCTTGAAAATATCCTTTTCAGTCATTACAACGGCAATACGCAACGTTTATTAATTTTTATATTACGTATTAGATAAATAAAAAAGAAAAGGCATAAGTAAAGATTTTAAAGCGACGGTAAGTGTTCACTTGAGTTTGCGTGAAGAAATTTTGAATAATCCTAGTTTCCTTTATTCTCTCTCTCTCTCTCTCTCTCTCTCTCTCTCTCTCTCTCTATATATATATATATATATATATATATATATATATATATAAGAAGAAAAAAAGAAAGAACCAAATTTGTTAATTGTAGTCCTGTAAATGGCGCTAGAAAATAACTCATCAACTTTACAAAAGCGTCGACAGGACAAAGTTTCGGTCTAAATTACGAACCAACTTGGCTATGTCCATGTTCATGGAGACAGAGAAGAATGAAGGCTAAAAAAGAACGAGGAAAGTAGAAGGTGAAATCTACGGGGACGTAAGACAGTAATAAGGAGGGACGACGAAGAAGGGGACGAAGACCGGGGCATAAAAAGAGGAAATTCGAGAGAAAAGTGAAGTAGAGAGGAGTAGGAGCTAAGAGGCGGGTCTCCTCGACTCATTTTTCGATCACGCGACGCATCATCGGCCAAGGGCCATTAACTTTAATGAATTAATCTGGAAAGTAGAGAAAGAGGGCGAGTTGTAGAGGTAAGTAGGCTCCACTCCTGTCGCGGATAATTGCTAGCCGCCCGTAAGCGAGCCGTCGATGTCGCCCTCGGCTGAGGAAGACGGATGACGGGTGCTGGGTAGCCACGATCTTATCCACGTGCGTCCAGTCTTTTATGGGGCTTAATTGCGCGAGTCGCGCCCAGGAAAATTGTTAGAGAATCGGAAAGAGGCTGATAAGGAACTTGGACTTTCAACTTGCTACAACTTACAAGCAGCCCTTTTCTGCCCGGGCGTTGAATTCCTCTTTCAGAGGAAATTGATCTTATCGTACCTTTACCTACGCCATTCGAATAATTAGCAAATCATTGGTGTTGTTGAGCGATCGTTTTATTGTGTAATAGCATCGCTAGACTTTAGATTACGTTAACCCTGCACTTTCAATAGGATGCTCACACACATGCATATTATTGATACTTGTGACGATAAGGCTTGTGCGACAATTGCGGCAATAAAACTCTAGCTAAAATTGTCGTGTCTGTGTTTAAAAAACGCGGGCAATGTAGCCAATCCAATTCGCATAATTATTTATTATTTGTTATTTTTGCAAAGATTTGGTTCCAAGCTTGTAATCGATATTTTACAAATTTTTCGATTTTATAAACTATTATGGGCAATCGTGATATTGTAAAAAGTGCAATGAAAATTAATGCATCCTGATAGCGCATGGGCTACGATAAACTTAGTATGCAAAATAATAAGGCTTCCAATATCACCAATTAATTCAATAATTATTAATTTTCAAAATTCGTCGACTTATTTGATGATTAACTCGTTATAATATAATACTTGTCACCCTCGGTGGCGTTACATCCTTAACTGAAAAAAAAAGTAAAAAAAAAAAGGAAAAAAAAATCTTTGTTTTCAAGCAGAACTTCCAGTCGAACGCTTGCATTTAATTAACAGAAAATTCACTCTCAATTCGAGCGACAGTATTTACCGCGCAAATAATTCTGGCACACGTAATACAATTATCCAATGCGGGAGTTTGGCTGACAAGTAAGTAAAGCGATGCTCCCATAACCCGACGAAACTCGCACTCGTGCCACATTGGATAATTATAAGAGTTCGGCTCATCTATTATGCGAGAGAGAGAGAGAGAGAGAGAGAGAGAGAGAGAGAGAGAGAGAGAGAGATAGAGAGAGAGAGATAGAGAGATAGAGAGAGAGAGAGAGAGCAGCACAACTACATAGTTGAGCAATATGAGCACCGGCGAGAAGTCAAAGTTACGGGAATTTGTCAAGTGAGCGCCCTCCTCTCCCTTCTTTTCTCTTAAAGCCGCGAACGTTTCAAGTGACTTTCAGCAATGTTCGAACTTATCTTTGTATTCGGCGTGCGTCGCCTATCGAAAATCCCCTGCTAATTGTGTGTCTCTTTGTTCCATGAATTTCGCCGACTGCGTAATGCATTGGAATCGAATCGCCCAATGTTTTTTAAGATACCGACTTTACGCGATTGAGCAAAAAATAGAGATTGTACCCTTTTGTGACGTCATTATTCATTGTACGCAGAGCCCAGTTTTTTTCTCTAGTCGACGCGAAGGCCTCGATTATTCACACGTCGAAATAAGAAAATATCTGCTCAGCGGTAATGTCTCTCTTTATTCACCTACCTGGTATTTATATCTCCTTGTTGTAAAAAGTCACTTTTCCGTACACTTCGTGATGTATTTATTTTTTTCTGAAAATAGATAGAGCTCTACGCATCGATGATTTCATTAACGTATATTAATTTATTATATTGTATGAAACATTGGTTTTGGCTATTTAGTCCCGTACAATGAATTGCGAGATTGCATAATTGTTCATATAATCATATACAATATGACTTTATAAATAAATCTATAGGTGGATAAAATCATTTTTTAACCTGGCAATAAAATATGAATAAACATTAAAAATACAATTCTATATATACATTATAATTTTAAATAATGAGAAATTAAAATTTTAGAATGTTGATATATATATATATATATATATATATATATATATATAAACACTATTTATGAGATATTATGAAGTGTCGATATGAATCTATTTGAACGGAATTTTTGGATAAATTAAATTTTTCATACTGCCACTTGAAAAATTCGTATAAAAAAATGTATATTCTGATTTATTATAAACATTATTATGGAATTTATGATAACAAACTCAATTGGATATTAATAAAATATTGTACAAATTTAATTATTACTCAAAAATAATAAAAGCTCTTATGGAATACGTTGTTATAATTAAAAAAAAAAAAAAAAAAAATTGATCTACAATTCGAAAGTGTGAGTCATTTTGTAATTTTGTTTCAATAATAGATATTTTTTTTTATATGTTAGAAATTGTAAAATATATTTGCAAAAATTTTTAACACAGAATTTTTAAATTGTAATCTACTAATTAATAACTACCTAGAAACGATTTATCGAACTTAGAAAAAATTGAAATTAATAATAAAGATCATTAGACGCTCAGTTTATAAATAAAATTCATGTATAATTATAAATATTTTTTAACTTTGTTTATGGATTGAGAAGACGTTTTTAATTAATCAAGACTCTTGCATTATATTTTATCTTATATTTGTGTTTTAATTTTTAAAATTTTGAAACAATCTCTAACCCTATATTTCATGATAGAGTGAGACGCAAAAAGAATTATTTAGTATACCAAGATCGATAGCATCAATAAGTAATAAAAAACATGATAAATTTCTTTTATCTTTTATCGAAATTAAAATTAAAATACAAACAGTACTTTTAACAATTGACATTAATAATAACAATAATAACAACAACAATAATAATAATAATAATAATAATAACAACAACAACAACAACAACAATAATAATAACAATAATAATAATAATAATAATAACGACAACAACAACAACAACAATAATAATAATAACAATAATAACAACAAATACAACAACAATAATAATGATAATAATAATAATTGTAATAATAATTGTAATAATTGTAGTAGTAGTAGTGGAGTAGTAGTGGAGTAGTAGTGGAGTAGTAGTGGAGTAGTAGTGGTAGTAGTAAGAATGGCAGCAGCAAAAGAAACATTAGCAATAACAGATATGTATACACACATATGTATTATATAATGTATTATATCATCGTTATTATTGTCATTATTGAAATTATTACTATCGCTGTTGCTGCTGTTGTTGTCGTTTGTATTATTATTATTATTATTATTATTATTATTATTGTGGTTGTTGTTGTTGTTGTTGTTGTTGTTCTTGTTGTTGTCGTCGTCGTTGTTGTCGTCGTTGTTGTTGTTGTCGTTGTCGTTGTCGTTGTTGTTGTCGTTGTCGTTGTTGTCGTTCTTTATGTTTTTGTTACAATAATGATAATTGTTGTAATTATTAATTGTATCGCAACAAGTCCATGCCTAATATCTCTATCTTGGAAGTTATTTAAAAATTTTTTTGCATACTTGATATTATGTACTATTATAAAATATCAATCTTCGTAATATCGTGGAATATCGGAGTTTTGCATTCCTAGGAATTGTCGGCATAATGTAGCGAGCGATTCGCGAATGTCGAATTTTTCATCCTTTCCCATTCGGATGCTCCCCTCCCCTTGTTATTACTATTTTTTTTTTGTCGAGGAGCGTAAAGATGCACGAAGACGAAATCGCGAGATCGGCTTAAATCGATCGATCAAGTGGCTCGTCAATCGAGTGCGTTAATTATCATCCCCTCTGCCCGGCGATTTGGCCGAACATCGGCGAAAGAGAGGCCGACGACGATTAAGCTAATTAGGCTAATGAAGAGTCGGCAACGGCGATGAGATATCCACGAGTGTATTATTGGAAAATTGATACCCCGATGCGGCCGATTCAATTCACAGAATTCTCAGTGTTGGAAAAAAAAGTGGAACGCAGCCGAGAGCTTCGAGCACTCAAATCGTCATTTTCACGGCTTCGTTGCAGTTTCCCGTACGAATAACCGAATTATCGTATATCGGTAGGCATTAATGTGCGATTACGCTCAGTGTTCGTAGTCCGATTAGCGCTTTATAATGCTTCGAGAGCCGTGAATTTTTATTAATATCATTGGTGTGTGTGTGTGTGTGCGCGTGCGTGCGTGCGCGCACGTGCGAGGAGGACTGGTCGGAGGAACCGACGGCCCTCACCTTCAATGAGCTAAATAAGGAAATTTGAATGTAATTGAGACGTACGATCGAACGATGCGCCGTATTTGGAGTAAACAGTGCTTAACAAGTGATCTTTGCCATTATTCTTGACCGTTATCGGTATGTAGTGGGGCAGCGAGATAACAAAGCGGCTCGCGGGTGAAAGTGAGGCCGTCCGTTTAAAAAATCCGGCTAGATGGAATATGTAGTAGTTGGGAATGAGAATGTCGACGCCACCAGAAAGAAACTATTGACGTACTATTTATCGCATCCGTTTAAGTAAATTTGCTTTGCTGCATTATTGCATTGATAACGCGAGATTTGAGTTATTGATCGATACGCACTGGTAAGATTATGGAAAATTCGAGGCCGTTTTTCGATGATGATCGAGCTCGTTTAATAAGATTCGTTATTGTCAATATTATGATGTGCTCTCGATAACTTGGAGAAGCAATCTCTGTTTCAACGTATATTTATATAAAGAAAAATAACAAAAACAAAAAAAGAAAAAAAGAAAAAAAAAAGAAAAAAGAAAAACAGTTGGCATGTTAATTGTTTAAGCACGAGATGCACGTGAGGCAGGCCGTATGTAGGCAGTACAGTTGTATCGATACGAATCTCGATCGTAAATGTATAGAATTGCTTGTTTTAAAATGAGATGGATAGAATTGCCAATGACTTTCAAACATATTTTTTATAGACTGGACAAAACGTAAAAGTGAATTATATCCGAAATCCGAATGCGCGAACTTGAACAATGTCTGAAATTTCGAACGAGTATTTTTTTTTCTCTTCATTTTTTTTGTTTCCAAAATCTAAATATTACGCATAACAACATTCAACGAACGTGAAAATAAGATAATTGTCAAAAATATTATTTCGTTTATCGTTTCTCGCAACACTCTTTCTGCTATCCGCTAAAATATAAATATTTGTGTATGCGTTGTTGTTGTTGTTGTTGTTGTTGTTGTTGTTGTTGTTGTTAATGATGATGTTCCGTGGGGGTTAGTTTTAACGAAAGTGTGATTTAATTAGTTGTCATTTATTTTTCCACTATAATTTTCCGTAAATTAATTATTTAATTGATAATTGACACGATGGCTATTATGATGGCGCTAAAAAATTTTAAATCATTTAGTATTGCTGAAAAGCAGAGCTGAGAAGCTATGAAAAACAGCCGATGCAAGAATCTCGCTGATTTTCTAATCATTGTCATCGGATTAATTATCGGGCGTAATACTTTTCAACATAATGCATAAAATTACTGTGCTATGCACTTAATACGAAGTTAAAAAGGTGTTTATTAGTTTTATGACGTTGCCCGCGCAATGACCGAGCACCGCAGCATTTTCTGTGCTACCAATTAACTTCCATCGCCGGTGAAATAAAAAAGACATATCGAATAAGATCGAAAATTCCATCATAATAAAGTATACAAAGCCGCTTTAGCAATAATACACGTATGGGCTTCGGTAAAATAAAAGTGATACATAACTAAATGTAACAAAAGTATGAAATATTCAGCTCGCCGTCTGATTATCGAGTTTCCCAATCGTTTCTATCTCTTCCTTCATCCATACACGTATAATATTATTATTGCTTTACACCTTTGACCTCCAACTATAACAACACGCGTCGTACAATGTGGCAGTGTTTGTTCAGAATTGACTCGATCTAGTGTCCGACTCCCGATACTCACACCTGCACGTTTCTCGCACTGTAATTTGTAATATCTGCGCCTCTCGCTCGTCCGGCTTAAATCCCATGTTACGATGGGTTTTCCCCTTCGCCGGCAGCTTCCTCTACCCGCGAACGTGTAACACGTATGTTATAAGCCTGGAATCTGCTTCCGGTTTGCAACATGATTTTTTATTTACCGCTGCTTCGTTTATGAAGCGCGCGAGGATTGTCCAAGATTGCATTTTCCCGTTAATGATAAATGTTTTACTTTCGCTACAATTACCCAGAACGAACAATTACAGAAGCGAATTAATATTTACATTGCGTCCTTTATTTATAATGAGCATTAAAAATGATTTTTGTGAATTCGGATAAATTTTTTTTATGCTATTTCCTTCTTGACTTCGAATTCTAATATTTTCGATAAAAAAAAAAAACAAAAAACAAAAAAAAAGAAGTAAAAAAAGAATAAACAAAAAAGAAAATTAAATCAGTTGATCGACATTTTTCTTTACATATAATTTATTACGATAGTTGACTTACTTAATTATAATGTAATTAGTTTTATGTAACTGCTCGTTTTTAAAACAAAAAACAAAAAAATTATTTATCATTTTCGTAAGATAAACATGACAATGCAAACTATGTTTACCCGTTAATTAATGCTTTTTTTTTTTTTTTTTTTTTTTAATGTTTTGTGAAAATTTAGTAAGAAACTTGGCTTTACTGTACATTTCAATAAACTTCGGTAAGTGTACCAGAAATGATTATATTCCTTTAAAAACATTATTTTTATTTGTTTGCAAGAACTATTGATCTAAATGGATTGATAACGCTATCGTGTGACGCGCTTATACGAGTTATTGCATAATACATTTTTATTAAATCGCTGACTATGACAAGACGTACATCGAAATTCATCAAACTATTTCGGCTTTTCACATTTTTTTCTTTCTTTCTTTGTTTTTTGTAATTTTTTTTGTTTTTTTTTTTTGTTTTTTTTTGCAGCACATCGATAATGTGGAATTTCATTAAACATTAATTTATTACGCAGTTTGTTATAAAAAAAAAAAAAAAAAAAAAGTAAAATTAAAAAAGCCTGTAACTATGGTGACATTGAAGATCAATTTTCCTATTATACTTGGGACATATATCGACGGTTCAAGTATTACTTAATTAAATACCATATTATTAAAATCTATATGAATAAATTTCATTCGCATCGTTCGATATTTCCATTTTTAAATTTTATTATTCTCGGTAATGGTTTTTTTTTTTTTTTTTTATAATACACGAATTAATTAATCGCGCCTTACTTGCAAAATCAAAGGCGATAGCTGTCTATCTTCTTTCAAATAATAATACGTGGGTTATTGACCTGTAAGTTTTCAGCTGCTTATTAAATACGTAATAACAGATATATAAGTGCGTAGTACGTAAAGTCAGTAAATAGGGGTAAGAATAATTCTTTTACAATATTTCTGTAGTATTTCGCGTAAATTAATGATCCTGACTTCTTCTAACCGCAGATAATAAAGAAGACGCGTTATAATGCAAAAATGCTTAAGCATTAACCCATAATAGTCACGGACCTTTTTCCTTATGCGCATAACAAATATTGCCAATTCACTAATTGCAAAACTGTGACTCAACATTGTTATCTCCATAATTAGCCATTTATTGTGAAATCGATGAATATTTTTATAAGAGCAGCAATTGCAGTTGTGTTAACTGTCAATGAGAATTTGAGATCTCTAATCGATCTAGAGCTTACAATAAAATTTATTTTAATTTTAAAGATTTTTAGGAGGTGTCAATTTTTTGTCGCTGCAAAATTTCGTTTTCAATGTTGCTTGATCTAGTTTGATTTTTAATTGTAAAAAACTTTTTCCCTAAACGAAATAAAAAAAAAAAAAAAAAAAATACGTTTTATTTGTCTAGCAAGTATTGAGTCTTTTGTTTATTTGTTTTTCAGATTTAGTTTCGAATCACTTCAGGAGAGTGCACATTATTTGCTCGATCGTACATCAATCCGACCTAAAATTGGCATGATTTGTGGATCTGGATTAGGTAAGCGCATAAGAATTAAATTGATTTTTCAGTTTCGTTACAATTTTTATCAAAATACAATGCAAATTGCCTTTCGTTTATTAAATTGATATAAATTATTTTGAATAATTTCTTTAGAATTAATTTGAATTAATTTATATGATCTATACAAGCAAGTGAACCTACCGTTGTATCGATGCTTAATTATGAAGGGTTTTGCAGCATTTCGTTGAAATTTAAATATAAATAAATAATATGGATAAAATTAGTAGCATACTAGCTGAAATGAGCGGAAAATATTTTATACGAAAAACTTAAGTTTCATCCTACTGATCCATACATCGACATATAACAACTAATTGTCATAGTAATAATTTTCCTTTATGTAAAATAAAATATTTCAGCATTTATCAAATTGTATTACTGATATTTACAAAATTTAGAATATTTAACGTATTATTAAATTGTAGTGCTCGATTATCTATTAGCATGCATAAACATTTTATTAACAATTTTCAATTGAATTAATTCAAGTTTGCAAGTTCGTATCGATAAGTAAATATGTACAAAACCTTTTTTTAATAATTTTGTGTAAGCGTTGCCTTTACATTCTATAATATTTCAATTTGTTGCTGTGTCTATGAATATTCGATTTATTTGAGCGAAATCTTGTCATCTCCCCAAAATTTATGTAAACATCTAAAATTTATTACCATTCCGCTCACATTTCTCATACATGGTTGTAAATAAAAAATTTCAGAATTTTTATTATACATTGTTTAAGTATTCCCGTTAAAATTTATTAATAGCGTTGAGTTTAAAAAAAAAAAAAAAAAAAAAAAGAAGAAGAAAAAAAAAGCAAACAAACCGAATTTTATTTTCTGCCAAACTATGAAAATCACCATTAATTTCATGCATTAAGAAAATATATGAAATAAGAACTTGAGTGATAATTAATGTGTAAAATTATTTTGAAAATGATACATTCTTTAGCATTTATATAATACTTCTGACTGATGACTATGAAAAGAGATATCCTATTATTATTAAATATTATTACTTGTGTATTGTGATATGCGGTTTACCTGTAACATTTAATATTTTTAAATTAAATAGACCAATCACGCATAATAACATGCTTCATTATTTATATCGAAAACTAGATAGATAGAGAATATCATAATATTTAGTCGAAGAAAATATTTTACGTCCAAAGTGATAAAAAAATTATCTATCATTCTGATATATTAATCTGTTATTTTACAAAGTTCCTAAAAGTAATTATTCTATGTCTTTAAAAGACACTGCGATTACGTCTACATAAGCAGCAGAATGAATAATATTAAAAATATTAAAAATATTAAAAATTATTATACTAACGAGCGTGAAGCATTTGAGAAGAAGTATATTGCATTAAAAAAAAAAAAAAAAAAAAATGAAGGAGTAAAATATGTAATATTTTCAACAGATAAGATTCTGGGAAAAAAAAGCAACGGAGAGGGCCGGGAAGAACTTAATCTGGAAAAATCATCCAGTTTGTATTATAAGGAAATTATTTTGATTTCAGGCGCGATTACCGATACATTGACTCAAAAGCAATGCTTCCCGTACGAGGAAATTCCCCACTTTCCCACATCGACGGTGAAGGGCCACGTCGGTCAAATGGTCTTCGGCTACCTTCACGGTGTACCTATCATGTGCATGCAAGGAAGATTTCACTATTACGAAGGATATCCGCTTTGGAAGGTTGGTAAATCGACCCATTACTTATCTCGCTAAAATCTTAATTTACGGCTCATATGCAAATCGAGCTTTCGAAGCTCATAAATTTGCACATTTATTTATTTATTAGGACACAAATCGGAATGGCATCATTTAGATGGATTAGCCGAAATTTTAGTCATACTTTATAAGGACGATTATGACTGCTACGAAAGAATACGAATTACAAAAATTTGCCTGTTATAATTTCAAAATTATTGCATTATTTCCAATTCGACGCTATTCTACATTTTATCGATAATGTCATATCAATGTGTTGTTGAAGTAAAATAGCATTTTTCTGGCATTTATTTTTATTTTACAAACTGTGACGGGCAGACAATAGTTTCTCATCCATTATTTACTCACTGCTCTCTGACAACACCATGATGTGTGCTTTTCCTATAACGTAATTTCAAATTTTTCTCCATTAAACATTCGAAATATTTCATAATGCTCCAAGTTATACGCCCGGCAAACAATCTTAATCAAAATTCTTCGACAATCAAGTGCGACTAATGAAATGTCTCCTTTACCAGTCAGCTGAATTACTCGTTTTACCGGCTCTTTTTTTTTACCAAAGTAATTTACTCATCACGATATCTCTTCGATTTAATAAAGAATTAAATAATTTATTATAAATGCGTTATTGATATCCGATATAATAGTCCGGATAATTAATATTCTCAAGTGGCTTTAATCAATGGCTGCGTCAATTAATTCATCACATGTCATTTTCAACATACAGCAACAATGAATTTAAGAGATGCATTGTCTTTATTTGTAATTCACACGGAGCGATTTGCAATTTTATTCTTTGTTTTGTTGAAATACAGTGTGCGATGCCAGTTAGAGTGATGAAGCTGATCGGCGTAACGCATCTTATCGTTACAAATGCTGCTGGCGGGCTTAATTCAACATATAATCCCGGTGATATTATGTTAATGAAGGATCACGTAAACATCATGGGTTTTGCAGGGAACAATCCTCTTCAGGGTCCCAATGATGACAGGTACGTGTGATCTCTTAATACGTCATTAAAAAATTTTGCAACTAATTAATTCATTTTTCTTCCATTTTCCTTCGTTGTGTAAGAGATAGAGAGAAAGAAACAACATATCACTACTAATACAGTAGTCTGTTATACTCAATTCTTATTGCATTAACTGCTTTTAATATTTAATAGATATGATTATTGTCATTAGTTGTAAGCCATTGATTATTAATATTGTTTCGTTTGCATGTAAAACTTTCTTTATGATATGGCATTATCACGTATAAAAGCCATTTTATAACAACGAGAGTTTTATTGTTAAATGATTTTATCATAAAGTTGAGAAAATTATTTATTCTCTCATGAATGTATTAATATAATTTCCACGGTACTGTATGGCAATACATGTAATATCTAATGAATTTAATTTTTACAGAATATTTAGATTTTTATATCTTTTTAATTTCAATTTGATTTTAACGAGCGCTGCGCAACAGAACATTATATTTTTCTATCATTAAATAATGGATTTTTCTTTTCTAATGAGTCTTTTCAAACAAGGATCTAATAATGAAATCATGTAAACTGGACGAAATGAGCGATCTCGCGCACTGTTTTCTTTGTTTGAAGTTGGTATTTTGTATACGCATTTGCATTATTATACAATGCGCTAGTAAAAATTAAAAATTAAAGAATTACCATAAATAGGATATAATTTCATGCAATTTCTAGTAGAAATAAATTATTGTCATAGTTATTTTTCTATGATATAAATATTTTTTATTTTTTTCTTATTTTATATAATCATCGAATGAAATTGCACACCAAGTTGATACGGCGATGTTGAATATCTATTTAACATTGGTAAATTAGATACACAAATATGGGCAAATTAATATATCGATGTTAAGTACGACCGTTAGAGATAAATATATCGACTTAAACAGCGTGTATGAACAAAAAAAAAATTAATTAAATAAATAAAATAAAAAAAAATAAAATTAAATAGTATAAAAAATATTATAAATAATTACTTGTAGCTTCATTTTCAAGTACAACAAAACAGGAATCTTGAATAATACCTGCATTTGTTATTATTTAAATAATAGGGCGCACTTTTCATTTATCTTTTTATTATACCTATTATATTTATATTTGACAATTAAAGATCATTAATAATTTTGATTAATATTTTTTAATAATAGTACAGACAAATGTAAGAGACAATTGGCGAAGTGATATATTTTTTATTATTTATAATAATAAGAAATAATATTTTTCTTACTATTTTTCGTGACAAAAATTCTATTATTGTTTATTTTTTAAAATTTCTCTCTTATACGCTACAAAAGTACTAATTTCAATTTTATTTACGTTACTTTAACAATTACTCAATCGTTAATTAAAATACACCAACTTAGCCCCTTGTAAGTGAAATGGGACAATGAAAAAGGTAAATTGGGCGATAGTCGAAGAATAAAATTAAACGCCGAGGGTTTAAATTATTTTGAATTGAAACTTGATAGAAGGGAAAAATGAATGGAAATGGCGAGTAGTGCCGGATGAAGTGAATGAATTTATTTCATGATAATGTGACTCCTTGACTCGGTTTGATGAACTATTTGCACGGAGATAGAAAAAAATCTGATTGGCATATTTATTTAAAGAACTTCTTACGCTCTTGACTGCTTCCGCCACCGTTTTCCCCTTTTTCAACGCGTGCACACTTTCCTCCGTCGACTAGTTCTTTCATCTTTTATTTCATCCTGTAGTACGTCTGTGTTGATTTTGCGAGATGAAAATTTTCACTAACATTAGTTGTCTCTTTTCATTAATTATTTGATTTTTTTTTTTTTTTTTTTTTTTTTTTTTTTTATATATCTTTTTAACACATCTTATTTTATATGATTTTAGTCGATATTCATTCATCCATAAATCAAGGAATAATCTAAAACAAAAAACAAAAACAAAAAAAAAATGTATAATTGAAGATAAATTTTGTTAATAAATAATAATAATATAACAGTATAATCACAAGTATTTCGACGAATCATTCACATTGTTATATTAGCGATTTTTTCATCACTTTTGTCTAAAACTTTGTAGAAAGATTATATCCTTATTGCCATATTTTAACATTTTTAAGGTATTCAGTTATAAAATATTCTACCTTATTTGCAAAATATATCAATATTTTCGCATTAAATTATTTAATACATAAAAAAGGCGAATTTTTATATTATCCATCTACGTTATTTTATAAAATTATGATAGCAGTATAGATAATTGGCTCGGAAAATATTCTAGAACCCAACGCAATAATTTATCCTAAAGTATTTTTCAATCATTTTAAGAAATATCGTATGATATCGGAGCAAATACATTCCCAATAAAAAGCATGGAAAGACTTATTAGTTTTGACGTCATCAGTAAACACATAATATAATGGTAACTTTTCATGTTAGTTAATTATGACGAACTTACTCGGATATATTATTTTATAATTCAATAAAAAAAAAAAAAAAAAAAAAAAAAAAAAAAAAAAAAAAAACAAGAAGAAGAGCTTTGTCTCAAGGTTATCTTGGAACTCCTCTTTCCTTGATTTGAGACAATCTTGCAATACTCGTTTATCTATCTATTTGAATAATGGATAATGTGTGAATAAAAATTAGATATCGATAAATTTATATATGGCGAGGAATTGTACGAAAGAATGTCGAAATCGCATGTTTCACATATTAACTTATAACTTATCACTTTTTTCATATAGTTTTCAAAAAAAAAAGAGGTAGTTTTCACGGTAACATTTGTTGCGAATCGCATAATTAATGGCCAATAGAGAAATAACAAAATTGTGCCGTTGCATAGAAGCTCTATAGAAAATACTCATTCGAATAAAATTGGAATAAAATATTGACAACTCTCGTCTTCCCTCTCCCTATCTCTCGAAGTAACGATATAATTAAAGAGTCACGCTAATCGTTTTTATTAATAATTATATTAGATAATACAGAATCGTATAAAACTAGTGTCTCTGACTCATTTAACGGGTGATGTATGTGTATTACTTTTCCTTGCACATGATATTTGATAGCGAGCCGTCGTAATTTGCTATTCCATGTGATTGCAGATTTGGGCCCCGATTCCTCGCCATGAACAAGGCTTACGACAAGCAGCTCCTCGCCATCTGCGATGAAGTGGTCGAAGAAATGGGATTGCAAAACATCACCCACAAGGGCGTCTACACGTGTCTCGGTGGGCCAAACTACGAGACCGTGGCCGAGATGAAACTTCTTAGGGTCCTTGGTGTCGACGCGATTGGTCAGTAAATATACATATACGTGTACGCTAGCGCGCGCGCGTATATATTCCTATCTTCGTCACATCGACATATGAATATTATAAGGCATTTCATAGGGCGTTAACTTTGGATCGGCTAACTTTTCGGATCCGTAATTGTGTATTATGTCGCCGAAGACAGTATAAGGGGAAAACTATCGCTATAAATTATCCCGAGTGCTATTTTACTATGCGAAAGTGAAAATTCAAAGAAGCCACTTTAGCACTAGTGAAATTCGGCTTTTATCGAGCTAATAATGCTATGAATTTATAAACTGCCATTCGCAACTAGTTGGATTTATTATTAGAAATATTATTTTTTAACAAACACACTAACTCGCTAATAAAGCATTAAAATATGCAAGTATTTATTTCCGTATCGATTTAATAGTCGTTGATTAAAAAAAATATTTTTTATAATATCGTTCGACGGTTAATTATCGTAATGGCTGTGTAATCTATCCTTGACAATTCAGGCGCGTAGCCCTCATTAAATTAATAATGAATCGAGATAACTATCGATATGATAATTATATTTGTCAAAAATTTAGCCATTCTATAACATTACCATCAGTCGTACCAAATTCAACAAATGCCATAATTCGTTTTTGTACGTTAAATACGTCGAAAAGTCATTGGGTAATATCTCATGTAGTTCTATGTTAATCGCTGACATTACGATTTTCGTATGAAAATGACTTTCGGCCAAATTGACTTTATTTGACTTTATTTACTTAAACTGAAAATAGATTAATTTTCAAATAATTGTGGGCCAATATATCGTTAGAGACACATATCCCATAGCTAAGTAACAACTTCGTTTTCATAACGAAATCGATGATATTTCATTTTATATAAAAATATTCCAATCTAATAATCAAGTTCTTTTCAATTTATTCTCATATAACGTGACATGCATTTTATCATGGAATCTCTTATCATAGAATGCGAGTGTCGTCAAATTTTCGGTACACCACACACATAATATAATGGTCGATGCTACAATCGTAGCATCGATAGAGTGTCGTTTGTCAATATTTGATAATGACATTAATTTACGGATAAGTGCTTAACGTGCAGCGAAATTACATTAATAAAAAATCTTATCGAATAGCGCGCTAATTAAACAAAATTAATACTACTAATTCCGGCATAAGAATCGCCTTTAAGTATTGAGAAAACAAATGTCCGAGGTTGGCTTAACTTGGTTAATTAATAGCGTGTGCTATCGCTGTGTCTCGCTTTCCGATTAGGAGAGCCGGCAAAAGCGAATGAGTGAAAGGTATGGTGAAAGGAGAGGTGGGCGCTTATGTGTAAAGCTCCTTGCAAGCAGCTCGATGCTAATAAGCCTTGACTTATCTGTTTTTAGGCATGTCGACGGTACACGAGGTAATAACAGCGCGCCACTGCGACATGAAGATCGTCGCCTTTAGCCTTATAACGAACCGCTGCGTCGACGATTACGACGACCACACGGAGGTGAACCACGAAGAGGTCATGGTGACTGGCAAGCGCATGGAGGGCCTCCTTAAGGAGTTCGTCTCGCGCATTGTCAGCCGCATCAAAGAGACCTTCGAGGACGCGGCGAAATAATGGAGTCCGAGTCGCTGAATGGGGGACCACTCACCTGGCGGCTGCGTTGTATTTATTTTGTGTACGCCCGGGGCAATCGAGGGCCTCCAACGAGGGAAGTAATCACGACCTGCGCGTGATATTGCGCGTGGTCTTGTCTTAAAGTAGGATGAATTTAACGAATGTATGGCCGTTCTAAATTGTTTTAGGACGACTAATGATGCATCTCGCGCTCGTGCACAACTAGCAAAGGACGAGTGGTGCCACGATATTTTTTTTTTTGATTTTTTTTTTTGTTTTGTTTACGGCAGAGGCGCCGCTATCCGCTCTTTTTTTCGAAAGAGATGGAGTATGAATGACGAATGAAGCTTACCTTCCGGGAGGCGAACGTTTATTTCGCGATTCTTTGCTTTGATTATTATCATCGAGATGCTTTTCGGACCGTTCAGAGGAAATGCCTTTATTATTATTTTTTTATTTTTTTATTTTTTTTTTTTGCTGATTGACATCAAAATTTTGAATGCGTATTAAAAGTTTTTTACGTCATTGATATTTTCTTTTGCGTTTAACCTGCCGAGGAATTCTGTACGACCGCGTTTCGCAATGCTATTGCGAGTCACTTTTAAAAATTTTAAATCACTTGCACCTCGTACTTTTACGAAATTTAGTCCTCGTGCTATAACTTCTCGCCTCTCCTCTCTCTTACCTTACTTTTTACTTTATTGTAAATATCATTGCTATATCGTAGGGAAAAAAATATTTATTCGTTTAATTTTTATTATCGTGTCTTAATTCCAATTAACCGCGCTAGGATAATCAAAAATATATTTATCTTAATAAATTTCTCCTCAACTTTACGTTTTATTAGCGTAACATAATGAGTGCCAATGCTGTTGAGATTGATAAAATTTTGCATTGGTTGTTTGCGAAAAATTAGGCCTCAAATAGCTCCTTAACTAGCTCACGCGAGGTCCTTTCTCCTTTCTGTCAGAACACGAACTTTGCGGTATGACTGAAATACTTGGCGATGAGTAATAACATTAGATCGGGCAATTTTATACTTTACTACCGATTATTAAGACACTAAATGATTGTATTATTTGCTCATATGTACTCCCCATTGTTATATATATATATATATATATATATATATACATATATATGTGCGTGCGTGCGTGCGTGCGTGCGTGTGTGTGTGTGTGCGTGTGTGTGCGTGCGTGCGTGTGTGTGTATGCATGCATGTATATATAAAACGTGGATATTTTTGTATTTTCAGAGAAATTTATGCTTATAATAATAAAATTCTTTACTTCTGTTTGAAGCGTTGTTCTTCTAGTTGTGAACCTATTTAAAAAGAGCATATAGATTATAAATTTAAATTTAAACCGAAGAATCGGAAGCCCGATAATATGTTAAATTAAGGAACGTCGATAAAGAAAAAAAAGAAAAGAAATGCTTGTGCACTCGATCGTCGATCGTCGACGCAGCTCGAAATTCCTTTTTCATTTTGTCATAGAGCGTTCGTCTTTAAAATACTATAAACGAATCATTCTCGTCGTAGGAAATAATAATTCAAACGGCGACTTTAACAATGTACAATTTTCTGTCGCTGTAAAAAGTAAATTGGAGTGCGAGCGCTTCGCGGGGGGGGGGGGGGGGGGGGGGGGGGGGGGGGGGGGGGCAATGGGAATATAATTGAGGGCCAAGGACGCTTGAGAGGATTGGGACTTCCGGTGAGCGGGTGACTCGCGACTTCTTCAAAATCGCTCAATTGATTCGTTACTCGAAACTCGAGACAAGTTCGCCGTGAGCAGCTCCGATACTATGAAATGTACGTATGTGCATTGAACGAAATTGTAGGCGAGTGTACGACTGCATTCGTGAATAAGATATCGAGGAGGGGAGTGGATTGCAATGTTTGCCCTTGATTATTGATCACTTTGTTGATTTTGCTTACTATTGACGGACAAGTTCATTTGCTATTCCTGTATCCTTATTTGCTTATTATTCGATAATGTATAATAGAGATTTTTAGTTTGAATTTTGAATCGGACGCTTTAATGGTGTTTAGAGTTATCTTAATTTATTGCTTTTTCAATAATAATTGTTTTGTATATCTATTTTTCGTGGTATATTAATACCGAGAGTATAAAGTCTACGATTAATTTAATAATTAAATGATTATATCGAGCAAGCAAGTGTATATAAGGTTGTTTGGCTATTATGTTGCCGCTAAAATTCTATTAATAAGATTAAGAGTTTGAGAATGAAATGAGCATTATCTGTAATTAAATGCACATTATGTGCTTCACAATATCTGTAACATTGTGAAGGGAAGAATTTGAGAAAAGTATAAGAAAATAACTTAACGAGAATTTTGCATAAATTAAAATTAAACTCTGATGTTGAGGGTACGCGTATATGTAAATGTAAATTGAATTAAAAATAAAAAATTATTAAAATTAAAGCGATAGAAAGAGGTAAAGAAGGAACAAATATTTTATTAAAGGTGGGGTTTTATTAAATTGAATTGAACTGATTGAAATTTTCATTGGGATTAAATGCCATTTTACATTATTTTTCATACTACCTTCTATAGAGATTGCGAATAAAATTTGCGAAGTTTTGTAGTCTTTGGGAATGCCGCATTTCATATGTCCAAAAGTCCAAGAATAACCGGCTCATCGATCCGCATACAATTCTATTTCCCGGGACTCATCACCAAGCGACAAATACACGGATTATAATTTAAAATTCTAAATTCTAGTCGCAAAATATATTTTCATAGATAGTCAAATTCCTTACTCTTTACGATAAATTTTGTCGATATGTGCATTTTAAAGTTTCAGTTATTTTTTTTCTTAAAATGATCGATTACTTTATTTTATAATGACGTACAAATTGTCTGCACTGTTATTGAGTTAAAAAAAAAAGAAAAAAAAAAACAAAAGAAAAAAAGAAAAAAAAAGAACAGACAAAAAAGCACGAACCTGAGATAGTACATAGTGACTATAATAAACCAAGCCCAACAGCTGAAATATTCGATTGCAATTTATATTAAACTATTGGCTAAAAAAAATAAAGTGATAATATGAATTGGATAGAAGTGAAAAAAAGTTGACAAACATGATCAATATTCCTTTTCTAGCTATAGTTGTATAACCTAGTCATAATTCTCAATACTAACAACATCATTGGTTAAACGTACCACCATCCACACAATTGTCATCACTATCACTACCATAATTAGTTTTTGTGTCCTCTGAATTTTCCTACCTTTTCTTTCGTTATCTTTCCTTCATTCTTCTTTATGGCGCTCTCTCTTCTCTCTCTCTCTTCTCTCTCTCTCTCTCTCTCTCTCTCTCTTGCATCTGCCTCCTTTTAATTCTCTAGGTCGAACATCGTTATACGAGATCGAATTAAATTATAATTTGTTAATTGAAAAGCTTGCTGTACTATAAAAAACAAATAATAAATAAAGAAGAAACAAACAGGGAGCAACATCGCAAGAGCTTAAATTTTTATTTTCTTTATTTTGTTAAAACAAAAAAAGGATCAGAATTATCTGTTGAGATTTTTAAATATTTCATAGAATGCAATTGGAAATTTATATATTATGTTCAATATATTTAATTTGCTTTTACTCTCATAATTGATTTTAAGAGGCAATTCTGAAATTCATACAATTTTTCCTAAAATTCATATTTGCTTCGGATTAATAAATCTTTGGAGTAGCTTGTATTATATTATAAATAATATTATAAAATTATAATTAACAAATAAATAAAATAAAAATAAATAAAAACTTTGTTTGTTATTTTATTTATTGATTAAAATGAATATCCCATGGTTTTCTAATAAATTTTAATTAAAACTAAAAAGTTATAAAAATATTTTCTTGTATTTAAGAAAGTTTACATTGTAATCATGATAATTTTATTTATAATGTGAACACAAATTTTATCGACTTGTATAGTAATATTTACTAATGTTATTATTACACAGAAATACCAATACTATAATTCACTTCAAATATTATATTTACAAACGAAATAATTTTAGTAATCATTATGTTAGTTAATTTTATCGTGAATATTTAATGCGTCATAATTAACTTTCAATGTTATAGCAACTTTTATTAATAAAATATTTATCTACGTTAGAATGTTGTGAAAATTCATTTTACCATATGGTTATGCGCAAATGACTGAAATTAAAATATATCGATGTTTATAATAATAATGTATAATTATTTATCATTAAACATTACGAGTTATCAAAATAAAACTTTTAAACTTATTGAATACATAATTTATACTTCTTTTTTTTACTTATACTTTAATAACTACGTAAATTTTTTGTAATTATATATTTATTTCATTATTCTTTAAATATAGAAGCCGGGGAAGTTTATCTATCAAATTGATCGTTGAAACACAATTAACTGCATGATTTATGGATTAACGAGCTTTATCGTTTTTTTTTCGTGGATGTTGAGGTATAAAGAATAATATATAAAAGATTATTTAATATAAAAAAAAAATGTCTTTTAATTAATTATTTATAAGCTTGATAATTTCTCTATACAACTCTTATATAATTTCAGGATATAAATGTTTAAAGAAAAAGAAGAAGAAATTATGTTTACCTCTGCGCTTAGAATTATTGTAGTAGAAAATTGATTATTAATAACGATGGGAAATGTTAATTAAATCATTAATTAGTTTTAAATTTTTTTTATTATTTCGACACTATAATATCATCAAAAGTATTTAAAATATTGCAAATTTTTTAAACAGAAATAAAAATATTTTTAACGAAATACTGTCATTTTTATAAAATGGCACATTTAAACTTAGGAAATTTAAAATTTTTTAAAAATCGTTCATGTTTTTAATGCATACAGCAGACATTTAAAGAAAATTGTTTCTAAAAAGTTTAAAGAAATCACTTATACAATTACTCGAAATTACACCATTACATGTCGCTACATTATGCAAGATTAGTACAATTTAACATAAATTCAAAGTGCTATAACATTTCAGTTATTTTCATAATATTGCGCACTTCAACTGATATTATACAAATACGCTGCTGCATTAATATTAATTTTCGTATTTTAATTGTGAATTTCAATAATATTAATATTTTAATAATACCAGATAATCATGCATTATAAATTATATTAATTTCATTGATATAGAAATCATTGTTAACTTGATATGCTCATATGATTTAGTTTTATAATGATAATTATATACTGAATTGGCACTGTATAAAAAGATATCATACTTATGGAATTATATACACTAAAGATAATTATTACGATATGAAATATCATTAACT
Organism: Ceratosolen solmsi marchali; assembly: GCF_000503995.2. Taxonomy (NCBI): domain Eukaryota; kingdom Metazoa; phylum Arthropoda; class Insecta; order Hymenoptera; family Agaonidae; genus Ceratosolen; species Ceratosolen solmsi. The sequence goes on along the minus strand of NW_011948426.1, from coordinate 2,378,965 downwards.
TTTAAATTTACTAAATACAGGGGTTAGACTAACTATGAACATCAATGAATGATTTTTATCAACAATTATGAAAATTCGTGCAAAGAAAAAATGATATATGTATATATATATATATATATATATATAATAAAAGAAAAGAAAAAGGAAATTAATTGAAAAGATTCGAAGGGACGGAAAGGCATGAGATTGTTGAGAATAGCCAATATTCTCTTAGGGGATAGTCGTTGGCTGAAGTTAGATGTCGTGACGATATGGCGCATATTATGATTCTTAAGATTTTCTCTCCAATAATCGTTAAGAGTCCCATCATCTTCTAGCTTTCTTACCTCCATACTGCTTTTCCACTCACTCACTTTTGCACTAACGCGCGCGCACGCACGCACACACAGGCGTGAAGCGTTCTCCCTCTCTCCCTCTCTCCCTTCCGTCGCTCTTTTCTCTTGCAAACCTAATGAGCGGAAATGAGGAATCCGCAACGTGTTCAATTAGTGATAACGTTCAGAATTTCGTCTTCCTATACACTTCCTTTCTGCGTGCGTTTGCACTTTTTTTTTGTTGACACTTTATTAAAAAGGATAGCATTTGTTCTGCTGATGAGATAATGCTGATTCTTTTTCTTGACAATTTCACTTTTTCAATTTGACAATTGTCAGTCGGGGACAAATTGTCTGGGATGCTACGCTTGAAATTGATATGCTGAAGTTACTATTTGAAACTATCTTCTCTTAATTTACAATTTCTCTTAATTTCTAATGACTGGAATAATTTAGAATATCGAGTACTTTTTAATAATCGTTGTATTTGTTGATAGGTTTTGAATGTAATTTTTTTCTTTATGCATTACTATTATAATAATAAATAATTGGTAATGTTTAATTCATCTTACTATATCCATAACAGAATTTTTAATAAAAATTTCAAGTCTATATAATATATTGTCATAGAATATTTATATTACAAATACGTAAAATAATTTATTATCTAACACATTATGTTTTTTATAAAATATATATATTTTTTTTGCATTACTAATAATATACGTTTATATTTAACAATTGACAATTAAGTAATCATTGCGTATAAATAAAAATTTTATTCTACATTTGATAAAATAGTTTTTAAAATTTATTGTCTATTATGTTATCGATTATGTAGTTAAATAATATCTTAGCCCGTTGGTCCGTTAAATAATAATGTAATTCTATTATTAAGAAGAATTGGGTAGTAAGTAATACGTAATACGGTGTATAGAAATGTCGTTAATTAATTTTTCAGAATTTTTTAATGGCAATATTTACATATTTCACTTTCAAATATTCATAAATTTTAATAAACCTAATAGCATAAATGTTGCAAATTTGTGAATCATATGTTGCGTGCTATTAAATAGTTAAAGATATTGAAAAATTACTAGTATATCATGAGAATTAGTAGCTAAGCGAAACATGTTGGAGGACATACTGTATCTACTTTATGTCCGAGTATTGCAAAATAATTTAAAGCTCATTACTTTATTAGTGTTATATAGAGAAAAGAAAGCGAGAAGATGCGCCAATATAAATATAGAAAAGAAGTACAATTATCTCGTGATTACATGATAGAAAAGGACTTCGGGAGAAGTATTTTTAAGCTAATCAATAAGAATTATATGATACGCAAAAAATAATTTTTTATATTAGATTTATTGGTTAATATTTTTCGAATTATATTTAACATAATTAAGTAATTTGATTATACCTAAGCTGATATTGATAATATGTGTATAATTGAAAATATACGTAAAATCCATATAAATACGCAAGAAAAGATTGAAATATGTTCACAAAAAATATACACAGACAAAAATTAGGTCGAATAATTACAAAGAACGATAATATGTTTAATTTTGATTTGCAATATTACAATTAACTATGATATTTTACCAGAAACAATCCAATCCTCCCTTGACACTATCTATCTCATTTGTCATGACATTGGACAAAATGGGGTTACAGTATATATATATTTTTCCTCTCGAATGTACTGTATTTTCAATTTATTGAATTTTTGTCGAAATAAATAATCGCATTTACATTGAAGTATAATAATATTTTCGTCAGACGATCGTTAGTAGGTTTAGATTTTCCCTAGTTGTTAGGTATTGAAACGAATATTGGTGGCTAACACACAATATAAATGCATCGGAGAACGGAAATCAGTCTTACAATTATTGATTAGAAAGTTATCGTTTTATCCACAAAGAGGCAGATAGAATAAGGAATTAGAGGTCGAGTAGCCGTTGCCAAAAATAGTCATCGAGGACTCAAAGTCGCGTGCTGCGAGCAGATAATGACCGCCGGAAAATAATACGAATACACATTCGTACAGGTTACGTTATTTAACGCATTGTGTGCTCTTTCTATCCCTACTTTTCTGCTCTTATCTACGCCAATAAACGAGTTGTTTCTCAGGTTTTTCATTCGACAGTCGATTAAATGTTTCTCGATCCTTACGTATCACGTGATCTGCCAGTGTCGTCTCTTCGAATGCCGTCTCAAGTCAATTCAACATAGGCCTTACGAGAAGTTAAACCTAAAAATCATTAATTAACAGACGAAACAATCAATGTTTTCAAGAAATTTTAGAAACGTTTTTAAAAACGAGTGATCGCTCATTCTGCTGCATCTGTAGTTTTTATGTTATTCTAAATTTTCCAAGCCATTTATTAAAGTTAATCTATTTATTTATCATTCGTTATTAATTGAATGAAATCTTTTAGCCAATTAGCACTGAATATATAATTATCCGACTATATATTCAATTTTAATAATTATCATATCAAAATAACTTAACATACTAAATTGCTTATAAATGAAATCAATAAGTAGGAAATTAATAATTTCTGATATGCTTGCGTAGGCAGGCAAACTTTAATGAAATAGTTATAGAGGAGGCTTTATCGGTACTAAATAAGCTATTCCCTATGTATAAGATTTTAAACACTGCAAGGAAGAGTCATGATTGATTCATAAGATAATGCGTCGAACTTTTGCAAAAATTATATTGATAATCAGGATTACACTGTTACGATGTTACACGTTACGTATATTAATATTCATGGGGATCTTGTACACGTACTATGTAAAATTATATAATCTTCAAAAAAGATTTAAAATGCTCATTAGATATTTTTATTCGAGTATGAGTAAATCTTATTAAATTAATATGTGATGTATAAGTATATTATATTATGTATAATGATGAGGATTTTGAGAAATAATAAAGTTAATTAAAAAAAAACAAAAAACAAAAAAAAAACAAAAAAAAAAACAAAAAAAAAATAAAAAAAAAAAATAAAGAAAATTTCAGAATAATTTATAAGCTAATGCATAGAAATTATTTGAAAAATTTCATTAAATAAAATATCAAACATCTTCTAACTTTATTGTGCAGTTCTAACTTATCAAGCATTTTAAATTAAATATTTATATAAATACATTTTTATTTGTAAAAGATTATATTGTTTAATATTTTTTCAATAAAAGTTTCTTTTTGTTAGTTCTATTTTGTATATATATATATATATATATATATATATATATTTTTTTTTTTTTAAATATAAATGTTTTCAATACCTTGACATTTATTATTTTAAGAAATTGAAAAAATTTAAGCCACTACGTGAAATATACTCTGGTACCAATGATTCATCCAAAGAAAAAAAACAAAAAAGAAAAAAAAAAGAATAAAAAGAATAGAATCATATGAAAATAAAAATGTAACATATACACATCTTTGGACTCGGTGAAAACAAGCAGCGAGTTGATTTAAAATTTCAGACCCCCTATACTAATATATTGGTATGTGTGCATAGGTATATAAATGTAATGTAATATAGTAATGAAAAAGGATGTATCATAATAAGTATCATCATTGATTAAAAAATTTTCATTCACTTACCCATTTTAAGATAAAAATACTTTTAAAAAATTTCTGAATTAGTCATTCAAATTTATTAACTATAAGTCAACAATAAGCGAATAAAACAGATACTTTAGTATCGTAAAAATAAGATTTAAATTTAAGAAAATTTTGATTAAAAGAGCACTTATAAACTTTCGAGAGAAATAGTGAAAAAAAAGAACATGTATTTGTCATGATTGATTTTAATGTATAGATTATTCCATAGCTTTTCTACTCTACTATAATGGAATAAAAAATATTTGAGGAAAATATTATAGATATTGTTTTGATAATTCTCTTTAGTATTACGTATATGAAAATATATATGAATAAATTGAAATATTTAATACTCAATTGTGAATGTGGAATATTTGCGTAAATGTTTTAAGAGAACCTTTATTATTATCGGTATTGGATTACTTTTATAATATGGAAATGGACACAACATGTGTTAAAAATGCTGTTTTGCCCACTCTGTCGTTAAATATACACATCTCAAATCTCATATTAAATCGATAAATATTAAATCTAAGCATTGAATTTATACACGCACGCACGCGCACGCACGCACACATATATATTATACTTAATATTATAAGCTAAAGAAGCATATTATACAATGAAAAAAAGTATATAAACGTATCTAAATAATATATATATATATATATATATATATATGTATATTTTTAAATGTGCTAAAATATGCCGTAACGTATCACGTTTTAAAATATGAGATAACATAGAAAAAATGTGAAAAATGTGTCACATGTTATATTTCAATGTCAACATTTGACAGTTTTTCAGTTTTTCAAACGTATTTTACTATATATTTTGCCATATTTTTTTGTGAATTTAAAATTTATTTTTTATATACCAGAAACTTTGACTGCTATATTACTTTTACATTCACAATTCTTATGTATAATTTATTCCATAAAAATTATTCGTACGATAGTGGAGGAATTTTTTTTTTTTAAGCGCTGCAGTACCATACAGCTAGCATGGAAAAAGAAAGTAAAAACTTAAGAAAATTATTAATTTTTAAAAATTTAATATCATCACATGAAATTGTGATTATTGCATCAAGACAATTGCGTACCAACATAATATCTTTTTATTTCATTATCAATTCTTAATTATTTGAAAGTTTTTTTTTTTTTGTTCATTTTCAACAATCTACTCGTTATTTTAAGCAACTTTTGTACAGAATATACAATGATAAGTATAAAATCACAGAGAACAATAGATTTTCAAGCAGAATTTTTACTCGCAATAATATCACCTTCGTACGCAATTTAAAAAGTAAAATTTTGTATGTATCGTCTATTTATGTTAAATAAATGTTAAATAATTCTCATCAATGCCTATTAATTACAAAGGGATCGTATGTTGATTAATGGAGAATGATTTTTCTCGCGTTGAAAAGTGCCTCCTCTTACAAAATTATTTGCCATGTCTATTAGTACTTGAAATGCTCTTGTTTCCTAATAATTCTTACGTAGTGCTCGAATAAATTATAACTTAATATTATCTTTAAAGTTCATGAAAATGAAAGTTTTATTAACTACATATTTAATGATATACGGAGCAGATTTATTTGCGGATTTTTGCAAAAGGTAATGATAATCGAGAGCTATGATTAAGACGACACTATTAACATAACAATTTGAAATTGTATGAATTGGTACAAAATTTGATACATTGATACAAAATACCAAATTCATTAGTAATAAGCCGTAGAATAATATAATTTATCTACCAGAAAGTATAAGTAAGAGCTTTAATAAAATTATCGATTGAAATTTGAAGATTCCTTTATTTACTCGTAGGATATTATTTGTAAACGGCTATTCGTGCAATTATTATACTACAGGTGAATTATAATCTAAATGCAATTTCATTTGATAATAAGAAGACGATATTTTGCCGATAAATATTTCGAATTATTTGTTCAAGAAAATTGCACTCTCAGAAGAATCGTAGGGCTGTTTATCAAAGAGGAGGATAACATTTTATCAGCCGTTTTTCAATCGATGATTGTTAAAGGAAATTTTTACAAAATATCTCTCGAAAGTTTGAGCTTTGAATTTACGCGACGCATTATCTATTTATGTTTAAAATTCGAACGAAGCCTATCTTTGCAAAAACAAGATTGCAAGCCTCGAAAGTTTCAATATTGTAGCCAAGTTGAGCTATGAAGAAAGACGAGTTTTATCTTTAAAATTTGTAAATTTATACCCAAACTGTTAGATAATAATGTTCACGTATTGAAATCGTATGAAATGTAAGAAATATAGATGAAAAAAAGTCACGTTTTCGCCTAACCGAAGGGTCATAAAGTTTCAAAGTTGCCCTTCGGCAACGCCTCTTCATTCCATGTCCTTACATATCCATGACATTTACAACGCTATTATGTTTCTTCGGTGTTTTCTTTTTTTGCTTATTTTGCTTATTCGGCGTTTATCTTATAAAAACGAGAGGAGAGCGACATTGATTCACAAAGTACAAGAGCCTGAAATTAATAAGTCACAAAGACACGCGGTATCTGGGATGAAATTAATATTTAGTTGCTTCGAGCACCATCGCGCCCCTTCTTATTTTACATTTTACGACGTGTCCTCGCCAACCCTCTATGCTCAGCATTGTTTTACCATCCTACAGGCATCAACCGAGGCTGAAACTTATCGTCCTTGTCGGGCTTTTAACCCCATAGACGTAACGGCAAGAGGATGAACGTTGGTGAGAAGCTGCGGGATGCGCGGTTTGCGCGCGGGTCAGTTGGGTTCAAATACGCGCGGCCCGATATTAGTCGAATGGTCCCCCGGGCACGTGGTTGTTGCCACGGCCGATAACAGCCGGGGGTGGGGGGCTTCGGGCCTCGAGGCATAGATGACGCGTCGCGCGGCCCTCGGGCTGCCGGTACAGTCAGTCACTCGTTGTGGTGGTCGTTGGGGGCCGAGAGACCGGGACTCGCGACTGACTGCCACCAATTTCCAGCGGCGGCGGCGGCGGCGGCGGCGGTGGCGGTGGTGGTGGTGGTGGTGGCGGTGGCGGCGACGGCAGCGACGGCAGCGGCGGCTTTCCACTGGATTCGGTTCGGTTAAGAATTCAGTCTCGCCTCGGCACTCGCTGGCGCGTGTTATGCTTTGTGCGCGACCTGTCATCGTCGTCGCCGTCGTCGCCGTCGTCGTCGTCGTCGTCGTCGTCGTCGTCGTCGTCGTCGTCTTCTCTCACTCTTTGCCGAGAGACAAACCCATCGACAACGTGTACGAATCGTATACGAGCGAGTGCGAGCCACTTGTTAAGCCACCCCCTACGTGTCGCGTCCCCGTATAATCCCCATTTGTTGTTATCGTCCCGTCCTCGTTGCCGTTTCTTTAGTTAATATCGTTGCAGTTGCTGTTGTTATCGCTGTTATTGTTGTTGTCGTTCACGTTCTTTCGTGCCTCATCGTCGCGGAGTGCGTGTTTACAATTGGTCGTGGGGTTTCTTGTTTAATTAAATTTTTATATTTGGTGGTTTTGCCGGCAAGGTCGCCGAGCTCTGAGTAAGCTTGGATCGATCTCGATGGCTTGAAAGGGAGCAGGACCGAGCGGTTGTAAGCTAAGGTGAGGAGAGCGGTGAGAGCGGAGAGTGAGAGTGAGAGAGAGAGAGAGATAGACAGACAGACAGAGAGAGAGAGAGAGAGAGAGAGAGAGAGAGTGTGTGTGTGTGTATGTGCGTGTGTGTGTGTGTGTGTGTGAGAGAGAGAGAGAGAGAGAGAAAGATTCGCTGGGCGACAAGTAGTCGAAAGGGGGAGAGAAAATCGAGAACCGGCCGTTTGTTTACGCTGGAGGAGGAGGTTAAGTGGTCGCGGAGGAGCGCGCGAGCGAGCGAGCGGGAGAGGTGAGAAAAGTAGAGAGAACTGGGCCCGCTCCCCCTGGAGTTAGCGTCAGCTGAGGCGGACGACACGCGACATCCGGACCGACGGCATGTGCGAGAGCCATGGGGGAACTATACCCGGCGCCGCCTGAAAGGGGCCCCCTCGGGGCTTACGATGCATTGGCTCGTGGCCGAGGCACGTTCCAAGACCGCGACGGAAGCGGTTCCCAAGCGGAAACTCCCGAGCTGCGGGACCGGCCCTGAATAATCTTGAAGTGCTTTAGCTGGTGAGCGAGAGGTAGGGGGGGCGCGAGGGAGAGCGAGAGAAAGGCGCAGCTGCTACGAGCGGACAGGACAAAGTGGGCCAGCGTATTCGAGGGAACGTGAGCCTCTCCATGTTCCTTAAGTCGCGCGCGCCCGATTCTGGTACTCTCGAGAGCCCGGCGTACGTGTACCTCTGTGCCCGCGTGTGACTGCGACTGTGTGCGTAAGCTTACGAGAGAGAGATACATAGAGAGAGAGAGACATAGAGAGAGAGAGAGAGAGAGAGAGAGAGAGAGAGAGAGAGAGTGAGGGAGAGAGAAAGAGTGAGAAGGGGTGGTGAGGAAAAAGAGGAACGAGAAGCGACGGTTTAAAAGGTGCATCGAGAAGCAGCGCGACCGGAAGTCATATGCCCGGAAGTAATACGCGCAGAACGGTAAATCACGAATCACGGGATCCCTGTGTATATCTGTTGAGTGTGCATGCGTACACGCATGTTCCATTCGGAGAGACGCAATTATTAATTTGATTAATTTTAGCCTCTGCATGCACCGCACAATAATTTTCATCTTGTTCGCAACTGTAATTTAATGTAAAAGAAACGTAATGCTTCTTTTATGTTGCAATTGAATTCGTAATGAATGTACGCGGAATTACGGTGGGGGGGGGGGCGGCGGCAGTGACTTTATATATTTTTTATTTTTTCCCCGAACCGAGCGCCCTTCGCGCTTGCATTCCAACGGTATAAATGTCAAATTATTCGACAGCCGATGACACTCGCTTGTGTTGCTTTTTTGTTTGGCCGTGCATCTGCATCCCGGAATTCCTTTTTTCGTAGTCTTATTGTTATTGTTGTTGTCGTCGTCGTCGTAGTCGCCGTCGTCGTCGTCGTTGTTGTTGTTGCTGTTGTTGTAGCTGTTGCTGTTGCTGTCGCTGTTACAGAAGCTGCTGTTGTTGTTTTTGCTGCGCGCTGCTGTTTACGCTTTTGCCCGTTCGACTTTTTTCGATTTATCATTTTTTTCTTGAAAATTTTTCTCTCTTTTTCATTTGTTTTTTGTTTTTTGTTTTTTTTCTAGTGAATTTTGACAATTAACGTAATAATGCACGCAGTCTCATTGCATATTAAATAATATTTGTTTGTCATCGTAAGATCAAACATCTTAAGAACAATCGTAAGATTCTTTTTAATTTTTATCTTGTCTTTTGCCTTGGTTGTTTATAATGAAATTATTGGTAGCAATCAATTTTTCAAATACATAAAGACGCACGTTTGTGGCTTAATTGTTAATGCCAATGTGTTCATTTTCATAAATCACTGATAAGATTATAAATAAACAACTAACAAGTCAATTTTTAATGGCGTATTGATGTTCAAAGTTTAAACAATGGACGGCCAAGCGTCTTGGAAGGTAGCAAATACATCAGCATGTTACAACATAGATTTTTTATCCGCGTTTTAGATTGTCTTATAGAATATTTAATTGTTTTCTATATAAAAAAAAATATATATAATTACATTATAAAAATTATGTGAAAGCATTATCTTGTATATCTCATTATTTCGTCATTGTTCTCACTCAATAATACTGTTGGATTCATTGAAAAAAAAAAAAAAAAAAAAAAAATGCATCCACCTATTCAATTACACGCTCTTCACAACTTGAATAAGCTTTAGAAAAATATTATTTAATCATCGCTCCACAATAAATTAATAATAAATCTTAATTAATAAATCTTATTAATAGTAAGTAATAATTTAGAAAGTAATGGTAAAGTAAAACTTAAATCCCTGTCTATATATTTACAGAGACGGGAAAAATGGTGGAATAATACGTAATTTACTTTTTATTATAATCGCAATATAATTAATCACGTTCTTTCGAATAAGATTTTTATTTCTTTGGGTAATATAATGTAAATTATCGAGAATTCTTGTAATTTTTAAGTTTTCCTAAAACCAAGTAATGTGCTTTATTCACATTGAAATTAGTGTTTGATCAAATTTTTACTATCCACTATTCCATATAAATGCAAAAATATCGACGTCCTATTTTCCTAGATTAGCTTTTATTTTTTTATACAGCAATCATTATTAAAAGTTTTAAATTAAAAAATTTTTATTGGCATTATTTGTTAGAACTATTTGTTTTTTGTTTGTTTGTTTGTTTGTTTGTTTGTTTGTTTGTTTGTTTGTTTTTTTTAATCTGCTATCGTATTTGTAACCTACTTTTGTCAACTACAATTTTTCTTCTAATTTAAGCAAATTATTAACTTGAAACCAATAACATCCGAATTAAGTAAAATTAAACAAAATCATTTCTATCGTTAAATTTTACCAATTAATACTTCATTAATAAGGATTTATCAATAAATTTTTTAGGAGATGTTCAACTTATGTTGTCTCTGGGTGGTTGTATTCAATGTATATTCAATTTCACTGATCCTTATAAGCTTACTTACATCGTTACGGCTGGAACTTGCTTAAGAACTTCCAAGAAATACATGAAAATGTAAGGTTTTGCGTGATTTTTATTTAAGCTCTATTTATTTCTGCTCCCACAAGGTATATTGTCTCAATTTATGTATGTGCAAGTGAGATTTGATATAAATATTAATATTGTGAATTTAGATGTTAAAGCTCGTGTCGATATAATTATAATATCCATCGCGAGCTTTTCTTCTTTAACTTATTATGAGGAATGTATTGGTCGTTCTAAGGAAAGTTTTAAAATTTTTCCTTGATTACATAACGACGATGAAGCATCGAAATGCATGTATAAATATTTTATGCTCGTGTTCATAGATCATTGCGCCCCATAATGGACTGCTGCATTAAATATTCTACAAATCGAGAATGAAAAGCTTATATTGCAGTCGGCAGCATCATACTTTCTTAATTTGTGTCGTAAACATATTTAAGTTGAAATTAAATATAGTAATTTATTAAAGCATAAAATCAAAAAATGTTTAGTCATACTAAAATTCAATATGAAAATAAGTTGAAATTTAAGTATCGAATAAAATTTTTTATGACGATCGGTAACTTAAATTTTACGTCGTGCACATAAAAAGCACCGACATTTTGTGAACGCAATTTTCGTCATTGTGCTTATTGAGCTGCGTATAAACGGGTAAATCGTATTAAGAAAAAAATTCTTTATATTCTTTCGTGATTGAATTCCAATTTTTGCGAATTCCATTAGCATTTCTGGCGCCACTGACATGTATTGAATTTTGCCTCGTTGAATTATATAGTGGGGCATAAAAATTCGCGCTCGCGCCTTGCGATTTTCGTCGTCTAGCCGCGTGAGATATCGATTTTTCTTTCCTCTCTCCTTTTTTTTTTTTTTTTTTTTTGCTAGTTTAAAAGGGTAAAATAAGGGAAAAAGCCGAGTGAGACCGATAGAATGAAGGGATGAAGGAGCGAAGGAAAGAGAGTGAATCAGTGAGCGAATGAGAAATCACTCTTCGCGTTAGTATCACTGCAAAAATCGAATCCTTAGTTTAAAAGAATTATATCTCAAATTTCTTTTACATGTCTACTGAAATTCTCAATGATGAATAATACAAGGAAAATACTGACACGTTACGTTTTCCGAACTTAATATTCGATTAAGCGTGCGATAAATGTGTTGTAGAAAGCCTTATAAATATAAAGGTAACAACAAAGGTACGAAGAAATGGAGGCGATATTAGTCTGCGGGATTGAATAATTATAGTCGAATAAAAAATCTTAATCTCAATCCTACAATTCGTACGATTTATTCGGAAGGTCTGTAATTTCATAATTTTTGAAAGCCAATCGGTGTTAAGAAGAATGTAAGGATATTTAAAGAAATCTCGTAGAGATTTCCCCGTTATTATTATTATTATTATTATTATTATTATTATTATTATTATTATTATTATTATTATTATTATTTTTTATTATTATTATAATTGTTATTGTTATTATTGTTATTATTTTTATTATTGTTATTGTTATTGTTATTATTATTATTTGCAAAGTAATATACTGTCTAATTCTAAAAATGTGAAATATAATAAATTCAACTCGCTATAAGAGGACAATATTTCAATTTTAACAAGTTAAAATACAAAATCTTATTTGAAAATTTTACCACTTTGGTGTAACAAAAACGGAAAAGAAAAAACGACGTACAATAAATAATAGCTCGAGTATAAAATAATAATATTCAAAATTTTCTTTAAATATATCCCTTGCAAGGAGGAGGAAATTTTTAAAGCTATACTATGCAAAATTGGTTTTACAAATCAGATCTTGTAAGTTGTATTCAAGTCATTTTTATTGCTCGTAATACTTATAATATGTACGGTTTACTACATACACTTGTTTCCTCCTTATTTAATTTTGCATAAGTGGCATCGTCATTTAACCAACTGATATGGCGAGTTTCTGTATTCGTTCTGGACTCGTTTGGCGCTCGTACTATGATAAAAAACGGCATTCTTTTATTTGCTTAAGAAAAACATCGGCAATCCTTTCTTTATTTACTTTATATCAACTTAGTTGTGCGTTTGTATGCTATCCTTAATCGTTCAATGATTCGTATGGAGAAACTGATTGGTATTGAAATCATCGTGCACACGCGGTTTATCCAGTTGAAAACCTAATATACGGAGTTAGCGAATAGACCGCTAATTTCGCCCTCGTACCGCAAGTACTAAGAAAACAATATAGTTAAAGATCACTGGAAACGTTCGTTTAATTGGTATTTTAGTGCGTTCGCGGTATTTCCTTGACTATCGGGTTTCGTATTTCTAAGCGCTAAATCCGCAGTCAGCGTCTCGTTAAAATGAAGACTCGTCCGTGTCTCTTTCGCTCCACTTTTCCGCGATATGCTTTCTTTCAACGGCCAGTCAACGCGCGCGTTAAAGGTCGTTAAACGATGACAAAGGGGCAGGCGAGTGGGACGCGACGAGGGGAGTGGGGTGGATTGGGCAGGCGGGAAGACGGAGACGTGTATGACGCTTTATGGCGTCTGTCACAATGCTACAGCTTTTCCTAATTCATGCTCGAGCTGTAACCGGTGGTCGCTGGGATAATTTATAAATCTGTCTCTTAATAATGTCGCACGCTAGATACACCAACTGATATGACAATTACCTGTGTGTACAACAATATTTTATTTTAATGTCCGGACGAAACTACTGACCGAGTTGCTTTTTATTTGTTACGAGATAAACACGGGCCACGAGCACGAGTGTCGGCTTCAGAAATTTATCCGCCTACGATTCCGAGCCAGCACTGTTTAGAGAACTAAGGATGGGGAAAAGAGTTAGAAATTTCTTTTTCTTTTTCTTTATCTCTTTTTTTGTTTGTTTCTTATAAAATAAGATAGAAATTAAGTAGTTTGAATAATAATAAGAAACAACAACAACAACAACAGCAACATGAAGCTTCATTTAAAGTCAACCATGCTTGTCGATTTAATTAAAGTTTTTTTTAAATTTTTTTTCTTTTTCTTCTTTTTTATGGTTTAACTTTAAGCTGATGCTGTACACATATACATATTTATTTAAATTGCAATGCCGACAATGATCGAGGTGAATACTTTTTGTATTTTTATCTCTAGTAAAGTTGAACAGGTTGTGCCGATGGTGCTAGGCTGTATATTAATAACATGCGGTCAATAATGCTGGGGAAAGATTTGAATTTTTATGCACCAATAATTACGATTTGTCACCGATTAAAAACGTAAGTGCTTAAATTCGTGTCACTCAATTAAAATTATAATCCCTACATGATTTTTAGTATAAAAAATAAGTAAATTATGTATCTAAGCGCGTGCGGTAGCATACTAATAACAGATGTTTTATATTTTGTTTTTGTTGTCTTTTTACTAAAGATTCGTTATGTAAAAGAACAATTTAAATAGATTATTACTCGCGGTGTGTACGCTTTGAAGATTTTTCGTACAAGTTTTATCGGACGAAGAGCATGTTTTTGAGCACTTTAAATTTTTAAGAAAAAGAGTGTGCTTTAAGCGAATAGTTATTTATTTTCTGTATAAAATATTTGTCATACTGATTGACAAATCGACTAGATTAAGTAATTTCATAAGAACATATTCCCAGCGTGGAATATTATAGGACGCGCCGTTGCTCAACTCACATTGAAATATAATAGTTTCAAATTGAATTACAATAGTTTCAAAATAAAGTATTATAGCCTGTAAAAGTAATTTAGTCGAAAATTTGATTGCAAAAACATTGATCAGACGATGAATGTTGTGTGAATGAATGTTGGAAAATTTGATTGCAAAAACATTGATCAGACGATGAATGTTGTGGCACGTAACTGTCAAACGTACTAATGCTAAAGGTCTTTCTTCCCTGTCATTATAAATTACTTTTATAATTTAACCCCATGAAAATATTGGAAAGCTTGACATGAGTCGTCAGTAAGCAACAAATTAGAAAATGACAAAAATTTCCGGAAGACTATTTTAATACGCTTTGGGATGGAATGGGGTGGAGGAGGACATTCGTTGGATTAAATCAAGGGGAAAGTGGCGGAGACGCGCTATATTTTATATTTGGGAATATTCTAGACGGTCTTGATGAGCTCTCTGTCCCGACTATTTGGATCTCTCTCGGGCTTCAGACACGTTTCGTATCACTTTTGTAAGATATTTTATCTCGTTATCTGATTAAATGTAATACTCCATGAAAATCATCCATTCGTTTCGCCAATACAAGCCTCGGCGATTAACTAAAAACGTGAACTTTAATCTTTAACTAATATACTCTGGTATTTTCGTGATTATATCGCATCCACTTATTTATGCATTAAGTCTTTATGCATTCGTGTTTGTCGTAAAGAAAATGATCCACCCCGTGATCGGCAAAACTCCGATAGCTTTAGAGTGGCAAAAATTTATCCTAACTAGTCCATTGGCAACACCTGCCATTTCTTATACCCAAATCACATGTAATTACAACTCCATTGCCGAAGATTAATCATACGATTAATGGATTATTTATTAACGATGGTTATATTACGCGCAAGCCAATGGCAAAAAGTTCCACGAGCTTTCATTCAACTCAGTATACAAACTCACCGTGAAAGTGCAGTGCCGAAGCGCACTTAAGTTATAACGTAATGGCCCTCGCGCGTACGTGTGAACCTTTAAAGCTTCAAATGCACCAAAGCCTACCGGCAGATGCTCGTTCCGGTATGCACGCACACATGTTTACAAAATACTAATTCCTTTTTAACTTGGCGCTCAGCACTTTATGATTATCAAGAGAGTCATACGAGGGGCGAACGGTGTACTTCTTCATTAGTCGCATATCCGTACGTGCGGCTTTATGTATTTCAGCCTCCCACCTACTCGACGTCACCCGCATCGTACCTCATCCCACCCGACCCCACCCGTCGTCCCCTCGTCCCCTCGTCCCCTTAAAGTACTTGATCACGGAATGAAAGTTTTCTCGCGTCTGCCGAGCAACGAATAAAAGCAGGCTTATTAGCCTCGGTTAAATTCACTCGTCCCGGCGAGCATAGTTTTGCTTTTACGCGGCCGCTTCCAGGAAAGCCAGAGTGCCACGGAGCCAGATAGAGCTCATTAAGCGTTTGGCTCAGGTGGCGAAAATATTTAAATAACAGTTTTCTGTCACGGTTTTCATGCTCGCGATGCGGCTGCGAGGAGGCGCGCGGCCCCGGCGTGACAGCTTAAACGGCGAATTAACGCGCGGTCGTGCGATTCTGACTCTCGGCTGGCGCACACGCGCACACGCCCACACGTCCCGCGAGTGTAATCTCACGGGCTCGTTAGAGTGCATTGGAATTCGGAGGCGCGGGCCCGGGAATTCAATGTCGCGGTGCTGATGAGACGTTGGTTGGACAAATTTTTCTACGCTAGCCGGTGGCGTGGGTGGTACCTTTTTCAAATCGTTCATAATTATTTGAGGCATTCGCGGATGTTATTATGGGGCGTGGGTGTGGTGGTGCGAATAATGAAATAGCGCGTATGAGCTAACGGAGCGGAAGTTGTTAGGAGCAGTTGTTCAACGTACATTAGTCGCGTCGTCCGACAAAAATTAGTATCGATTAACTCGAGCGACGTATACAATAAAACAGTGGGCACTCGATAAGTTATTATAGGAAATTAATGGCCTCCTTTCGCGCATAAAACTAAAGCCTTCGATGACATTGCTAGAATAAATTAACGACGCTTGTCTACTTTTTGCTCAAATCGACTTTGTGCGAAGCCGGTGTGTATCGAATGTCAAATGGCCGCCGGAGGACAGGAAAAAAAGTCCCTCTCCCCGGATCGCGATTGATCGTTGCCTCGGTTATATTAGCAAAAAGTGAGAAAAAAAATCCGGTGAATCGACAAACATTTGAGGAGAGTTTAGCGAGTAGAGCGTC
>NW_011948426.1:2354728-2362384 GCF_000503995.2 Ceratosolen solmsi marchali | reverse complement strand
AAGGATAGAAAAGCCGTGGGTGCGAGTCGCGGCGGAAACCGGTTTCTCAAAAATCACATTCCCGATGCTTTTTCCCCTTCCTGCTTATGGCCCGTGAATAAATGTAAACAAGACACGCACCTTCGTCTTCTTTTCTTCGAGTGATGTCGCGACGCGCACTGCCGGTTCGACATTTTTTTACCCGATGTGTTTGTTTTCCTTTTCAACGAGACACATCGGCCGATATAAATTCATATAAATGACTTCGAGTTATTCTTCGGTTAATCTCGAGGGGGGGGGGAATTTTTCTCAAAATGCTCGAAGCGTCGAGTGAGGTTTGTTTAGTTAGGAGACAAAGCCTCGAGCACTTTGTGATTAATATAATTTTGCGCCGTGTACTTGATAATCGTTTTATTTTTAATAGTCTAACGGATTAAACTCAAAATGATAATGTTGACCATAAATCCGCTTTGGTTAATCGTTTGGTAAATGAAGTGACGAAACGTTAAGCGAAATGACAAGAATAGCGTTGGGTTGCGGACAAAATAATCGTATAGCCTTATTAAATGAAATAACTAAAAGATACAACACAATTGGGCTCCGTGTGTTTGTGTGCGTGTGCGTGTTTTTTGCGTGTGTTTGTGTGTATATGTGTGCGTGTTTGTGTCAGTGTATGTGCGTGTATAATCTGAACGTGTTAATTAATATCGTTATGCGCAACAAACACGAGTTGGGCGATTTCGATTTCTGGCAACAACGAGCATCGACGGCAAAAGCCAATGCGCTCGGTGTCCTCGTACCAATTTTAATGGCGTCAAGAGTATAAATTATAAGAGAATCTGCACTATTTATTGTATTTATACACATATTTGAGCTATAATGGCTTTCTATAAATACATGCCAGTCCGTGCAAATAAAATGCGAAAGTGCGTATTGTGACCTGTAAATATTAAGTACATACATACACAATATATATATATATATATATATATATATATATATACATATGTGGGAGTGTGCGTGGGTAGGTGAGTCTGAATAGTAAGCGTTTATAAGAAAGTAATGTAATTTTGCAATAGTAAAACTATGAATTAAAGTAGCGTGAGATTATAAGTTATGAATGTAATTTGACATTTACAATTTCGTTATTCTATTCTTGTAATACATTTTTTAAATAATAATAATACTTTCATTTATCTTAAATATATTAAATATTTTTATGCACGTGTTAATAATGTACCGTGTTTAATTCAATAGCGAGGAAAAGTAGTGAAAAAGCATATAATTCAAGTTTATTGAGTTTTGTTAGTAAAAGCGGGTCGAGTTCTACTATTTCTTATACAAAAGTCGATCAAGATTCACGGTTCTTTCTATTGGGTAAATTATGTAAAAAATTGTCTTCCATGGACGTGTCTGAATTCTATTGCATTATTATAACGAAAGAACATTTGTTAATAGAAAATTGAAAAACAATGTAGGTCAAACGTACATTTATCCTACAAATACTACTTACTGTCTATTAATATTTTATGATATTAACAGATATTTTAGACATTTTAAAATTTTACATAATTACGCATTTACTTATATAATTAATCAATTCATAAATTATCAACTGATACAACAAAAAAAAAAAAAAAAAAAAAAAAAAAAAAAACAACAACAACAATGTTGGCTAAAAACAAAAATAATACCGAATACAAAATTTGGTTTGCCTCTGCAAAAGATCATGTTTAATATGATCGATATTTTTAAAACTTTTTTTCTTCACCAAATCGATTCTTGTAAATTGATGTAATAAGAAATCATAAAGCTTAAAGAACATTTGTTTTCTTCTATACGTATTTTAATTATAATTCACTCGCTTCAGAATCCTAATTCAATACTAAATATTAAATATTATAATTATTTATTTATAATTTTTAATATTCAAATGAGAATAGTGAATTTATTATTCATAAATGCAGTTTAATAAATTGACTGCATTATAATTAAGTGTCGAAAATTTTTTACGGCATAATAAGCGGCATATCAGTGGCAAAGTGATATTGTCGCAAAAAAAAAAAAGAAAGATGAAATCCGCAAGCCGAAAGCCGAAAGCCAAAAGCCAAAAACCGAAAGCCAAAAGCCAAAAACGGAAAGGCAAAAACCGTGTATTAAAATAAATTTTCTTTCACGAAATCGCGCTTGAAAATTTCATACCGAACGCTCCCCGTCGAATTCTATTCCATCCCGGCGATCGCGCTCGCTTTTTGTCCTCCTTCCTCGAGCGCGAAAAAAGTTTTTCATTCGTCATCGTGGCGGGCGCATTAAATCTCTCCTCTTTGCGCTCATGCAGAGAAAGACAATCGCGGGACCGCCGAGACGCTCACTCGCCCGTTTTATTCGGTTCGCTTCTCATTTTTCGGCGCTGTCTATATACGCACGTACGCGTACGGACATTCGCGCATGTTTAACAAACGTTGGCAGAGAAAAACGAAGCTGCGCTGCTTTTATTCGCTTTATTGCGGCACGATCGCCAACCCCCTCCGCCCCTCTCATCTCTTGCCCCTTCCCCCGCGATCTCTTTATGCGCCCGAGGATGAGGATTTCGCGTTTAATTCGACGCGGTCCGCCGTTTTATTTCATCAAGCCAATTACAAGCGACTCGAGCGTCGGCGTTGTTTACGTTTACTGCGCGCAGTTTCGATTATTTGTCCTCATTAGGGGTGTAGTGCGGG
Organism: Ceratosolen solmsi marchali; assembly: GCF_000503995.2. NCBI lineage: Eukaryota > Metazoa > Arthropoda > Insecta > Hymenoptera > Agaonidae > Ceratosolen > Ceratosolen solmsi. The sequence goes on along the minus strand of NW_011948426.1, from coordinate 2,359,685 downwards.
AGGCGCGTAATTACGGTATGCAAAATTGATAAAAGTGGTTACGGTACGAGCGCTAAATCTCTTTGTGCGCGTGTTCGCTCGAACGATTTTGGGCTTGCTGGCAAAACATAAATAATAAGTTGTTCCTTTTTTAGGGTGCGCCCGTTTGTGGTTTGGTGTGTGTGTGCGTGTGTGTGTGTGTGTGTGCGCGCGCGTGCGTGCGTGCGTGCGTGCGCGTGTGTGTGGTGCGCAGCTTGAAAGGAAGATCAATTTGGAGACTTGTGTTGATGTTGTAATTGGCGTGGATGTGGATAGGTATTTGTTTGGGAAGCCTGGCTGTTTCATTGAGTCGAGCAACTCGATATAACTCGCTGATTTTTCAGATAATTCTACGTCGCGCATAACTTGTTAACGACCATTCAAAAAGTTCTTGTTATTTAAAAGCAGTAAAATGAATTAATAACGCAATATATTGTTTAGTGATGCAGTATTTTACAAAAGAATTAGATGTAGTTGGTAATCAGTTCGAATGTTGGCTCGAACGACAATGTAAAAGCTTTTGTTAATTTTATTTGAAAAACATTGGGACACATTGGATAAACTACTTTGCTACGTGCTTTTAAAATTTTATAAAAGTTAAATAAACACGTTTGGGAGGCAGAATGTTTAGATTAACGAATTGAAATTTAACGAGTGATTAAAGTATAATTTCTAAACTATACGAATTTTATTTTTTTTATTTATTTTTTTTTCCTTATCAATCATTTAGAGCTATATATATATATACATAAATACATACATACATATATATATATATATATATATATATATATATATATGTTATAATACAAAATTTCACTTGCAATTTAAATAATTCTAAATGAAACCTAATAAATATTTAATAATACATAGAATTAAATAATTAATAAACAGAAAGGAAAAAACAGAATAAAAAAAAATTAACGATTTTTTTATTTTTATACTCGAATTTAGGTAGTACATTAACTTTGTGTTGTCGTTTCCATTCCATTTCATGTACAATGTTGATTTTCCTGGAATATTGCAGTGGTTTTCCACGTACTCTTCAAACAATAAAGATTCCCTTACTATATCCTGCAAAAATCATTAGCATGAAAATTATATTAAATCACATTATCGATAATATTACAGACCATTCATTTAAAATTACATGCATATTAATCACTGGATTATAATATTTTTCTACTACATATTTTCCTAGCCAACAACGTGATTAATTGTAAAAAGTTTGTTATTTTTTACTTGAAAGTTTTCTTTCCTTTTGTCTTTATTCTTATTTCATTCATCCCAATCACTTAGTTGAAGCAGTCCACAATGGATTGCTTTGGTAATGTGAATTTAGTAGATACTGGATTTTACTGTGTAATGCATTGACAGAGATTGCGCTCTTTGCCAGCTGAAGCAATAATGCCGATGCAATGATACTTTTTATCAATTGTGATATTTTATATCAGTGTGACATTGCGAGATTGATTGTATGGGAAAAAAGTATTATCAAATTACATGTTTACTTGTTTATTGTTATTATTATTATCATCATCATCATCATCATCATCATCATCATCATCATCATCATCATCATCATCATCATCATCATCATCATCATCATCATCATCATCATCATCATCATCATCATCATCATCATCATAATCATTATTATTATTATTATTATTATTATTATTATTATTATTACGCGTACTATAATTATGACTCGTTTAATATGGGTACACCGATTCTTTTAATTAGTTATATTATGTGTGCCTGACTTACGAATATCTTTTTCTTTTCAACCGAGCTAATGTTTTGAATGAAAAATTCTATATTCACCTATGAATACCTATGAAATGTTCCATGTACATAAATACATGGTTTTGAATTAGAAAAGAAACGTGTTTTATTGAAAACACATATTAGATAGAAAATAACTTTTTCTACTTTACTTGAAATTTTTTTTTTTCAGATGTAAGTATATTTGTGATATTTGCATAAGTACACACAATGTCGATTTTTTTTTCTTTAATCAACTTTCACAAGACCGCGAACAATAAAAATATATGAATACAATATTTTGATGAGCTTGACACATTTTGGAATTGATTGAAACGAGAAGTATATAAAAATGTTTTTATATAAAATTTTACATAGCTGCATCAGATGTTGAGGCAGGTATGTGTAATTTTTGTGTAACTTTGCTTACTAATGCAAAATAAAAATTACATGAAACGATTAAAAAGTTATATTAATTATTTTTATATCAATAACTTTTTCTCTTTAATTATCGTAATATAATTATTAGATGTAAAATATCATGTAGAAGATAATATATTTTCTTATTAATATATCTGATTTATATCAATGTTCAGGGAATCAATGCGAATGAAATATATATGATTATTATTAATTACAGCATTACATCATTGATAATAGAACAATTCTACAATTCATTTGAGATTATATGTAATTTTTATTTTTACTTTTATGCAAGTTTATGATTCGTTTGCACCAATAATATCGAGTAAATCAGAATGTAATTTATACTTTCGGTTATAATTAAATGTAAAATACATTGTTGTGAAACTATTTCTAATTATAACACAAAATATTCTGGTTCTAATGTAGATTTTTTTGTCATTTACCGTGAATATTCTAGAATTTATTTCATTAGATATTTATTGTAAATACACAATAAATTAATTATCTTTTTACAAACTTTATAAACATTTCTAAACTTTTTCAACATATGTGTACATTTTATTATTTACATGGCGCTCGCAACATGAAATACATGTAATTTTATAAAAACTATTCTTTCACGAGTTTATAATTTGAAAATATGAACCAATATGAATTACTTTATTATTAGTACATTTAATACAGTTTGCCGAATGACTTTCTAAATATACCACGACAACGAATTTTGGAAATGAATATCGTGCGCGTGCAATCATACGTGCAATCATCATACGATATAGTTGCATCGATTGTACGTCTCGCCCGTTCCTCTTTCTAGCTATGTAACTGATTTTTTTTTTTTTTGCAGTGATATCGGAAATAGTTGCGTACAACTGTCCAATTATGGTACGGAAGAATTCACGCGATATAAAAACGTGGACAGTTGGTTCTCGTTCTTTCCAGCTATAACAATTCTCACGTCTCAAATTTTATTTTATACTTTTTATGTTTTATAACGTTTTTTTAATTTTTTTTTTTTTAATGCTCAGCAGTAATTGCAATTGTATTAAAGAAAAAAGTAAAGTTAAATTTATGGTAATCAATAATAGACTACATGACTATTATACTGTTGCGTCAAATTATCTTCTATAGAATTACAAGCAGCGGTTCGCTGTACGAGCAAAAGAAAAAAAAACTCTTTATAATTGTAATGAAAGAGAATAAGTTGTTTATTAACTTTTTATATGTTTATTGAACAGGCGTAGGGTGGTGTATAATGTTTATTATTATTATTATTTTTCTTAACACGATACTTCATTCCTTTTTGTTAAAGCATTTAAAATAGAAAGAGAGACCTGTGTGTATTATGTGGCATCACGTACAGAAAATGTTAAAAAAATATGTTAAATTCGACAGGTTCATTTAAAATATTTACTTTAAATTCTTTATTTCGATAGAATACGGATCTACATAAAATTAAAATAAGATGTATGTTCATGGTTGCACTCCATATGCCCGAGCCATGTACTGGTTATCTCTTTCCGAGTTTATCGCACATTTTCTGGGCAAAATATAATAAGCGGTTTAGCGAGAATATAGTCAGTTTAATAAAGTATGGCCTTAAACTGCTTATAGAAATGTAGATTTTTGTTCGGCGTGTCAACGTTTTACAACGTATAATTACGTAAAAAATAAAAATTTTGCAGTTACTTTTAACTATTAGTGCTCAATTTGTAGCAGTTATGTAATTTTATGTAAATAGTTATGAGAAATGATAAATATAAGCTAGGTAATGGTTTGATGGTTTCTATTTGGCGATTTAACCGATGAAGTGTTTAAAAATTTTATCATTACGAATGAAATACGCGTTTTATGTATGACGGGGCGGCTGACGGGGGGGGGGGGTCGTTATAAACTTCTGGAAAAATTAAATAAGTTCTTTTTCTTCTTTTTTTTTGTTTTTAAGTAAATATTTGTGATGGAAATGTTAAATGAGTATATTAAATATGTGTATAATTTCGTGTCATTTTTATCATACAAAAATGATGTTTAATTTAAGCGAGTTGATTCGATTAATTTAATTACTACCGGTAGATTATATTTTTAAAAACTGGCTTTACATTCTCGTCGTTTGGTAAAAAGGTGGTTAATACAGGTGTTGTCACTGAATTAAATACGAGATAATCTCCAGACTGAATATTGTCATTCGATATATAAAAGGAAATTACCTATTTGAGTATTATTAAAATAGTTCTTCTTAGAAAATGATATCGTAAAAGAGGAATTTCTATTAAACGCTGTATGGCTTAGGATTACGAGCATTTTCCGGTAATCGTCATTTCAAAAAGTATTAAAGAAGAATTATTCTAAAATGTATTATACTATAAGATATTGATTATCGTAGTGCTAAGAATAGCAACGATAATAATAATAATATATTTGTGCATGTGTTTATCGAGCATTGCTTATTTGAACGTAGAACTCAAAGATAAGCGAAACACCAACATCAATCACGTTTTTTCAGAAGCATTAGGGGGTCCTAGAATAATTATTGAGAATATTCGTGCATTAATCATAATCATAATCAAATAATTAATTACAAAATGCTTTATAGCTCCGTGGCACATCCCTTTCAGCGAACCCAAGTAAATATACCGAAATTTCACCTTCCGCAGACATCCATAATGAGCGCGTGTGTGAACTAATATTACCTCATACTAAACGTCGGTCGCCATTCATGTCTCATTCGTTTTATTCTCCGACGCTC
>NW_011948426.1:2295344-2354704 GCF_000503995.2 Ceratosolen solmsi marchali | reverse complement strand
TTCCTTTTCCTTCTTTCCTCGTCGTACGCTTGTTCAGTTTAGTCGGGGGCGACCGTTGTTTTGACCGCGTCATTCGGCATGCCAGCGAATATATATTCTCGACCGTCATTGTTTCACTTTTCGTGCACACGTGCGTGTCGGGACGCGTACGCCAAGCAACGCCACGGCGTCGTCGAGGTTATTGCGGTTTTTGCGTGCAAAACGCCCCAAAGTCGCTCCGGTTATCGGATGTCACTTTTTATGCACTCACGTCTTCACTGACACTTCGCTTTTCGCTCGAACCTCACATAACGCGTAACGAGCTTATGCATTTGCGGCTGCGTTCGAGCGATCAATTTTCACTTTTGACGCGACAAGCTGAGCGAGGCTAGTCGGTTTTATAGGATTTCTGGTAATTTCTGGCCTCGTAAGGAAATTTGTACGGTGAGCTTGGAGGCGATTATTCTCGGTGAGTCGTCGAGATTTTCACAATATTGCCCGTTGTATTAATCGCTTTAACGCTCATTGACATCCGTCAATAAAATTTACCACCCATTTTCTTAAATCGAGGATAATTATGAAATTATCCAAGGATGGACTTGCAATATCTAGCCTCGCTTAAACAAATGATTGTCACATTTTGCCACTTAATTCACGTTTTCGTATTATTTAGTTGCATTTACAATAGTCCTATGCATTCAACAAGGTGTTACATTATTTTTCAGTTCACCGCATGTAACGACATTATTGTAGGCTGATTGGCTATTTATTTCCAATGTTGATTTAAAAATATCATTTTTTTTATTGTAAAATTGATTTAAAATACACTTTTAAGCTAGATAATTCATTAAATTTTGTTATTCAAACAAACTACTACGAACCTCGACCAATTAAGAGGATACCCAATGTAATCCGAATGCAATGAAAGCGATGTAATGAAAATGATAGGAGGAGGTATAATATCAATGACTATTACAATTAATTAATATTCATTTAATAAATCGTGAATTTTTAAATCTCATATTATACTAATAATTTTTATACGAAAAAATAAAGATATTAATTTTCGTGGGCTTTTGCCCCAATCATTTGTTTGGACATGTGGTATTATTTAAGTTATTGAGTATAAATTATCTACACAAACATTTATTCTTTATAATGAAGCAAGAGAGAGAGAGAGAGAGAGAGAGAGAGAGAGAGAGAAAGAAACGGTATTTCTTTGAGTTATGGCAAGTGAGACATATTTCGTTCGATCTATAAATACATATTATTATTATTTACATACATGCAATCATTACAACCTATACTCTTTTAGATCGATTTAAGTATTTGGTTTGCGTTCGGATCCTTTTACCTTCACCATCTTCTCAAACATTATCACGAGTATAAATAAAAAAAAAATTGATAGTCTTATATTGTCAAAAATACAAAAGAGCATTATGAATTCGTTAATTCAATGGTTCTAACATAATCTTTAGTTCCTAGAATATTGGAAAATTTTACTCACTTTGTCGGTAAAATTATTTAGAAAAAAAAATTAACAATTTATTTATGAATATAATATTTTATTCCTTACCTTCGGAATCGTAATTATTTATTCAAGGAAATTGTGTGTTTTTCTCAATCAAGTCCACCGATTGTGTATTTATATATCAACAGACCATTTTTCGCTTCAAAACAACAAATTGTATTAATATATTTGTATAAATTTGTCTCGACAAATGTCTGCCAAATGTCGTATGCTTACGTCGTATCGTCCTTTATTTAACATTATACAACACAACATAAGTGACAATTAATTTTCTTCCTGACAATAAATAGCAAAAATATTCGCACGAATAGAAAAATGAAAAAATATAACAATTATTTCAATTATTTAGCCAAGCCATTCCAATTGTAAACATATTTTATTTCGAGCCTGACAACAAATTCATATTTTATTTTTGAATTATTCGATAATTGTATCGAAGAGAATAGAAACGACTATTTGAACGATTAGAGTTAATTAATTGTAAGTAAGAAGACAATATTTGACTAAAAATGAGGAATGATCAATGAAAAACGACGAAAGTTCGCATATAATTCGTGGACCAAGTTTCCGTTTATTTCCTCTCCATCCCCCCTCTCTCGCTACGGCTCTCGCTCTTTTAAATTCTCTAGTGAATTTCGTGTTTCCTGTGTGTTTACGGTCTTCCAAACCGGTAGCTATTCGCTTGCTCTGTACATCGGTGACGCTACGTATTTCATGCGTATTCTCCCTACCGAAAGCAGCTGGCACGGCGGAAAATTGTGTATACGCCTAGTTCTACCCCCCCTCACAACCAACCATTGTGACCCTTTTTCTTTGTCCGGATTATTCATTAAAGGCAACTGTATCTGTGTGCGTAGACAAATTCGTAGTTATGTCAGAGCGTAGGAAATTCTAGACAAATAATTTAACAGTTTTAGCTCGTTCTTTGATATTTTTATTTCCCATCTGCTTTTCATATCTATCAAATGAAGTCGACTGAATTTTAATCGGACAGATTTTAAAATCGATTAACTTTACTAATTGAGTGAGTTTGCGAAATGTAAGATTATAAGTTCTGGACCTTCACTTAGTGTCATCTTTAGAATTTTTAAAATCAATTCGCTTAATCTTTGAAATTAAATAGATAAGTGATGCATGGGTTGTAAGCTATATGGTATATATTATTATTATAATTATTATCATTACCATTATCATTATCATTGTTATTATTATATAATTGTTTTTCACTTGTTTAATGTTATCGGTGTAGACATATTATTTGATAGAAAACAGTACAGGATATTTGGTTGCAGTTTCGAAGGATTATTCCAACATTATAACTTTTTTTCTGTAAACTTTGCCTCTCTCTCTCTCTCTCTCTCTCTCTAACACTACCAAATTATACCGCGTGTAGCTTTAATATAAAAGTTTAAAATATAACTTTTAAAAGTTAATATTTACTTATCGTAAAATATGTAACTTTAAAAAATACATCTGAAAAACAATATATAATGAGTTAGTATAGTAATCGTGTCGTTTCGTGTCGTTATCTATGCAAAGTTAAAAATATTTTAATAAATTTTGCCTGTTAATTTATTCCAATCTATAAAAAGTATATTCAAATACAATTAGAAAATGACATTGATATAATAATGTAAGTACTTTCGGGCGAATAATCGTATTTATGATTGCGCAGCGCTCATCGCTTTTCCTACATATAAATAATATTGTTCACCGTCATATATTTTACCTCAATTTCAAAGGAAATCGGTACAACTCCCTGCTAAATTCATGATAGTGGCATACGTTATTTTTATTATTTTCTCCATCGTTTTCTTTTATCCACAAGCTAAGCCCTTTGCAAGTGACTTGGAAGGTCAATAGGGTAGACCAGTATTCGGTCTGGTAACAGCCATTATAGACTTGGGCTTATCACATTTACTACAATTTCTCCTTGATATCTTGATCCCATATACGTTAAGATAATTTTTGGAATGCTTGCGAACGAGTTCAAATGCGTATGGATAGAGATGAGAACAAATTTGAACGGTACATAAATGTATACGTATGCATAAGTAGACCGTGGGATTTAACGGCAGTCTTATGGGGTATTGTTCGCATCTACCATTTGTATCTCTCTCTCCCATCCTCCTTACCGTTCTTTCTCTCATCACTAATGACTTTTAAATTCTTTCGTTGATGTCTTATGCATCTATTGTTATACTCGTAGATGTGCATTGTTCCCATTCAGACTAAAAAAAAAAAAAAAAAAAAAATACATGTAACGACTCATATATGTTCTTCCATATTCCATGAATTATAAGTAAAATAATTGAATAGTAATTTCGAGTAGTTCAGCGATTAAACGACCGATTCAATAATAATAATCTCTTCCTTCTAATAGATGTCAATAATCGTAGATGTGGTAATAAGTAAAAATAAAAAAAAAAAATCCACAATTATATATATTTTAACTGTCAATTATGATAGTAAAGAGTCACGATATTCGATGTTTTCTGTCTTCTGTTTATAAGAAATTAGCAATTAACTACAAGACGATCCTTCTCGTTCTTATTTATCCTGAAGCACTGAACTAAGTCCTCGTGGGAAGATAAGGAAACAAAACGTTGTTGGCGATACGAAAAAAAAGTTAGAAAATGATGAATTTCGTAACCGGTTACAAGTCATAACACTACATTATTGTAAATGCACACGTACAATTGTTATCGTTGACAAACGCGAGGCGAATTCTCATTAAATTCGAGGCTTATTAAAATGGCGCGGAGGGCCGTCCTTTCTTCTTTCCTTCGCCTGTTCCTGTTCGATTCAATTTCACGGGCTGCTTCACTGCGCAGCCCTGGATTGTCCGACGGCATATCCTTGTTTCTTAAAATTTGTATATAAAAGTACATGAGCAGACCTTGATTTATCATACCTAGTCACTTTTATCATCATTTCTCGGTATTTTCAATAGTATTTCCATTACAATTCGAGCAGATTTACAATGACTTCGATATTAAATATTCTGGATAGGTTGTGATTATTCTGAGAAATTATAATTTTATATATATAATTTTATAATTAACGCCGGAATTCCGTATTTCAATGATTTTTCAAGTGCTTGAATTAAGATTGTTTTAAAAACGAAAATAGTGTGATCTCCGGATAATCGTATAGAAATATTTTATGTGATTCTTGTATTGGCCAACACGATTGAATTTCATTAATATTACAATATAATGTGTGATTTTTCGATGATTTAACTATAAAAGCATTATTTCGAAATTGGATAAATCAATAATGATCCTTTGTCTGTTTGTGTTAAAAATTTGAAAATTCTATGCTTTTTTGCTTTCTACACATCGGCATATAATAATAATAAATTTTGAAAACTAATGAAATTAATGGATGTTTGTATAAATAGTTTTGTAAATTTAGTTTAAAAGCACAAAAGAGTAAAAGAGAATTGTTGATGAAGGTTAATATTAGTAAATAATTTTAAAATAAATAAGCTTATAACTTGGAGTATACAATAAGATAAAATAAATTATTCCATAAGATATTAGAAACACGTTGTCAGATTACATTTTTTCTAATTATAGTTATACAATAAAAAAATTTAATCCAATCCAATGTAGTGTTGTGTAGTATTGATATTATAGTTCAACCGAAAATGTATGTATAGATTATTCAAGAAGAAGGTAGAAGTAGAAAAAGATGAACGATATAACGGATGATATTAGAAAGAATTCGCATGTCAAAAAGCATTCGAATGTATACAGAAAATATGGCTATTGATGTAGAATTCATTAAAGTCATCTAATTTCAAAAATATTACGAATAAGGAAATACCGAGACATTTGAATTTCACGAAATTTCTTGAATTTTCAAGAATTTTATTATCTACTTAATTATGAATATAATTTTTCATACCACCAAAGTTAATTTACTCCGTTTAATCTATAACGGTTAATTTAATTTTGTCATATATTCACACGATTTATAATATTCAAGAATATTATTATTTATTTATAATACAGTCTTTGTGCTTGTTACAGTTATTATTTCACAATATTATTTTATTACTGTCATTAATTTTTCACTTCATTCTTATAATATTATATCGTGTATAAATAGCTAAATTGTAAATACCAATAGTGATTCATAATATTGTTTAAGAGCAAAGTTGACGATCTTGACACATACCAACAACTCTCAAGGAGTCTTTTTCTTTATAAGCGAATGTAAACGATGTTTTGTGTAAGGACACTTACAGAATCGCGTCTGCTTAATTATTTGTACAATTTAGCGACACGCGCATATTATTATGTAATATGAAATTTGAAGGACAATGTCTTTTTATTATTGAAGACTATTATGTCAAGAGAGTGAGTAATTTTATTTAAACGCTGACGTTGAAATTTGAAGGACAATGTCTTTTTATTATTGAAGACTATTATGTCAAGAGAGTGAGTAATTTTATTTAAACGCTGACGTAATCTATACATATATATATATATATATATATATATATATATATATATATATATATAGTCTGTAGAGTCTACTATAATGGATTTCGCGATTAGCATGGATATTAATAATAGAAATTTCAGCTCATCGTCAATGGAATAAAACATATTTAGTGCATGTTATCAGTGTGCGTATAAAATATATTTTAATAACCGTCAATGCAAAATACACAAAAAAATACACAAACAATATTCATAGCCATGATGATGTTAATGGTAGGAGATGAATATTTTCCTTGTTATAATATCTGCTTGGAAGAGCGACATTGACTTAAAAGAATATCTTGCGAATGAATCTGATACACAAAGCTCGTACGCAACACAACCTTGCGACGACACACAGTCCCGGACTTTTCGTGAAAGTCGCTCTCTCCTACTCGCCCAATCATTAAATAACGTATTCCCCTTTCATCCGTACCAATGTACTGCGTATCAGCAGCAGCACATATTACGCGAATATCGAGAATACAAGAGAAATCCGAGCAGCGCTCGTTTGGAATTGTTTAAAAGATCGTCGGCTCGTGAGTCGCTTCGCAAGCCACCGATATGACCCCCCCCCCCCCCCCCCCCCACGGCTACAGTACATCGATTCCGCGGAATTTTCTCTTTACGCTATTTCTCTATCCTTCGCCCGATGCTATAAAATTCCTAAAAATTAGGATAAACGCGTTGGCATGAAGCGCTGGCTTGACCAGAGAACAATTCCACCACCACCACCCTACTGCCCCAAACACATATTTGCAAATACCTGACGATGTAAAGCCATCGATAAGGATCGATAATTTATAGGCTGGCTGTGAGCCGCAACCAACACAGTGACTTTCGTGACTTTCAGGGCTCCGGTTGTCGTTACGCATTGGCATGCATCGGCGCTGAAGCGAGTTGCGCAAGCGGTCAAGGCGCGCAATTGAAGGGGCCGACGATCTTTCCTCGAGTGTCGCTTGTGCCCGTATTGAGTACGTACTTCAATGACTCGTGACGGTTGTTCTCATACGGCGTCTCGAGTCGTCGCTTGAGTCGCTTGGCGCGTGCTAATACTCATCATCCGCCTTTCATGCGACGATTTCTCCTTTTGTTTTTTCTTTATTATTTTTTTCTCTTGGATTTTTCATTGTTTTTTTTTCTCTTCCTGGCCGAATCTGTGCCGCTGCATACGTGGCGAACGTGTTTGCGCTTCTGTGCACATGTACGTGCATGTCATTCCGACGCCGAGGTTCGGGGATTCATGGCTTTTCTCGTTAATTCGGAAAGCTGTGTTGGGGTAGTCCGGATTTTGTGTGTGTGTGTGTGTGTGTGTGTGTGTGTGTGTGTGTGTGTTTTTATGCCGCGACGTTGGCAGTATCGTAGTTTCGTTTATTTTAATTATTTATAAGACTAGACTTTGGTAATTTTTACGGTTAATATTTAAATTTCAATTATTAAATATCATTGTTTGCTCGTTAAGAGTCGCGCGAGTCTATGAGCAAATATAGCTTAAATTGGCTATAATCGAGGATGCGTTCTTAATAATAACCGAGAGTTTGGCTATTTTGATTTGTCTGCCTATATTAACATTAATTTATTTTAGCTAAACGAGCTACGTAGGCTGGAATTACATAATGTATAATAACGAATAAATCAAGAAAAAGAATCGGGCTTTATTATAGTAATTTTAGTTTTTTTTTCTTCTTTTTTTTTTTTTTTTTTTTTTTTTTTTTTTATTAGTATCGCTGTTCGCAAAGATAAGTATGAACTGATGACCTTTGGTAGAAGAGTCAATTATCTTGTCATGGAAGGTTGACTGTAAAATTAGTGCTCGCTTGATCTACTTAAAAAGATTCTCGCTCGATTTCATTACGAATAGCGCCGTTTTTGCGAACGAATAGGCAACTAATTTATGAGCCACAAGTACACACGTTGCTTTCTACCGTATCGATACAGCAGTACTTTTGTTCTTAATCCCGATTTGTTTTTGCAAATATTGTCCTTAAAAAATGATCATTATCTTAATCCACCTGATGTTCCGGCCTAAGCCGATAGTACGAATGGCCAAGCGATACCTCGTAAACACATTCATTAATTCATTAATCGTTCGTTAAACGTACAAGTTTTCGTTCTCATCATCAAGCATTCGTGACGATGATGCCTTCATTGACGAAGTCTCGGTGTACGACACTGTGCGCACGTACGTATTTTCTTTTGCGCAAGGCGTCAAGACCATTTTCTTCCGATGATCCATTGGCAGCGGCAAATGTCGACAATCGATTTTACTCGTTTCTTGTTTTTCCAAGCCGACTTTTAAAGATGGAAGCTGCGGTTGGCGAGCGTTTGCGTTACGAGTACTTGACAGAGTGCTAGCGAGCGTCTGACGGCTGTTTCATGAAGAGTTAGGAAGTGATTGTGCTGCTTGAATGGAGTCATAATTCAGATAGAATCGAGATTTATTGTATTATGGGGAGGGAGGGAGGCTTTAGTATTTATAGAGGAGCCGCTTCGGCGTGATATTTGCAATATATTTGTATGTTGTTGATTGTAAACGGTAAACAGAATTGCCATTTGAGCGATAGAGTGCCTTGTATTGTACAAAAGTATTGTAGAAATATGAGCAAAGTCGCAATGCGTTGCGTTAATGAAATGTCGACATTTATATGGGAAGAATGAATATTTTCATAATATTTGAGAATAATTGCATAAATGTTAGGATACTATTATTAAATTACTATTATTGAAGGAAAATTAAGTATCATTGGGAAATATGAGAGTGTAAAGCAATCGATATGACGTGTCTCTGTAGTATTAATGAAGTAATATTTTTTAAAATTTGTTTATCTAGTTAATTGCGTAACTTTGCATGACTTTGTAAGACATACTATGCGATTTGTTAAAAACTGTAGTATTTTTTCTTTCAACATTCAAGATAAAACATAGCCAATTTCTATAAATCCCAATGCATCGATTTAGGGAGATATAAATTGTGTAAATAAAAACATAAGTAGATAATTGATCTTATGAGTCAGGTAAAAATAATTTATTTAAAGGACGAGATACGCGGCTAAAACAATATATCGTGTGCAAAGAGTTTGTTAATTTTCACGTTAAAAAGTAATATTACAAGCTTCTTTTGTTTATTGTTATAATTACATATATTGTATCTATATATAGCTTTACAAGTTTGAAGATTATGTTATGGCAAATAGATGATGAAAATATCGATATAATGTGCAATAATAAAATCTTCTTGCATGAATAGCATGAATAAATTTTTAATATTTTAGATATAAATTGAATATTCTATTATTAAAACTATTATTACTAATTATTATATCGAAACAATTTTTCGAAAATATGAAGATGTAGATATAAATATTTATTATGTCTGGGGAAAAAAAATTTGTAATTAAATAGTATTAATCGTTAATTGCTCACATCATCTGATCTTGAAGATGATTATTTTAATAAAGAATTGTTATGCCATATTTAAAAGATTTATAATTCCACGCTAGCACGCGTGTTCTCGCACCCCTGCGCATACAAATTATTTTCTAAAATAATGAAGTAAATATTTTAATTTTATTTAATGAAACTTTATAAAATGAATCCGGCTTTAAAGATTTTTACCGATTTGAAGAGTGAGTCTGTAGTCTTTAAATCTACAAAGTGGAGCTTATTTATTTGCACGAACAATGCATTAATTGATCGTATTATATATTAATTCTTCTTATAATATTCTTTCTAAGAAGAATTTTCTTTCCTATTGAAAAACATGGCATTTATTCTTCATACATGAAAACACATCAGAATATATATTAATTTTAAGTTGCCATAATAATCAGAATATTGCATTTGTGCTATATTTTGTTAATTTATTTATTTTATTATTTTTACGTATTAATTTATTGATATTAAGTAGAATCAAAGTATGGCTCCAGAATTTATAACAATCTATTCTAATCTATTCTATTGGGTGAGTGGGAGGGGGGGGGGCAAAAAACTCGAGACATATATCGTTTTACAACATCGGGTATTGGATTGTAAATTAAAGAAACAGTCTTATGGTTTTTGGATCCTCTAAAAGATAAATGCTTTGGACAATAGATTGACAAAAGCTTATGCTATATTAACCAAATTCCTTTTCCCGTAGTAATTGAAAGCTTTAAACGAATCTCGCGCTCTTATAGCCTTCCATTTCTTCTTGGCTTTCAGCGCGCTAATTACGAAGAAATCGAAATGGTGGAACTGAGTGCCAGCAACACCGGCCAGCAGCAGCAGCAGCAGCAGCAGCAGCAGCAGCAGCAACAACAACACCAGGCTGCTGGCCCAATGGGGATAATGATTGGTTTAGCTTCGGCGGCCACGTCCTCGTCGTCCTCGTCGTCAGCGGCGACTGGCGCCTCGAGTTCCTCGGTCTCGGGTCGCGCCGGGATCCTAGAGACTCAGGTCCGCGGTCAATGGTACCGCGTGTTTATCTCCCTCGAGGACGACTATCTCAGCATCTCCCTGGACGAGAGCTGCGATAGCACCGGGAGCTCAGCCTCGGCAACGTCCACCGGCAACGGTATCAACGGCAACGTCAACAATAACAATATCGACAGCCTGGGTGATCCAGACGTGCCGGACTCCGTGGCCAACCAGAAGAGGACCGTACGCGTCATTAAGAGCGACAACAACGGCTTGGGCATATCGATCAAGGGCGGCAAGGAGAACAAGATGCCCATCCTTATATCGAAAATATTCAAGGGCATGGCCGCTGATGCGACCGAGCAGCTTTACGTCGGCGACGCCATACTCGCGGTTAACGGCGAGGACCTTAGAGAGGCTACCCACGACGAGGCAGTCAAGGCGCTCAAGAGGGCTGGCAAGGTCGTCGAACTTGAAGGTGAGTTCTTAATCGCTATTTTATGAGGTGGCCGATCGAGAAGACGAGAGGCCTATTATCACGACCGATTAATTAGATATTTAACGCAAACATGATTAAGTTTGCGCTCAACCAAACTTCACTGTCTTCGCTTCATATCTCCGATCTTTATACGAGTTCATTTAAGTAGTATTAAATAATGGCGGTGCTTATTATCCGGTAAGCCAGAATTATATTAATTGCTGCTAACTTATAAACTGCTAATTTTGTAATTTAGTAGTTTATAATGAATAGGGAACGTTGAAAATTAATTTCAATATCCGTAAGTTCGGTTTAAGTCCTCTTTAAAAACTCATCCCTCAGCCTTCGAGTCCGCATAAACTATTCAAACAGATTATGAAATCGCTTCTACGTAATCATCGTATGGATTTCACAAGTAGCGACGTAGATTCGGTTACTTTTACCAAGGCAAATGAAAGCATAAAGCTTTTTGTGAAAGCTACTAAGACCGATGCTAAGCTTATCCTTACTGTACGCAAAGCGATATTCATATTATATAAAAAAATATATATTCTATGCACGGCTGTATGTATTGAACAGATGTTCAAAACAAAAAAAAAAAAACGAAAAAAAAAACAAAAAAACAAAAATTGACCGAAAAAGTTAAAAGATAGACCAAAGTGTTCTAATCTATAGTTCTCATAGTTCCGGTTTCCCAGTACTTTGGAAGAAAATTTTTTCACCGGCATTCGCGAAGAAAACTTTAAATTCCCACACAGCATGTTTTTGGAATAGGTCTCTGGCACAGATCAATATCTAAAGTCCGTTAGGACGAAAAAAGAAAAGGAAAAAAAAAACAAAGACAAAAACAAAAAAACTTGTAACAAGAGAATGATCTTAAAGTTGAAGTAACAAGAAACTTTTTGTATTTTGGAAAGAAAACGAAGAATCAAACCAAATAATTTAATGGCGATCATACAGATTTATGGGTAGTTTTTAACGGCAGAAAAGTCCTTGGGCACATAACCGTATGATAAAGTAGCATTATGATTATTCAATAGTTTTTACAAGGTTTCCGTAGTTTGACACAGGAATAACAATATAATAATAGGCGTTGCTAAGGGGGACTTCGTCCTAAAGGAAGCAACAAACGATTGCCCTGCAAAGCTACCGAAGCGGAATGGGAAAAGAAATTATAGGTGTAGAAACGCGAATGGCAAACGCAAACTAGACGCATCTCTTTTGAAACGGTAAAACGAGTGAAAGGAAGCGATGATAAGACGCGATGCGCGTAGGGTACAAAAAAGCAAAAAAGCGAAAAAAAAAGAAAAGAAAGAAGCATACGGAATGAGAGGAGTTGACGAGTGCAAAGTACCGAAACATTAACGGCCTTTTGCCCCAATTAGCCTTAAGTACAGTGTGCATTAAGAACGCCGTTTTCCACTCGGTCGTTATAAAGCGACAGAGGCAGCATCGCCTAACTTCTCTGTCATGTCTTTGTAACCACTCTTAGTTACCCACTTGCCATGTAACTCAAGCATTTATATTGAAGATGAGTGAATAATCTTTGAAATTCTTGTTATATAGTTGCCGACTGCTAATGAAATGCCTTAAGCAGAATTAATAATTGACGAATATATTCGATGATGTTTATCGTTCTTTTGCATTTCGCGTTATTATGTGATAGGCAAGCTGGGATGATGGGAAGTTGGCTGGAATCGTTATAATATGCCGTTAAACAATATTGCTCGGCCGACGATAAAGTTCCGAGTCCCATTATTTATTTCGCATTTATGAATAAGCGAACTGGCGATTGTACATTGCCATAATTGTCATTTACTTACAAGGATATTCGACTAAAAATCCGAGTTTAAATAAATCGAAATATTATTTGATCCGCTTAAAGTTCATTCGTTATTAATTTTAAATACACATTTTGCACTTAATATTGTATTTACATTGCGATGACGAGGTTTGAATTTCTTTTAACTCAGACTACCCATTAAAGCCTTAATTATAATGTTAATGCTGTAATTATGTAATATTGTGTAACTACGAAATATAACGCACACCATTTTGTCGTTTTATTTTTAATTTAATTATTAGACGTAAATTTGAATTTACATCGGTTATATATGATAAAATATTTTACAATTATGCAAGGTCTGATTTCGTAAGGTAAGCCTTACAATTTAATAAATTTTAATGTTCTTCTATTTCAATTGAAATTTTATCTAATTCTAAGGCTGAATCACAAGAGATAAAACAACGGTAATTCTTTTATCTTCTTACTGCTTTATTCAAATTTAATTTGCCAATATATAATCATAAAATTATCAATTTTAATATAAATATGTCAATTTCATAGTGAATTGTTCATCTATGTTGTTCATCTTTTGTTTTATCCTAATTAAATTTCAATAAACATTTTTGCAATGTGTTTGACACACGAAAGCTCTATTATGCATGTGATTGTTCAATCTTTCGTTTCGCTTTACTGGAGTAAAATTTCGCTATAAATTATTTTCACTCTTCAGCAGCTTTCTTCTCGTAATGTTATTTCAATAAATTTTAATTTTCACACATTAATAATATTGATATTTTAGGTTAATGTCGTACTTTTTTTCTTTTCTTTTTTTTTTTTTTTTTTGGTATCGGAAATGTGCTAGGCAATAATATTAAATACTTCTTTTACTCCATGATATAAAGAAAAAATCGGGCCATGAAGAAATACGAAGAGATGTAGCAAAAGCTAAAAATTGAGTGAGTAGGATAGATAGGGGGCGAAGAGAAAGGACGAAGAAGAGAGAAAGAGAGCAAAAGTGACAGAGAGATTGGCGAATGGACGCGAGAGCTTTTAGCTGGATTAATACAGCAGAGCGTGTACATGCTTGTGACAGTTTCTTCCATATCTTCTTTCCCTCTCATTCTATTTCACGCGAGTGACATTGTAGAGCTACGTCGTTTGTTCCGCTACTGGTTTATAAGGAAAAGTATACCGCAGTCGCTTACCGGAAGTTGAATTTTTCCGAAATTTTGGAATCAACTTTCATAACAATGTGTACGTGTGCCCGTGTGCGGGTTTGGTTATCTATCTATCACTCTCTCTCTCTCTCTCTCTCTCTCTCTATTTATCTATTTATCTTACTTTTTCTATCTCTATTTCTTTTTCAGTGGTTTATGACAATACTTTATGCGTTGTTTGACCTTTTTTTGTATGCGTTTGAGAGAATATTTGTGTCTTGATATTGTTAATGTGAAGTTGTTGCAACAATAGGCTCGCGTCGATATGCAAACGCGAATTTATAAATCGATTGAACGGAAAAACATTTGTGTAATGATAGGATATAATATATTTTTTTACTACGTCAATTGTAAGGAAAATATATGTTTACAAATGATATGACATTTGCCTCGTTCACTTTATACAATTTTATATATTTATTAATCGATGGTATACTTAATGGTTCAGATGGAGCAATTAATTTTTAACGGTTAAAAGATTTTATTTTTTTTTTCAAATATTTTGGAAAGACGATTTTTTGTTAGATACAAGTTTCAATAAAATTGATGGTAAAAGGAGATAGAAAAAAGCAATTTAAAAATTGTCAGTTTTAGTAAAAATTGTTACCTTCTTTTACATATAGAAACTCTTTTTCGAGTTGAAACATATTTACTACACAAAGTGGATAAGATTTTTATATTAACTAAATAAGAATTCCAAAAATATAAATATATATATAATATAAATATAATATATTTTCTAAAAAATATATTCCAGAAAATATTTAATCTAAATACTTATCAAAGCTTTTCAATTATAAAAGAAAACAAATTATTTAATAATTAATTATACTTAATTAAGATTAAATTCGTAAAATATTATAATTAATTTCATGTTATATCATTTATATGTATATGTGTTATTTTATTTATTTACTTTTGGTTTCGTATTCGATTGCAGTTCGATTTTACTAACATTAAATATATATATATATATATATATATATATATATATATATTTGTAAATTAATATTATCAAGATAATGTCTATGGGTTGGTTTACTCAAGAATGAAATAAAGGGGCATCGATGTTCTAATATCTTGTATAGAAATAGCTTAATCAGCTTAAAAGTTACAACTTGATTTATAATTAGAAAATAATCTGTCATAAGCTTGATAAACAGTACAGTTAATAAAGTTTCATTGATTTTATTATAAAAGTATTCACAAAAACTGCCTTTCATTTAATTTTATACAAGAGCAATGCTGACGATGACGATCATTTGATAAATTTATAGAATTTTAAATATTTTTTCATTGGTAGTACCGTTAAA
Organism: Ceratosolen solmsi marchali; assembly: GCF_000503995.2. NCBI lineage: Eukaryota > Metazoa > Arthropoda > Insecta > Hymenoptera > Agaonidae > Ceratosolen > Ceratosolen solmsi. The sequence goes on along the minus strand of NW_011948426.1, from coordinate 2,339,512 downwards.
AATAAATATAAAGCAACTTATAAAGTTACGATGATTATAATCATTATCATCATGATTGTAAAAAAAAAAACAACAACAAGACAACCAGAAGAAGAAGAAGAAGCAGCAGCAGCAGCAGCAGCAGCAAAAACAAGTGAATCTCTACAGTAATCGTGTAATTGCCATAGAGTATAGGGATTTATTTTATGGGCAATATAGAATTACGTTAACTCTTCATCTGCTGACTTGTGCAAAGTATCTTGCCAACTGGTATTCATATATTATTCCAGTTGATCCGAATCCACCCCAGAATATCATCGACAATATTTTAGGTTAGATATCGTTTTTTATTAGAACGCGATGTCTTTTCTTCGAGTTTCCCTTCTTTATATAACATCTGCCCACATTTTACACAGTTGCAAGTTTTTTCTTCTTATAAAACGTAAGCTAACACTGATAAAAATTGCTGTATTATCAATAAGAATATTCCTTAGATATCTTTCATTTTAATTTCAAGTCTTTCCTAGATAACATTATTATGTAATATTTCACTAATTGCTCAGCTTTGTTCGAAGATGGATCGATAAACTTGGACATGCAATTGTAAAATTTAAAGTTTCGCTTTGCCAAATAGACTATGCATGTCTTTTTTTTCATATTAAGTAGTCATAATTCTCATTGGCTACTAGTATAAACGTTGGATATAAGGATAATGCTCGAATCTTGAGATGATATGCTCCAAATACAAACAATATCACAAACAAATCTTTTACAAATTTTTCAATAAAGTTAAATTTTGATAATTCTCGTACGTATCTCCATTACTTCGCACGCAAGTTAAATGAAAAACTTCTTTTTTCTTAACGATTTAGCTTACGCTGAATTTATAATTGATAAAAATTATATATGAAAAAAAAAAAACCGATAGGCATGCCATCATAAATAAGGAAAAGACATAAGCTCCTCGAGATCACTGATCCTCAAATGATCCAATGCACTAACAATCACATCCTATTTCGCCATAAAAAGGGGACGTCGAAAAGTTACATTCTCAATTTTCTAGACTTTAAATTGGAAAGATCATGCCACGTCATAAATTTGGCAAGACTATGATTTACATCGCGTTATTGGCGATTTGAATCACCTCGTACATCAGCTTGGCCATTAATCATTTACGGTACCTGTGTGCACTATCAATTGCATCGGCAATGATAGTCTAACGATTCTACTCCCTCGGACGATCTCCGAGCTTAGTTCAGGGTCGAGAGTAGATTCCTACTAGGAAACGGAACAAATTAGCCCTCGGGAGTTAGCGAGTCGGTGGTTACGACCGCAAACCTAGGGACAGATGGCAAGAGAATGCGACAGGAAAAGTCTCTTCCCATACAACCACGGCCTTGCCCTTGCGGTGCTTTACCAACACCAAGTGAGTCGGTGTATGTAGATCGCCGAGCTCGGTCAGCTTGGTTCGGTAAGGGATTGTGAATTTAGTTGCCAGCATGGTCAAGGAGCTGCTGCAACATGCTGCCCATGACCGGTTGACTTAGTCATAATGGCGTAACATAATTTATCATTAGCCCCATCTCGAACGTGAAAATATAATGATGGATGTGCTTGATGTATGAAAATTTATATTGCAATTATTATCCTTTGATGTGCTAATAATTGGAATACTAGTTTTTTTCATTGAAATATTAGTAATGGTTTATTGGCATTTGTTATTGGAATTAAATTGCATAATACAATAGAAACGACTCGACCAAGTCAAAAGGATAAATTTAATATTAGCATATTGGATGGTATAGACAAAAAAATCTCTCATTTTTATTTATCCTACTCGTTATTGTAATCATAAGCTTACTCGCACTATATGAAGTGGAAAGAGCGTCTGTGAAAAATCGCCGATATTCCGGATGAAGTCGATCCACTCGCGGACGTGTAGAGGTTGTCTCGAGGGTATTGCCTCGAAACCGCGCATACTCTATGAAGTTTACGAGCCGAGTTTGCTGGGCTGACCTCGATTTTCCAATGACTTTTAAAGCGGTGGCGTTAGCTGCCAAAACTTGGGTCCGCGAAAGGATTGTTTAAGCGAACGATGGACATTGTTTGGCCTGCATTGAGAGCCGTTTTCGTCCGGAGATTTTGACTTTCATTGGACATTGTCAGCTTAGGGCTCTTTCACGGCTGATACTGATTACAATTTCCCTGCGATTTTCGTCTAATCGAAGTTTAAGATACGCAACATTTGCCTTATACTTTGCATATTTTTGGTTATCGTTGTATTTCTTATTATTTTCAATCTGCTATGTTTATGTATATATTGAATACGTGAAAGGATTGGCAGTTTATGGAAGATAATCGTTGTCTATCGATAGAAATTGTTCGATAGTTGTGAAAGTATTTTTGAATTCTAAGTTATAGAAAACGAAAATATTTACTCCGTTTTAAAACATTAATTACACTGCTTTATTCGGAAATTTGTCGATCGTAGTATAGGGTGATTAATTTCAGTATTTAAATATGTAAAGTAATTTATATGATGATTTAGATGATGATTACAAGCTATCGATATCTATATTATATTTTACCATGTGGATTGGATTAATACGAAGTAGCATTATTATATTGAAATATTATTAAATATGATTAAAGAAGAACAAAAAAAAAGGATGACTTTCGTTTAGTAAAAATTATAGTTACAAAATAATAATAATTGTGCAAGTAAAATTTTCTATCAACAGTAAAACTACCTTTAACTATTCGTTCGATTAATTATAGAGCGACGAAGAAGATGGAAAAACGCTTAATAAACATGAAATTGAGATATTCGTAATGGAAACCATTAATTGAACGAATATATGTATTTTTAAAAAGGATTTGGAGGGAACAAAAAAACTGGAAATACGATTAGAGCTAGGTATTTTGTTATAATCCTGTACGAAAGGACGATTATAAATTAAAAAGAAAAAAAAATTAAAGTATCCGTCCTCCCGGATGTTTATTATTATTATTATTATTATTATTATTATTATTATTATTATTATTAAAATGATGATAAAAATTCTAACTCCAGCGGTATAAAGAACGATTAAATTTTCGCTCTGAAAAATTGCGCATTCAAGCCTTGAAGCCTCGCGATTTAGGAAAAGCGTCGCGCATTTCCTTTAGAATTCAACTGGAGCGTATATATTCGGGAAAAATGTTGGGAAGTTGTAATACCAATGAAAATGGCGGGGAAACATACCGTCGTTTACTTCATTAGAATTGACAAACAAAAAGGAGTCATAGAAAAAGTCATTCCCCTGATTTTCTGGCTAAGGGAGGGTCATAATTTTCTCGTGGACGATGTGTCAGATGCGAATAGGCGCCACCCGGGTCTCCTGAGCGAAAAAGCGCCGTACGTGTACGCGTACTTGGTTTCTTTTCCTCCAAGTGACTACGTCACTTTTTTTTTTTTTTATCCCAGTTCCTCTTTACGCTTTGCTAACAAGGGCTGATGCTTTAACTTTCCTTGTGTTTTATTTTTCCCTTTGTTTTTTTGTTTTTTTTTTTTTTTTTTGGACGTAGGAGGTATAAATGATTTTTACGTAAGAATATGCAAGAATAAAAAAACTTTTTGGTAGAGACGATTTTCTAAAGTTTAAGAATAAAAATTCTGAAAGAAAGTCGTGGGCATATATTTTTAAGCACTGAGAAGAAAATTCTAACATTTTTAACAAAAGTCGGGCTTATGAGTGTAGTCGTATATGCCCAAAATGAATAATTTAATTGCTTTAATTCCTTAGTTATTCGTCTCGACCAAATTAATAAAAAGTTTCGTAAAATTTTATTCAATAGCTAAATATAATTTCTTTTTAAGCTGGTTGTGTTCTTCTTGCTCTTTATATTTCGAAATATATACATTGAGCTTAAATTGATAGAAAAGGTAGCTTTCCTCGAGAGACAAAGTACTTTACGTATTTAGTTATTTTATGAGGTAACATAATACATTATTGAAAAGACAAAGAAGTCCATCAAATTTAATCCGATTACGACCAGGGAGTTTAAAAGAAATATCAAATATTAATACTCATTAATCAAATTTGTTACTCAAATAAGTTTACTTTTACGTTTTTAATATCTTTAAATGCATCTCCATTTTATGAATCTTAAAACATCAATGTTGCCGCTTAATTAACATATAAATAAACATTATAAATATTATAAAATATTTATTTATTGTGACCTTTTAATTTTAATATTTTTTTCTCAATTATTAATCGTGATGATGGAAATACAAATTTCTTAAATTAAAATTGAATTAAATTGAAAAACTTAATATTGCTTATTGTCATATTTGTGTGTTTATACATTTTTCTTATATTAGATTTATTATGACAATTATCATTATTTTTTGTCTCCAAAAATTTTGTACATAAAGAGCATTTTTAATTTAATTAATGACACTCGATGGCGCAATTACACTAATGCAATTAGCCGGCATAATTATTTATTATATCAAGTAGTTTATTAATGTTGCTACTGTATTGTTAATATTACCAAGATAACAGTTACTACATTAATAATAATGTATGCATTAAATTAATTAACATATAGTTTTCTCCAATGGTTCATAAATTTTGAATAAAAAACGTAAGTGCCATTATTAATAAATAATCGAATTTAACAAATTTAATCCGAGTGCGTTAAATTTTCTTCGATTGGTAGTTGCTCATGTTCAATTCTAGCGATGTCAGTGCTTATAACGAACTTAATAAGCCATTTTGTACATGAAATATTTTACAAGCACAATTTAGTTGAAACTACATTTCCGAAATGAATACATCTTGATTAATTAAAAGCCAAAATATTTTGAATTTTTTTATACCTTAAATATTATTTCATTATTTTATCGATCAAATACTTTAGAGTGTTTTTAATTTGCGATATGTTCTTGTTGTTGTTTTTTTTTGGCCTTCGTTAATTGAATTCGTCATTGAATTTCTAATTTGAATTATTGAATCTAAGATATATAATATAATAAATTTATTAAGCAGACAGCAGCAATAATGTCCGCTACTACTACACTAACACTAACTAACAGTCAATGTGCAATAGAGCCTCTAATGTTTGACAGTTGCATTTACTTTGAGTACCGTTGCGCAGCGATAGATCGAACGCTCTTCATTTTTATAAGGCAGCGCTCATAATCTCTCCTCTCGCATTCCTCGTTGTCCTCGTCTTTTATGATCTGCATACGGAGCAAAGCAAACGAGAGGAAAGCATGGGAGATGAGAAACGAGAGGGAGGAGATGGAGGAGGCTGAGATGGGGGAAAGAGCGAGAAAGTCGATTGCTGGTTGACCCCGCTCAATGGAGTGTCAGAAACGATTTGAAGAAGGAGAAACTAAGCGAGCGAAAGAAAAGATAGAGTGAGATGGGTTGTGCTCAGGGGGAGGGGGAGGGGGACGTGGAAGGTCGAGAAACGTAATAGCGTGAGGCGCAGGGGCCAGCTGCAAGTCGAAATAAAGCGCTCGGGATAAGAGATAAAAAGAGATGAAAGGCCCCTGGTGGTAAGAACAATAGTGAAGAGAAAGATGTGCGAGTTCGGTGCCCCAGGGTAGAGGGGGTAAAACGTCGACGCCTGCTCAAGATACATTACTCAAGGATTTTCATCGAGATTTCGCAGTTTTTCTTCAAGACCTATTTTACTTTTCAACGCTTCATCCGGGATTTATCTTGCTTTGCGGTGTCGGTGCTCGTACTCTTGGTCCTGGCTCCTCCTCTCCTCCGTTTCGCGCTCTTTGTCGCCCCTGTCGCTTTATCAGAACCTCGCCTTCTTCGTCGTGCCGGAATACGAGAACTCGGTCGTCGGTTATACGCGATCGCGACTTACTGCTGAGGTAAATTGGCCGTGATTTAACGACGTCTTTGTTGCCGATTCTCAATAATGATTGTGCTTTCCGTTAATTTATAACGACACATGTGATTTACTTTATTTCATAAGATCAATAATATTTTCGGATATACCAGGTATATAATTGCAGTCTATTATTCGTCTTTTAAAGACAAATGTGTGAATTAACGCGTTCGTCCCTCTGCTCACATTGCATACGCAAATACGCGAATAAAATGTGATCTCCTATTTTCTTCGACCATCGACCATTTTTCTATTCGTTCGAATATTATAGAATAATAAAGCCGCAGTTGCTTATTCGTTTTCTCTTGCACAATTATACAGACGATGCCGTTAATTCGAGATTGAATCAATACACTGTAATGAGCGATAACTCGGTGTTTAATTCTACGCACTGGAGGAAAAGCACTAATATTGTCATTTCGCGTATCGTGTGATTAATATTTCGACACATAATATTTGATTAATACTAATTCAAATTTATTTTGAATAGGAATTTTCTGCGAAATAGGTTGTTGGCATTAATGTATTTCAAGATATTGAAACGAGATGCATTAAATCACATTATGAGAATTTGAAAATACATTCATTGAAACTAGGAACTAAAATCTCCTAAAACCATAAATCTGAGTTTAAACATTTTTCAATTTTTCAATTCAAGCAATCCATAAATCTCAAATGTCCCATCATCGTTACATCATGTATAGTCAGCCACTATGCCGGAAGATAAAATGTCAAACTTGGAAATGTGTTTGAGCGTTAGTAAAATTTGAACTTGTAAAGACATGACTAATGCTCAACTATATGCGTATTTCCAACTTTGGTATTTTATCATACCAGACATTTACTATATTTGAATACAATGATATTCATAGTTGATGTGCAATTGTTGGCTAGTACATTAATTCATTAGATTCATATAGTTTATAACGTTTTTTCCGAATTGATGGTAGTTAAGAGATTTGGTAGTTTCTTAGTGTAACGTTTATCGAGGAAGGATTTTCAATTCTAAATACGTCGACGTTTTTATACAACTTTGTGACCGTGCGCATGTATATTTCTTCTTTACAAACTCTTTCCATAAATGCATTCTTTGAAAAATCTTTCTCACTGCGTGTATTTTATTTTAGTTTAAATCAACAAAATTCAAACGACAGAATGTAAGAAGTACACTACTACGCTATAGCGTACACGCTTCTTTGAAACTTCACTTCCGCACATTCACCGGAGCTTCATCAACCAACGAATTTTTGTCGTTGTTGCGTAAAATTAAGTGCTACGTTGAATGAAAATTATCCGATTAAATTGCTTATATGAATGAGTGTTATTTCCTATTTATTTCGAATAAAAATGACTAAAGATTTACGCCGAGTGACGACTGAACATTATAATAAGCTAAATTCTTATCTATAAGGTTAAATTTATAAATTGAAATATAGGGACATTTGACTTATGCTAATGAACGAAAGTCAAAGTATAGCTTAGTTGTTCTTAGTTTTTCCAACACACGAAGCTTTCATATTTAAATCGTCGTATTGCTTTTCTCTGCCGTTCATCACGAGCGTACATTCTTTTAAAAATCGATCGATGCAACATGTAATTCGGCGTCTCGTCTGCATGTATTATTTTTATTAGATTTTCGGAGAAAGATCTTATATTCTATGCACGTTGTACGGTATACTTTCTCTTGGATTTGATTCCGAGGGCTTAACGAAATATAATAAAGATTATAATATTAAATATAATGTAATTTTATTTTAATTCTCGTCTCTAATATCCTTACGCCTCTTGTATGATAAAATGATGTTTGACGATCATTCATTCGTGTTATTCATTGAAATTATGAAAGTGGAAAGAGGTGCACTTGTACACTGAATTTATGACCATGATTTATTCAGGCTTCATAAAAATGAGTAAGTTTATGCTTTACGTACGGACATTAAACGACTTAAATTAAGAAAATGTAATTTCTAATGGTAATAAGCATTCAAAATTATTATAATTTAACATTATATTAAATATATCGTTACCTATATAAAACTGTACATATACGATGAAAAGATCGCTTAAATCCACTCTACAACTATCCTTGTTTACGTTTTTCATTAGAAATTTAATTTTAAAAAATATAATATTGAAAATTCCTATTTGTTATTATTATACATTACTCCAATGGAAATCGTGTATGGTAATATGCGCATGTAAATAATTTTCATTTTTCGACAGAATAATAAATAAAATTTGTCATATATTTTCATTAATTAAATATAATTAAATAAACTTATAATCTCATTTCATTGTTATTTATTTATCTTAATTTGAAAGACTTTTAAATTGATTGCCTTTTATTACATGTAAAACTTAACAATATTAAGTGTACGATTTAGTAAGCTGTTTTTATCATATTAATGTAACGTTATGTATAACATTAATCAATTAGCATAAGTGACATCATTAGGATAAATTATTAGGAAATTCATTATATTTGTAAATAAAAGCGAAAGTAATTTCTTTCCATATAAACGCAATAGCTTAAGAATTATGTTGGTGGTGGATTTAGGGAAAATCGAGATATTTAAGAAACGGGGATGTAGTCGGGGTTGGGCTTATTGAGCTATGGAATTAATGACGAATTAGTTCGTGGACGACTAAAGCGTCTATTATTTCAAGAGTGTGAAAGCAAGCTCGCAAAATATTAAATGATCCTTTGGAGCGGCAGGAAACGTAGGCCTTAGGACAAAAATCTTGTTGTTCCACGTGCCATGGGGATTCTGCTTAGAAAAATAATGGCAGTTTCATAATTGGGCGATAATTACAAATATTTAAGATGGAAGTGGCAGTGCGATAATTTGGAAATGAAAATTTATAGATTTCTTACGATTATCGATACTAAGTTTTTGTACGACGAAAGATGATTAAAATACTGGTAAAATATTAGGTATATATACTAGATCGTGGAAATGGTTAAGAAAAATTTTCTTTCCAATATATGCTTATCAATGTTAAAAAACAATGTGTACAATCATGCAAACATATTCGGTCATTTTATCCAATAATATTCATATTATTATTAATTGCATTATAATTATAATATTATATTGATATATCGCGTATATTAATTTCATTCAAATTTATATTTGTATCGATAGCATATGGAACTTTTACGAGTAAATAATTTAATATGTGATTTTGCAGTACCCAAACGTACATAACTCATTAGTGAAGATTAGTTAGTAGTCCTACAGAATTTCTATATATATATATATATATATATAATAACCGTAACCTTAGTAGTTTTATCTGTCTGTTGCATCAAGGCAATAGTTATTGACGAAGTAATGTAATAAAATGCATTGATCGCCCAAAGCCAAATTATTACTAGTAATATGAAAATGGTCACATATTCGCGTAAAGAAATACTAAAATAATTATAAAAACCAATGCGATAATGGAATACTCTATGAAATTCTTTAATAATTGAAAAAATAAAAAAAAACATTAATAATTATTACCTATTTCTCATTATACTGTAACTTGCTTTTGTAAATGAGAAATAAATCGACAAATTTAATGATTAAAATAGTAAAGTAGTGGTGATGCCTAAGGATTTGAAAGTGAAGCTTGGAAGATGAAAAATTTATATTTACTTACATTTGAGACCTAATATATTTCATAGTTTATATTGCACTTAATAATATAATCGAATGATCTAAGATAATCGTTTCTATCTTGATATAAAAAGGATAATTAACAGATATTGTTAGTTACGCGATAAAAATGGCGTTGAAAACGATCGAATGTGCTTTATCTCCTTCGTATGATTTTTTTTTTCCGAAATACTACGTAAAATCGTTAGAATGAATTAATTGGAAGAAACTTTAGAAATTACTTTGAAAAATTAAATAAAAGGATCGATATAAGTATGCGTTTGTTAATAATACTCGGCGACGAGATGGACTAGTATTGAGGAATAGAAAGTTAAATCTTGAAGTTGGAAAAGGAATATGTATTTAATGTAGAATAGAATCGATTTTTGTTGAATATGTGGGAATAGTATATTTTTACATTAATATTCACGAAAATTCCGAATACGTTTTGAGATATATTATTGATTTTTCAAATTTTTTTTTTTTTTTTTTTTTTTTTTTTTTTTTTTTTTTTTTTTTTTTTTTTATAAAACATTACGAAGATAGAAATACAAGTTTAAATATCGTAATTACATTTATTACATTTTTACCTTTATTTGTATAATATTTAAAGAGTAACATAAAAGTTTTTAATAACATTATTTTCTTCGAGCAAAGAAAACTTGGAATATAAATACGAGAAGCTAAGGAAAAATGACGAAGAATAATAATGTAACGTTCCAGTATTTAAAGAGGAATTTTATCGAAGGTCTAAGAAAACTGTTTAATTTGATAAAAATAAAAGAGACCTCAATGTTTTCATTATTTTATCGAAGAAAAAGGGGAATTTTTTTGTTTTTATATTATCACTAAAATATTAAGAATTGGATATTATGAATCTCGGAATTTCAATAAAGCCACTGGATATTTAACTTTATTACAATTCGTGAGACCTGATATTTCTATTTTTAGTCTTAACCGTAGCATTTTGACTAATTGGTGCGCGAAGGAATTACGATTAGCGATACTTAACTTGTAAAAACTTTCCTCATATTTTCAGTGTCCCATAAATGTATCCTCTTAAACATTTTAGGCTTCGTTTAAAGTGTCATTATAATCCGAATGAACTTATCGATATCAAGTGGGTCCGACATATTTTCATATGGCCTATAAAAGGGGAAAAGAAAAGGGCCGGATTTATACGAATTCGGAAAACTTTTCCCGTATAAATCAACTACTTTCAAGTCATAAAAAAATATTACTTCCCATGTGATTTGGCGAAAGTGGCGCAAAGAGGTTTGAAAAGTCGAGGGATAAAGACACGGACGGAGTAGGTGGAAGAAGGAATTTCGGATTCCTAGTTGGAATTATCGGCGCGTTTCGCGTGACTTCTTCGGGTCGTCCGTCGACGCTCGCAGGCCAATCTCGTGTACTTCTTTCACACCCCCAACCCCACCCTCCGGCCCTACGATTTCGAGAATTCAAATAAAATATCGCGTGTCCCTGATTATAGATCGGCCCGCAAAATGAGGTGATACGTCGAATATTCTCTTTCACTGGCGGAATCGAATTGCTCGATGTGTCTGTAATTCCCGTCTGTCCTCTCCCCCGCCCGATCCCCCATCCCCCATCCACCACTACCAACTCCGACCTACCCATCACTGTTTGCGCTGCTATGCATTGTATTTCTAGGGCTGCACAAGGGCGCCTCTTATTATGAATATGGTTGCACAACATACGTTCGCACCTCGTTTGCCATGCCGATGTATTCTCTTCGTTAATCAACTGTGGCGTTGCTCGCGTTTGGAGTGGAAATTTGCGGCATGACTTCTCATCTCTCTCTCTCTCTCTCTTTCTCTCTCTCTCTTTCGTGACTTTCGCACCTCCGCCTCCACTTGTCATCCTGCATTATTTACGCGCAGATAAGTAATAAGGGCTTGTTTTACGTAACGAGATTTCCGTTTCGGGCAGTGGCTAAGAGCTAGCTACTGCGGCATAGAAATGACGACGCCATGACTTATTTAAATTCATAATATTAATTGGCCTCGGTAGGTGTATTATGAATTTTATAGTACGCAATATACCAACTTATTTATTCGATTAATAAATAAAGTTATATTTACAGAGATTCGTCTAAGTTTGTAGGCAATTTTTACACTAAAAAGTACATCTCCGTTCGTCGTTCGGCAAATATTTCATTTCGCGCAACGAAGCTTAATAATAAGAATCGCTAAATTCAAGCAGGTGATTCAGCTTCATAGGCAATTACATTCACATTACATTGCTCAAATGATAATATTACAAAGTTATTATTAAGGAGATCAGTTAAATTTTTTAAAAATCTGGCCTCGAAGTATTACGGCGAACGCTACTCGACATGGCAAAATTATTCTATGAAAGTCATATTGGCTCGTCGTGCTATTTTTATTTATTTTTTATTTTTTTCATACAAACGCTACGTTGTTTTCATACACAACCATCGTGAAGATTAATAGACAGACTTTTGTCAAGGTCGTATAAAGGGCTTTGTAGGTAAAATCACGCATTGCTCGGGCATCACTTGTTCGTACGATAAGCCTTTGCAAGAAAAGGAGGAGGCTAACGTGTTAGGTGACGATGAGGTATGGCGGGTGTGCCGTCGGGACAATAATAATTCGTGGCTCTAGTCGGATGAATTTAAGGTGAGCAATGTAGTCGAGGCGTGTCATTCGTTACGCTGTCATTGTCGCTACCGTCGGGATAATGTAGCATATTAAGAGCCGACCACTACCTCGTGTTCAGGGAAAGTTACGCACTTCAATTAGGGGTACGAGAGTAGCTCGCGGGTAACCGCCAAAAGCTGGTGACGTTACACGACTCGACTCATAATACTGGCGCTTCTACTTCCTTTATTTCCCTAACTCTCTCCCCCTCCCCACCCCTACAACCTCCCATCACCCCGCCCAACATACAACCCTCTCTCACTCTCTTATTCTGACTCAGTGGCTTGCTCGCTCACTTTCTCTCCCGTCTCTATCTCTCATTGAGCAACTCGTCCGACGAGTTTATGATCGCATCAATTACGATGATATTTATTACTTCGTTTATGAACCTTCTTACACGCGGTTGCTATATACTCTCTCGTTTCTCTTCCCCACCATCTTCTTCCTCCCTCTATCTCTATCTCTCTCTCTCTCTCTCTCTCTCTCTCTCTCTATTTTCGTCGCTCTGTCGCATTCTATTTCTCTCTGAGTCAGCTAAATAGATTATAATGCATGACGGTGGAATAGCTTGCGTTTAATGGGACATTTCACCATCTTTCTTTCTCTCTTTTGTACGATTAATAGAGGTGTATTTGACTGGGTCGTCTTTGCTATGCTGGTGGCTTTTAAAACAGAAATTAATGAAAGTACAAGCTATTAGCAACGCTGGGTTATTGTCTTTATACCTTATTCTTTTTATATTTTAAGTAATTGGCATTGGCGCTATTGTCCGATCGCACAATTTTTGGAAAATGGATTTTTAAATCAAGCTTCGTCAGGCACTCTATGATAGTTAAAATGATACTTAAAAATTAAACTAAACCGCGATCATTTAATTTTAAAAGATCGACGTTGGAACGGTAAGTTTGTGAAAGAAGATTTGTTTTAACAAACAAATATGAAAAGGAGGGACAAAGAAAGAAAAAGAACATAAAAGTGCGATGTAAATTTAATGTCAAATCACTAATATTTATTGCTTGTTATTATACATGAAAAAAAAATCCCTTTAATCGAATAATGGCTAATGATGGTGTAAAGGATCTTATTGAATTTGCTAAAAAAAAAGTGATGAATGATAATTGATTAATTGATAATTAGACTATTAAAATTCATTATTATTATTCTTCTTCTTCTTCTTCTTATTCTTCTTATTATTATTATTATTTTCAAATTAATTTAATTTTCTTATATTCTATTTGTTGGTTATTCATGTTTTAAACTTACCTTACCCTACGAAAATAAAAATTATATATTTGCTAATGGTGCTTGTAAAAATTGAAATTTCTCCCTAATAATACTAAAAGTGCGTAGTAAATAATTAATTTTGCGATTTATCGAATACTATTAAATAACATATTCTTTTTTTTTATTATAAAATTATATAAAACCATCGTACGTCACGTTTTGTAAGATTAATAGCAGGTTTCATTGCATCAAATTTATAAGTATCTAATTAGAAAAATTTGAGCACCAGACAAAGTGAATCAACAATCATTTAAAGTTACTTTGTTGCACCTATTAATTTGTAATTTTTAAATGACTTTATATAGTTCGTTTGATATCGAGACAAATGCTTAACAACAATTTTCAGTTAAAGGCTGAAGCTATGAGAAAGGCGTTTCGCTGTATAAACATTCATAAATGTTGAGTAATTCAGATGATGAAAATTGATAAAAGCAGTGTTCACTGGCCAAGAGATATCATTGCGAATGAAAAAGAAAATGTAGCAAAGAGGGAGGAGGAAGGAATTGAGAAGAATCGGTCGCTCCATCACGCTTATCAAATTATCCGTATCAATTCCAGGCGGATGATGAGCGAAGTTTGCGCGAGATATCCCCATAAAAAGAGCAAGAGAGCAAGAGAGAGAGAGAGAGAGAGAGAGAGAGAGATCGAGACGAGGTGGAAGGTTCGTGGTAGGGTTGGAAGTGGGTGGTACGGTGGGTGGGTGGAACTGAGAGCAGAGCAGAAGAAGGAGAAGAAGGCAAAGAACAGAGGCTGTAGTTAACTTGCCGAGGAATTAACGCCGAGTTAATTCAAGTCGAAGGAAGCTCTCAGTGTCAATAAAGCTGATTGGTCGGCATCGCGGACAAATTATAACCGCGTCAATGGCTGCATTCAACGTCTTGCGCGCGAATTAGCCGTCGCAGGATGCTCTTTACCTTTGTCTTGGATTTACCTTTAGCGCGTTGCGTTCCTTGGCCGTCGACTTTTTCCGCTTCGTTTGGCTCTTGTTCTCAAGTGCGCTTGCCGGGTAGTTCCTCCCGTCTTCTCTCTCCTCCCCACCGCTAACCTCCTGCTCATCGTTTATTTTTCCCTTTCGCACTTCCATTCCCATCCGAAACTCGCGAAAATTTTCTGCCTCGCTATTATCGCTTTCATTTTTTTTTTTTTTTTTTTTTTCTTGATCACGCTTAACAAATATCAGAGAGCAACTTTGTCATCTGCCTTAACCAATAGATAGATATAGATAATTTGTCGAATTTAATCGAGAAGTTAATACCCGTTAGACATCTTGAAGAGGATTTTCTTTTTATCTCCGAGTTGTTGCATAACTTTCGGAATTAAAGCGAGAACTTAAGGAAATAATTAATTTATCCTTAGCTTATAGCTCACAAGTGCTCGACATTAGAACTTCTTCTAATCGATCGTCGCTTCAATGACGAATAAAAGAATGTCTAAAAGTTCTTTTATCGAGCAATAATAGCTATAGGGCGTGTGATTTTCAACGATTAATAAGTAAGTGAAATGCTTGTCAATATTTTGGCAAGAAAATATTGGAAATGGCTTTGTATTTAGGCAAAATGCAAATCTGGCATTCTAAATAAGCAGAAACGTCGGTATTATTACTTTTAAATAAGAAACGGCTAAGTTGAAAATTTATCCGACCCATTTTTAAAGCTTTCAAAGGGCGTTAATTCTTATCAAATCAGCTTATCGATGACTCTCTTTACGCCCTTTCTAATTTATCTCTCTTTCGAACGATTCCTCGTGTTTCATCCGGAGAGCATCGTGGAGGCACCTCGAGCCCATAATGGACACGTACGTGGCACCACCATTGCACTTGATAGCGTATCAGCAGCGATGCTTTCATGGCTTTCGTTCCATCATGTCTCCTCTCCGATTTCCTACCCCAATCTTTTTTCGCTCCTTAGCTCTGTCTTTTAAGCTGCTGTCCGTACGTATCGACTCATCTTCTCCTTCCATCAAGACGTTTATATATCCTTTGCGTCTCGTTTTCCTTCTCCCGGCGTCGCGTTCACCTCTAACTCCACCTTTAACCGTCCACGTTTATTATTTTTCATTGCGAAATAGTTCTCATTCGAGGGGTCGCGCCACAATGACGGCGCGAACTTTTCCGTTTGTCACCGCAGCCGCCGCATGACAAAGTTTCTGCAGCATTTTCGATTAGCTCGTCGGGTGCTTTGTCGAGTGACCGTTACACGGCGCTTTTTCTCTCCTGGCTTTTCTCCCGCGGACTTTCGCTCATGGTCCGCGACGCAACTCGTTACGGTAAAAAGTTCGCCAACGCGGGGCACCTGGCAACCTGGCGCCTCTAAAATCCGCGGTTCTTTTATACGCGGCGTCTTGGCGGTGAAGAATTTATCCCACGAGATAAAATGTAAATCGGATTTTTGCATTTGTATTTTCGAATATTTTCGAATAATTTTCGTGGATAAAGCTGTTGAGGCTCGTTGAAATTTTTGACGAACCGTTCCTTTCACAAACGCTAAACGAATACTTAAAATCTTATAAATTCTTAACATCTTGAATACGAAAGCTCTACGAATGCTCGTTGGAAAATAAAATTAATTAACTCTGTGTGCATTGTTTAAAGTATCCTTAGAGTCGAAGTCAAGTTCTTCTTATGGTAAATGACTTTCATTCGGGGTGTTTTTTTTTTTTTTTTAATTTTCTTCAGATATTATTCATCACGTTATTTTATATTAACTTATTTGCAACATTTTCCACATCGGCATTGAGAGGCGCTGCATGTCTTTAGCGCAAGATTTGGTTTATCGTATCATTTTGCGATGGTTGTCGCCCCCCTCCTCCACACACACACACACACACACACGCACATACACACCCATCCACCACCGCCAAAACCAATCATCATGCAATTTGCTCCTATTTACATGCGCGATTTTGTCGAATAAATTATTTCGAGGGACAAAGCACCGCTATGCGCATCGTATACAGTAGGTAGAAATTTATTGAGTAAAGTTTATTTAAGACCGATGTATATTAAAGTCGAATATTATTATCGAATAATTGGAATAGAAAATAATTCAATTAATCGTCAAAATTATGGTAATTGCCGTTAAGCGATGTTTGAAAAATCAATAAGAAATGCCTGAAAATGCACGCTTGAATGTTCGATCGCATATTTGGTTGAAATGTCGGGATACTCGTAATACTTATTGGCCGAAAGTCACGACATTTCGTCGAGCTTAAGAGCTAAAAACTCATTTCCACTCGAATACTCGTAACATTTGGCAATGCCGGCAGTAAGACGGACAGGGCCGCGTGAGTTTGGTTATTCATAAGCGAAAGTTGGATCGTGAAGGGAAAGTAAGGTTATAATTATTGTTAGTAAATAGTTGCAAGCATTTACACACATGCAACACTACGAGTCCAGGAGAAGGCAGCAATTTTTCCCTCTCCCGTTGGTTTTCCTTGCCCATATGCACGCGACGGTCGGGCACGTGGCCGTCCGCTGCTAAGTTCTCGCGGCTTTGTTTCTTTTATTTTTTCATTTGTTTTTGCTGTTGTTGTTGTGGTTATTGTTTCTTTTTAGCGTTGTTGAAGAAAGCCGTTGGCTACAATCGGACAGGATCCGGGCGTCGACGGGACGATGGAATTGCGAGCTGGCGGAGAGAAAGCCGTGGATCCCGACGGCACGCGCCCCCGGTAATCAATATTTTAATTGCCATTTCGTGGCGCTCGCAAAGAACCACGAGGCCATTGCAATTTTGCAAAAACAATATTTCGCCCCGATGACGGCATTGTGACGGCAATGAATAATGCCCTGTTCTTTACATTGAGCGGAAATTTATTGGATTGCTGATTACGTCGACATCGTGCTTTATATATCCTTATCGAGGCGGGCGCGCTGCCTTTTTTGATTTCAATTAAAATTGCCCGTAAGTTTTCAGGATGTTGCTTTGATACGTGTTTCCGTGATTGCCGGTTCTCTTGATTCTCTTGATTCTCTTGATTCTCTTGACACGGCCAATGACATGGGTCGTCGTCCATCACAGTCGCCTCATTCTCACTTTCACGGGAGATTAAAGAGTCTTACGCGTTTATCATTGACGTGTGGATCGCTTACGGTTGGCATTGTAGTCTCAGGTGTCGAGGCTCGAAATTCTTATTCGGGCCTCGGCTTATCCGCACCTTTCTTTTCAGTATCGTCCGCCCAGTATTCTTACTCAATTATCGACTAAGTGCAGTTCGCCCAGTCTCACATACACGCAGTTATCGCAATCTAAAAGTCATTTGCGGAAATTGAATTGTTTTCTGAAGTAGTAAAGCAGAAGTTTGTTTAGACATTGGGAGGCGAGCTAGAGCCACGAGGAGAGGGGTAGGATACATTTTATCGCGGATAGGCTAATAATATCCTTTCCGCAACAGCGGGCAATGTGATATACCAGCAATAGAGGCTTTCGCATTATTTGCACGTATTTGGCAAGTAAGTGCGCCTTGTTGGCCATTGGCCCCCGTTTTGGCGCGCATTACATTCCGTGATCTTTTGTCGATAATCGCGACCTTAAGGCGAAGCTCTTGAAAGATCGCCACGACCAAAAAGCCGAGATGGCTTTCGACGAGCGCCCGGATCTTCGTGAGTGTCCTGGTCGATGGACCGTTGTACGGCGAGTGTCGCGGGGGGAGGGGTCGTTGGAAGGTCACAGCTAAATTCCGGCAGTCAGACTTGCCGGTATAAATCCTTGGCAAGTTTGGCGCGTTCGCGGACAGAGAAGCTTGAAATCCAGGTGGTAATGCCGTCCCTGATAATCCTCTTGGATGGATTAGTTTTCGAATGTCGCGGGCGCGTGCCTCGAGTCGTGACCGGATTGACTTTAATTATCGCTTTTACATGCCAATCTCTGTAGTGGAGGCTCTCCGCGACGAGATTAATCGGCTCGTTTTTCCGCAGCAGGACTGAAGTTGGCCAGATATTTTTTGCTCTTTCTTTAACGATACCAAGATGAATTGTGCACGTGGCTGAATTTTTAAAATTTATTATTATTATTATTATTATTATTTTACACGGATACACGATTCGACCCGTTACGCGATCTTTTCTTTGGCTCCTTAGTTCTCGCTTATCGAAGTCTGCTTTCGTACACGATAGCGCGAATTTTCCTCTTCAAAAGGGTTCGATAATTTTTTTTACCACGATTTTCTGCGATAATTCGTATGTTTAAGTTCGGTATGTTCAATTAGCCGTGCAATTAATGATAAAGTGTCACGATACAGCGAGCGCATTAAAAAAATGTGTTTCTACAAACGATCCAATTATGTGATTTGTCAAATTTTCCCTCCATCTACAATCACATTGTGCAAAGCTCTTTACTCTTATATTTCCTTGAGCTAATCATCCTAAAAGGCCATTATCGCGAATTCATTTTGGTCGTTTGGTGTCTGTCGATCTACCGGCCGTCTCGGCTTTTCACAGATAAAGAGACGGCGTCCTCGAGGATGTCCGATTCTGCGATTTACAAGGATGCTTTTGATGCGCTATATTCTTGCAACACGAGCGAGGAACGAAAGGATAGGAGAGTGAGCTGGCCAATGGTATGTGGCACGCGATCCCGTTGATGCACTGTAGGTAAATTCCTGGCCCTTCTCTCTTCCCTCCTCCCTTTATCCTTTTGTATACATATATGGGAACAGTGAGAAGAAGGGCTGGTCGCTACGTTGGTCAGTTGGTTGGTCGGGTGGTTGACGCTCGTTGGTTGGCAGTTAAATCGTATGTCGTGGGCAATGGGCTCTTGAGAGAAAAGGCACAATAATGTAATATATGTAGAGACAGAAATGAGGGTGTAAGAAGGTGATTGTTATTCAAATAGCACGAGAAAGTAGTGCTATTATTAGCTTTTAATCGCGTAAGCCTTTTTGCAAATCAATGAATTATACGTAATTGGATTCGAAACGAAAGTCTAAAGTTTCTTAAATTGGAGCTCCAATTACAAAATGTCGCTGAATTATTCGCTAATTTGTTTAATAAGAAGGTTGTATAAATTTTGATGAAATAAGAGAGAAAATGATGAGATATTAGATTTTATGTTTGTTTTAAATGATCCTTGCGTTAAATATTTGGCGAATTTGGAACGTTTGAAAACAAGAATTTTTCACTATTATTTTAACATTATCAAAGATTATTTCGGTATGTGCCTGTGTGTGCGTGTGTGCGTGTGCGTGTGTGCGTGTGTGTGTGTGTGTGTGTAAGCTCGACCGTGTGCTTTTGAGACAGTTAAAAATGATAATAATGTTTAATGAAAGACCGACAGTTCACCATAATTTTTCGTTACGGCATCCGCTGTTGTACAAACATCCTTTGAGAAATGTTGAATATTATGTGAAAGTCGAAAAGAAAATTTTATTTTTCAAAATCTACCGGTAATGCGGCATTTAACGGCTTAACTGCGTATGTTCACAGTACAGTTCGCTATTTTTCTTTTTTGTAGAATAACGATACGATTGACGTCTTGCTATTTTCATTGCCGAATTCGATGGTCATATCAGTAGAAAAAAATCTTGACACAATAATAGATAAATTTACGTTGGCATATTTGATTTTTGAGATTCCCGCTACAGATGTCCATAGGCATCTTTATTACATTTTCACATATTTTTATTGCGCATCTATATATGTTTTTATAATAAATATCGATAAATCATTTCTCATTGTTTCATTTTTTTCTTGTCTATATGTGCTTAATATTATATATTGCTTTTTGCGTCGAGAGATAAATAAGTATTGTATCAAAAAAAAAAAAAAAAAAAAAAAAAAAAAAAAAAAAAAAAAAAAAAAAAAAAAAAAACCTGCGTATCGACAGCTTCGAACAATAGCGTGATGTGATGTTGATATATAAAGCGGACGAACGAAGACGTTTGTTGATAAAAGTGTATAAAGTGGCAAGTTTGGTCCAATCCATACGATAGCTCCACGACATAACATTTTTACATACATTTTGATCGAACACGTGCCATTACTCGCGACTGCGTACACATCTGCTTTTATCTACTAATTTACCGTTCCGACATCTTATTAATATTAACAGTACTCATCTTTTATGTTTTTTTCTAAATATTCGTCATTAATAGCGTTTTATCTTATATTTTGGCATTTTTGTTGATATTTCAGTGGCTCGATAAGCATAAGCAATTACGAAAAACAAAAGCTGAAAGCTTAATGAAACTTGAGTCGATTAATGGAGAATAAAAGCAATCGAAGACAAACCGTTAGTTATTCCAAGATGTAATGATATGACAGTCCAATATGATTAGCGAATGAATATCACTATTCATCGTTTCTTTATTCCTCGTTCTACGAAGAGGCAAATTTTAAAGCATCTTAAACAACTCGACCCCGCAAACGGAATATTCACAAAGCACTTGTTGATCCTCGTGAAATCTAGCGATAATACGCACGCGTACACGTTCATCTCCGTTCGCCAATACGCGAAGTGCAGGCAGAAAACAATATCTAATCGCTGGATCGTAAGGCTAAGCCATCCTATCTCTCATTGTTTAACGCAAGCCATTCGATCTGTTATCAAAGCCGCCATGGTGGCATTCATTCGATGAAAAATGGCACGGAATAGAAGGAGACTCCTTAGCTTCTCAAGAACTCAACTACCAGCTCGTGCTCACGTGGATGTTCAACTATAAATTGCACGTGCACGGACATAAATACCGTTAATGCAGCTCGATTACGTCGAAGCATCGATTTATCTCGTCCCCACCTCCTCCCGCCCCTCACCACCCCCGCCGAGCTTCGGACGCTCTGCATCCGTCTCTGTCGCTCAATCGTTAACGCGTGCGATCCCGGCGGAGGGCACGGGACCTCTCGTGCCGGTTATCGCTCGATCTTATGCAATTCCGTGCCGGCGAGAATGTGGAGCGAAACTCGGATGCCGGCGACTACTGCCGCCGATATTACCCGCTGATAAGGTCCGGCGAAACCCTATCTCCTCCCTCCCTATCTACCTCCCTACCCCCAACTCCTTCTCACTCTCTTCCTGATCCTCAACTCGCGGGCGTCTACTATTTCTATTTCGGAGTCTTACCTCGCCACCACGGCCAATCTCTCGGCCCTTTCTGCATTTCAACCGATACTTACGTGTTGTTTCACAGAGGCCGGTTATACCCGGTTATTGCCTTTCCGACCAAAGCTTCCAGTTCCCTATTGTCGCCTATTTGCGCAATCGATACGGCCATAACGAGTCGAGATATGAAAATTTTCCGCTACTCATCATAGAAATGTCGCCCTTAACATCTTGTCGCGTCACGTTTACCTTGAAAGTAGGTCGCCGACGCTGTCGCTACATCATGCATTCGATATGCTATGGGATAATGCGGAGAATGCAAATTTTGCGAACCCTTAGGAAAATTTAAATGCCTCAACGCCGACGACTTAATTAAAAGCGCGTGGGAATCATTGGATGAATTTTTATTTTGTCGGGGAAAAGTGAAAATTTTAGGTCATTGTTTTAAATTCATGCGGTATTATTATTCTGTTTAGTGTCACACTCCCGCTTACTGACGCTGGCCACGTACACTTTGTAATACATCTAACATTATACAATTTACTGCATTTTATCAATGCTCTTGTTTATTTTCGATAATACAAGTATTTTAATAGATTTTTTCTCTTTTCTTCATTGTTTTGGATTTCACTATTATTATACATAACGTTTTTCTACGAAGTTATATTAAATAGGAAAGAGAAAGAGCAAAAATTGCTTCGAAACTTATTATCAAATACTACTAAATGTGATATAGATCATTCAGTTCGCGTTATTTTCTCGTTTTCTCTTTTAATTACTTTTTGAACTTTCAGCTGAGATTTTGTTGTCGTACTATATACATGTTCAATATTAATTTCACATTTTTGCATTTGCCAATCCTTGAACGAGTACAATGAGGTTAAAATAATAAACCCGTCTTGATTGATTATGAGCAAAACAGAAAGAAAGAAAAACAAATAAACAAAAACAAAAACAAAAACAAAATTTTACAAAAGCAAACTTTAAAATTATTACCAATTATTTAAAAATCAATTTTCTTAATACGTACTATTCGCAAAAAATCTTAAATCAATTGCACTTGAGTCATATTATCATAAAATAATATACAGTTTTTTAACTCGTCCAACGACATATTCTTAATTTATCATATTTGATATTTTAATTGTACGTTGTACGTTGTACCTGAAAATAATTATGCCAGTAATTGCTTTATAAAGAAATCATAATAACGTCTTACTTATATTTTTCAATTTTCACGCAGATGCAATTAAAATATCCCGCCTATTTATAAATGGTCCTTTTCAGTGAGCTGATTGCAATTTGAATATTCGTTTTCAAGTGGAAAGTGTCTTTATTATTAACATTGTTTAATGAATTCATGAAAAATATATTTTTTACTTACATAAGGAAAGACAGACTGTGGCATTTGTACACGTGGATAACGTTTATTTATTTATATATGTTGTTGCTATTGTGTGCAAAAGGAATGGGATGTAAAGTACGTCACCAAGTTTGTATTATATTTACGGTAGTCGTCTCTGCATCATTCAAGAGCTGCGGGTTTATTAATTTTTTTAAGTTCGCTACGAAAGTTTGAAATGTATTCCTATGATGTTATATTTTTGATTTATGCAAAAGGTACGCGCCAATTGAGGCATTCACTTAAGATAAATTGCATTGCGAATTAATGCAAACGACTCTGTTATTTTCCACTCGACCATCCTTCAAAACTCTAAACAACTGACATTTTAAACTTTTATTACGTTGTATCTTTATACAAATCAAAGTATATTATGGATTATTAAAGCTTTTAAGCTTTTCGCTGCAATTTAAGAAAAAATTTAGATAAGTAGATCGATTTTATAGCGGCGTTTTTAAAAATAAACTTTTATTATACACGATGGAAGTTTTTATTTTTTTTTTTTTGTTTGTTTTTGTTTGTTTGTTTGTTTATTTGTTCGTTTGTTTTATTTTTGTTTACAGAAATACAGACCACTTGTACAAGACATTTACGTAGTTTGTCAATTATTCAATTAAACATATTAAAAGCATATATCGTTATTAATGAGCTAAAATTAGATTTTTCGCGAGGCATAAGAAAATGAATCGATTAATTAAGGATTCAATTATATATTTACAATAATTCGATTTTCAACGAAATACTAACTTTTCTATTATATATTTATAGCTTCTTACTTATTCTTAATTTCAATAATTTAACAGATTCATTTCTTCGTGGAATATTTTATTCAATATACTTGATGTAGGAAAATCATAAGTTGCGAGAATGGTCTTCATAATATATTTTATGCACTACATTTCTTCCTACAAATGCCAAATAACATTATTTGACATTAATGAGATGCTTTATGTAACAATCTTATAATTTCATACAAAATTCCTCTGAAAGATATATTATTATGATTTTATATTACAAATTTGCAATATATTAATTCACATATCTATTATGATTTTTATCTCTAAATTGAAAACTCCATTATTGTTTTGTTTTCAAATTGTACGTACAATTAATTATGAATGTACTTGCAATACATTGCAATATCTATTCAAGTTTAAATGTAAGAGTAATAATAGAAAAAAACTAAAAATAGAAACGAAAATCATAAGAAATCTAAATTCTCCATTTATATAAATATTAAAATATTATCAATTGACCTCCTCATAGCGGTTTGAGCAATAAAATAGAACTCGTTATCTAATGTTTCATCGAGATTGAATTTTATTAATTGTGACGTCTGTATTAAGCCAGGCATAGATTTAGTCGCCGTTGCATGTGATTGTAATAAATCGTTTGATGTACTTCATAAAGCTGTGGTCGTTGATTGTCGCGTCATTTATTTGTAGGTAAGATGCCGAAGTTCATGCATGTAGAGCTTAAAGCCCCTTAATTGCATATTGACATTATCCCATATTGTATTGCTAAGAATAGAAATAAATTCCTGTTTTAAATACCCGCTTTAAAGCATTCAAACTTACAATAATATAATCTTTGGATTTGCAGGCACGTTTTTGCGGATTTATTTTGTGCAGTGTTCAACCGTGATAAACAGCCTTGTGTGCAAAATCAAAAATTGAAAGGCAATGTTTTAATTAAATTCATATAAGTTAAATAATATAAAAATTTATTGCGTAATATGTAAATGTTACTTTTTAACAACACTTAGGTAAATTTTAAATATTTGAGAGCGAATACTGTAAGAAAATTACAATTTTAGTCAAATATCAGGATAATGTTTATTGCAATTTTTTTTTCTCAAATAATCTTACAAATTTTGAATTCCAATTTAAAATTAATTGCAGCTTTCAATAAAGATTCGGGTAGATAATTCTAGAGAACAATGTTTATTATTTTATGAAGCTATAAAATTTAAAAATAATTAACAAGCGAAAACTTTGTAATCTGAAAATCTTGCTGGAGTACAAAGACTTTGAAAGATCTACATATCGTTTGAAAATGACACGCAAATGTAAATGTAAATGTAAAATAATAATTTATTTCTCATTTTAAATTTTGTGAATAATGGTGCAAAATATCTCAGCTTGATATATTTAAATTCTCTGAATGTATTATTTTTTAACTCCTGATACTTCCAAATATATATTTTGGAATTTTTAAATCTTCCTTCATATTATTTCTAGTAGTTTACTGCATTGTATTATACACATTTTCATAGAGTTTTTAGTTTTTATATTTATTAAAGATTTACGCGCGGAATATATTTCAATGTTAAGTAAGCAGTGAAAAATTAAAGCAGTACGACAATCCTTGAATTCAATCATTAATTGCAATGGTGTTAAAAATAAAAATTTATAAATCAGTTTGTACCAAGAACATTTACTTAATGTATATTTACGTTTTCATGTAGTTACACACACGCGCGCGCGCACAAATATGTTATTACTATAAATATAATTACTATTGTTTTTAAATATATATTTGTATTTAAAATGTTAATTACGATTGGAGGATCTTCAATTCCAAATTAATATAAAAAAAAAAAGAAAGTTTTTCATCAAATTTACTCGCACATCCATCACTATTATCACTAACTTTTTCCGTGATATGCTGTATACTCCCTATCCCACTATTTTCATAATGTTCAAGCGACTTATGGGCGTTTGAATCTTTATGTACAGTTACTCGCGTTTACCATTGTTTTCATTTTTTCATTTTTTATTTGTCATCGCTGTACTTTATACGCAATCGTACGTAAAAGGTAAAAGGAAACGAAGCATCGAAATGAGTTGCACTCGTTTGAGAAATAAGCCGAGATCTGAATTTACACTCACATAGCCATAGATGACGTGACATATTACATGCGTACGCGTGTCTGTACGTGCATGTGGCAGCTAGAAAAAGCAGCGACAAGTGCAGGTGTGTCACGAACTAGGGAATGTAGAAGTTTTCGCGTATTACCATAACCGCGTATTGCGAAAAATTGTTAAATTCGGTGCAATGAGTATTTGGTAGTTGGGTGTATTCGCAAATGAGGAAGAAGTATGAGCTTTTTCCATATATTCTAATACGAAGATTCGCTACTTTTTCCTTACGCCTCGTTCCGAACCTGAAATACCGATTCGAAGTGTGAAAAATTTTACCTCCTTTTTAGTTTGTTTTTTTAGAGTCGAATTAATGATTATCCCGTAGTAGGTAAAACGAATTCCGTTATTATTTAATAGGAGATGCTTAGGTATTTTCAAGATTTATTCAGCACAAGAATAATATAATAAATGTTTTTATATGAAGTAAATCTATTAAATTAATAGTAAATATGAATTTCAGTTTTTGTTCACTCTAGAATGCAACTACGTGAAATTAATGGTGTCTTATTTTACATTAGGCTAACAATTATATGCTAAAAATTTGCAATACCATTAGACTGTGGAGTGAGTGCTGTCATTTCTTTTGGATTATAATTCGAATATTATTCAATTACAAATCGAATTTCTCGTGGAAATGCTGCAAGTTTATCTATGCCATAATATTACAATGCTCCGCTCGCAACCTAACGTATAAATATATTTTATCGCTAGGTATTCTAATTGTTTTTTATTTAACAAATTAGAAATGTTTTTAAAGTAGTTATACAATGACAGGGTAGACTCGCCGTTTTTTTTTTTTTTTTACAAGAATAAAAAAAGTCGAATAATTAGAAGTCTTTTATAATAGACGGATTGTAACTATTTTTCTTTTGTAAATAATACTTAATGGCCCACTTAATCTGTACACTTAACGTACCCTACTTTAGCAAATATTTCTCCTTATTATAACTAAAAGGCCAACCATAATAAAGTACGGAACGTTTCCAATAATATTTTTTCAGCGCGCACGAACATATTGTTTCGCTCAACAAATATGCATGAAAGTTAAATACATCATCTCCGCATAAAGAAGGAAAAGAGAGAGGGAGCGAAGACAGAGAGAGAGAGAGGTAGAACAAAAGGAAAATCAACGATGTATTTTTTCGTTCCCTTCCGTAAGCAACGTTTTTACGTGCGGTTACGTGAAGCGACGTGGCCTCATACCACTGGTGCAATTACATTGCGCTCACACACACACGCTCGCGCGCGCAGAGAGTGAGTGAGTGAGTGAGAGAGGGAGAGAGACACACACACACACACACACACACAAACACAAACACACACACATGCGCACACGTGGGCGCACAAACACACCTACACGTACGTACGTATAGGCGATTGCCGTGACGCTGGGGGAGGGGGTAGCGGTAATTACAAAAACGCGATAGTTTCCGCGGGGTAATAGTTGGAGAAGGGCCGGGGCACGCTCGACGGCCGTGTAATGTCCAAAGTAATTACGTATTACAATTGCTCGGCTGGTGGTTCTGCGTGGACTCGCATGCGTGGATGGCCGGTTGGATGCCGTTGGTAGGGGCTCGGGGGCAGGGGCTGGCCGTAGTGGTTGAAGTACGAACTGATCGACGGTGGCTCGAAATTATGTGCCTTTTGTAGAATTGTCCGTCACAATTACGCGAAGCCTACTGCATTCGATAATGTGATCGGGTCTGCCATTTTTCAGAATTGATTTTTATGACGCGCTTTTTGACCTCTTTTAAATTGCCACGCTTGACGTGCACCAACATTATATCGCGACGTTAATGGGTGTATTTTTTCTATTATTATTATTATTATTATTATTATTTGTTTTTTTTTGTTTATAGGAGCCGCTCGAGCACCGCTCAAGAGCTACAGCTCCGCTCTATTTGAACTTTCGAATTTAAGTCTGCTTTAACGACAAATTTCCTTTTCAAAATTATCGATTTATCTTACTTTTGCAACGCTTGATAACGATGCGGAATTTGAGCTGCCGCGAAATGAAAATTCAAGTTTGGATTTACGTCTAGGAGGGGGCTTATGCGTAATAATATCGTTGCAGCCAGGATTACTCGTAAATTTAAATTTTAACATGTGTTATCGATTAGCTTATTAGGAGATAATTATAAATGAGCGTAATAATGGATAACATTAGTCGGCATATAATTTTACACATAATCTTTTTATTTCGCGTTTCTATTTACTTCTTTTTAATCCTATTTAATTCTTTCGTTTCATTTCGCGAGGCACTTTAATTTAAAGTAAAACTAGAACTTTGTATTTTTTTTACATGTGCATTTTATAATTTTTCATAAAATCGAGGTTGAATGCATTAATGGATTGGCGATGCTAACATTATGTAATGCTCCTACGGCATGCATTAAAAATAATTTATGTACCCACGGACGAGAAATTATTTACAATAAATATTTGGTCGTACTTTTCATTGTAAATATTTATGTTGGTGTATATTTGCTAAGAAATCGGAGGCTTGTGAAATAGAATTTTCGATCGGACAAATATTTTAGCTTGGACTATCATGCTAATGAATACTACGCTAATATGTGCTTTATAATTAACAAACAGTTTGCGTATATTAACGTCGA
This sequence comes from Ceratosolen solmsi marchali, assembly GCF_000503995.2. Taxonomy (NCBI): domain Eukaryota; kingdom Metazoa; phylum Arthropoda; class Insecta; order Hymenoptera; family Agaonidae; genus Ceratosolen; species Ceratosolen solmsi. Next base: position 2,311,052 of record NW_011948426.1, on the reverse strand, counting down.
GCCACAATAGAACTGATTCCCGCGCTACTACTACTACTACTACTACTACTACTACTACTACTACTACTACTACTACTACTCCCCACCCGGATCCCTCGGATTGGGAAAGAAGGAACGGGGCTGTCATTTTTTTTTTAATTACACTGATTATAAGCAGTACGTGTCGCGGTAATTTTCTCCGGTACGGGCATACACACTGCTTCGGCAAAGTAGAATAGCGAATCGAAGCTGCCGGGGGGAGGGGGATTAGGCGTGTGGCTAGGGATGGATAGGTGGGGCACGCGAAGGGAAGCCGGTTGCAATCTACCTGTTCGCGACAGGCAGTGGAAGGAAGGAAGGAAGGAGGAGGCGAGGGACATGACGCTCGTTTATAACCCTTTTAACTTGCTTCGTCGCACTTTATTACCGGCCCGTGCGCTTTTACACGACCTGGCGCGATCTCAGCTTCGCCGAAAGTCGAGCTGTCATGCGTGGGAGATAAGAGAGAGAGAGAGAGAGAGAGAGAGAGAGAGAGAGTGAGAGATAGAGATAGAGAGAGACGAAACGAGACCCTCGCTCGTACCCCATACGAAGAGCCATTTGTCGGTAATACCAATTTGAAAATCGAGAAAATCTATTACGATAGACAATTTTATGCAACACTGCTGGACGTTTGTCTAGAAATGAAAATTCACTTCCCAAGACGCTCTTTTGCCCGTGATGGTTGAGAACCATACAATAGGCGGAATCGATGGGTGATATGAGCAGGTGCGAGGTTTCGTGTAAAATGTTTGATAGGAATCCGAATGCTGGTTATGCAGATATATGAATACGACAATTTGTAAACATCAGTTGCTATTAATCATAAAGTTAATAACAATAATGTTAGTTTTGTCAGCTACTGTCTGAATAAATTAGTAAATCATTGATTATAAATAATAACTAATTATTTAACGGTTTGCACGTATTGTTGTCTTTTTTTGTTTTTTTTTTGTTTTCAATTGAAAACTAATAGGCTAATAAACAATGTGCGTTGTAATTATATATGTATTTGAAGGTATCATTTTTTATTTTACATTTATACATTTGTTTCAATTTATGCTTATACAGAATATTCTCCATAAGGGAGCCAGTTTCTTATATATGTATCTCAAGAAAGACAAAAGACGCAATTTAAGACGAATATTCCAGTTTTCGATATATTTTCCGTCTAGTCATCTCTCTCCATTTCTCTATTTGCCTTCAAAGTATTGAAGTAATCTAGAATAAGAAAAAAAAAACAAAAAAAAAAAACAAAAAAAAAACAAATATAATGAAAGAATACATTCGTATATTTAAGTTGACACTTTCAAGTATTAATGATTTCAATGTGTGTACATGCGAGATGTAATAATAGTTTCGTGCACTTTTACCATTTTAAATGACAGTATTATAAAAAATATAATATTTAAAGAGGAACATTGAGCTTCATATTAATGTAAAATTTGTCTCTTCTAAAAAATTCGACAAACCGATATAAATGAATTCTTACTCTCGTTTTCTCATTATTGACAATATGGATGTATGAATAATAATGAAAATGTCACGTTAATGAAATAATTCATAGGCACGGAGTCTTTGTGAAAGTTTGTAATATAGAGACGTTCGAGTTAGGAGAAAACTGATCGATAATTGATTAAAATTACAATATAATATCTAATTTACGAAAATTTAAGCTCTTGTCTTGAAAGCAATTTTCCTATAAAACTCTTACCAAATGTAATATATACGTAATATACGTAATGTAAATGTAAAATACCTGTTTATTAAAATTTATTTCAATAATATGATAATTACCCGACTTTCTTACAATTCTTTTACCCCTATTCCTTCTTATATTTTATTACGATAATTGTATTTAACACAAGCATAAGTAACTCAATATATCCAAGATATTACACGTCCAGAAGATTATGTCTTTATCTCTCCACGCTCGGAATATTTCTAATACATATACGCCTGCTTTTCAATTCTTTTTTTTTTCATGTTTTTTTTTTTTTGCTTTTGTTTTTGCTCTTCCGGCAAGCCGAAATTCCTTTAAACTCTCAATGACATTGTATTCTAAATCATAATATAGATTTCATACGATTTCCCCGAGGAGCAACCTAAGATTCCATATACCACGATTATCCTTTTTTCCTTTATTTTTGTCTCCGTGTGTGTCGCCCCATTCCCAGTAAACCAAAAGACGCAGTTGGATCTCTCAGTATCCAATATTTCATCCGTTCGACTCTGCCTCCACCCGCCTCTCTATCTCTGTCAGCGCGAAGAGTACCCAAGAGCTCCAAGTCGTCGGGAATAAATTGGGAGTGCCTTCATCGAGCCGCCGAGCCATTTATCGCTGTTTGCTCGATAACAGGGCACCACCTCGGCCGGCCCTAATGTCAGTTTTCGATGCCGGCGAGCATGACCGACCGTACATTGACTCCTACCGCTTGATGGATCGGACCCACGGACCGCAACATCGCCGCTGACGGGTCATTGAGCATATTCCAGGACTCTCTCTCTCTCTCCTTCCCCGTCCCGCTTCGCCATCCCACCAACTCCCCCACCCACTGTCAATCTACACCACTGAACTTTAGCCGAATATCCCATAAGTTCGTTTGGCGTTTCTTCGATGAATTATCCCAGCCGGTGTCTCTATTATTCACGAGCGGTGCTAAGTCGCAGCAGCGAATGGCATGTAATGTTACACGAGCGATAATTTATATTTCCTAGTTGTTGGCAATCGTGAATTGGGAGCCAAAAAGCTTGTGGGTCCTCGTGGAGAAGGAATCGGGAGGCGCGGATAAAAGGAATATAATTAAATTGGAGCGCCGGGACAGGAAGTCGTTCGAGCACATCGCGAAAATTCATAAGTCGACGACGAGGAGACGGAAGCGATAAAAACGCGAGCGTTCGAATTATCTGAGGAGAAGGGCAGGAAGGAAGAGCGACGGTCATTAATTTTTTATCTGAAAAAATTCAGGATGAATAAATTCAGGCCCGGCGCTCGTCGACGGAAACAAAGAGCGGCTCATCTCGACTGCGCGGAGATTATTATTCTTGGCGCGATTGCGTACACTTCGAGAGCCTACTATCTGTTTCCTGCAATGTTTTTGCACTTAGCAGCTCGGCATTTTTTACAGCAATGGCGCGCTTGAGAGAGAGAGAGAGAGAGAGAGTAAGAGAGAGTAAGAGAGAGTAAGAGAGAGTAAGAGACGCACGATGATATGCTTTGGTGCTTTCAACTTTTATTATCCTTGGCGCAATTTCTGTCGCTGGTTAATTGTTCTTCACCTTTCATGGATTTTGGCATTCCTTGAAAAATGTAATTTCCAGCAAAATGGACATTTATGGAATATAATTTCACATGCTTTGCCACGCGACAAACTAATGCCATATTTATGGCGAACAATGCCTTTAACATTTCGTGGCATGTAAGAATCCGCTAATATAGAATTCCACACGTTCATTCATGTGTCTCGATGTAGATTTTGCTTTAATATGTTTCGAGCGAATGGATTTTACATGAATTTTATGAATATTAATTAAGAGCACATATTTGTTTAGTATCTCTTGATCTCGAGTACGTATGGATTTATCGAGCGTCATGGAATTGTTAAATTTTAGGTGCTTTTACATGACAATATTTTTGAGGGAGTGAGAGAGAGAGAGAGAGAGAGTGTGAGAAAGAATTAATAATCTTTTTCATATTATTATATCTTCATATTTCATATTATTTAAGAATGATACGTGTAGTGGTAAATGCGCTAATAATATTAAACATTTAGGGAAATATTTGAACATCCCTATATATATATATATATATATATATATATATATATATATATGTATATATAAATACATATATACTAATGTAACAAAAATAGCTTCGAAAACAATAAATTTATTAATTATCGATGTACAAAGAATGCGGTGCGAAGTGAATTTGAATAGATTATTGACATTCGGGCAGCCATGACAATTGGATGAAAGAGAAGATTATCACGCGAGTGGATAATATTATTAATAACGATGAGCATCGATCTACTATCGTTGATTAGATATGAATAATTAATGTCCGGTCACAATAACCGGGTAATCGGCACAAGGCAGTGGAGAGGAATTTCAGATAAGAGGTTGAAGTCCCGTGAAGGCGTACAAGGACCGAATCTGATAGGCGATTACCTTAATGCTCTGCGCAACGTACACGTCATTCAAACAATTACACGTGCCCGAGCGAGCACGTTGATATGGGTCAGCACTAGTGCAGAATGCTCGTTAAGGGCGTGAAAATTATGGGCTCCGAGGCCTCGCGATAAAAGAATAGAACCCGTTGAAGGAAATTGTAATTTTCATTTAAACGGAGCCTTATGAAGCCAGTGATTACACAAAGTATTCGATCGAGAGGAGATCTAAACCCTTGCCAGACGCACTACGGTGCAAACAATTGTCGGCACTCGCGCACTTCAAGGGCGCCCTCGCCAAACTCCGACAAACGGCTATCTGCTTCGCTTCGCTCTCTTCCCCTTTCTCTTTACGCGCGCCCTCATTGCAATTAGATGGAGTATGAAGGACTGAGTTGGGAAGTAAAACAGCCGCGCTGTTGAAATTCCAAGCTGAACTCCTTTGCCGGCAATTCGTGCGTAATTCCTCGTAAATATAGATGACATTTTGAATTCGTACCTTCCTTTTACGTTTTATAAAACTGTGGCGTTTTGCGCCAAATATTTGTCCAATCATTTACTTGTCGCTTCCTTGGATTTTCAAAGCTCTTGTTCGTAAGTGCGAAGCGCCCGTTTGCCCATAAAATTTATCGCTATAATAAACAACGTCAAGTTTAGGAATGAGAAAGTTTTAAGGAAAATTATCGTTTTAATGGTCCCTAAAATTATTATTATTAATCTTTTTTTTTTTTTTTTATTTTTATTTTTATTTTTTTTAATAATCAGGAGATTGACCGCTTTAACAGCGTATATTTCTATGCGTTGATTTTAACTCGAAACTTATTATTCGTTGCCGAGTAAAAAAAAATAAAAAAAAAATAAAAAAAAAAATGACGATTTTTTTCACTCAACCAAGCATCGTAAAACAATTCTTTAAGGGTGCGAAACTTAGTCAATTATTAATTAGTATAATTTATTTACGAGCCTGGTGCGAGCAATATTTTAAGGGTTTCATTACGTTTGGAAAAATATTAAAGTACATGCTTAATTACTTTCATGCAATGAACACTTGGCACGCAACTCGCGTTTAGCGAATTATTAACGCAAAATGAGCTAAAATCATCATAACGTTAATGTTAAACAGTGTTATTGCTCATGCAGATACGAATAACGAATAATTAGTCGCGCCTTACGCACGCCTACATGCGCGTGAATGTGAATTTACACTTACGTCGTCTCTTTACACGTACGTCACCTATACGAGCAATTTTCACAAAGTTAATGAGTTTATGGTGCGATGTTCGTGCGACATTGTAACAGTGTTGAAGTCAATTTCCGCTTCCGATAAACTAGCTATGGTTTCCGGCCTATCGACATGTGCGCGTATGCATTCATGCTCCCGTCAAAGGACTTATTATTGCTCCAACCACTGCGTCGCGTTGAGCAGTGAGGACGAAACGGCCCGTCTCTGTCTTAACACGTTATTCCGTTACTACTGAGAGAGAGAGAGAGAGAGAGAGAGAGAGAGAGAGAGAGAGAGAACGATCAACTCCCGACGATGCTTAGTTCCGATGTCTGCCTCTTAATAATGTCGAGGTGGGAGGGAAACACTAATAGGAGTCTATAAACATAAAAAAAAGACCCTCGCGTGGGACAATCGAATGTCGGACGAAGCCGTTGGATTTGAATTGAATTGACAAGACTTTGGACCATTGAGTATAGCCAGTTATGGCCAATCGTATGCACGTGGACGCGCAATATGACGTGAATGTTTGCCTTTTAAAGGTTATGATTAATCAATACAGATTCACCTGTATTTCTGCATAAAATGTCTTACTAAGCGTCGAAAGAAATTTTAATTATTTTTAATCGAGCGCCCAATCAGTAATTGACATTTTTATAAAATTTTCTCGAATTTATGAAATAGCAATTCCAACCGAATGTAATTCAGCCACGAGTGAAAACATCTTCTTCTTTTTTTTTTCTCATTGAAATCTTACAACGACCTTTTTATAAAGTTATTTTATCTTTATGATATCATTACATTATGATATTTATTAAGCGCGAGAAAGTTTATTGCCCTATTTTGAAAATTAATTAATGTTAATTTTCAAGCAATTTCTGTCATTTATTAAAAATAGTTTTTCCTCGTTTAGTTTTGTTTTTGTCGAACAATTGTGCTTACCGGACAAATAAATTAATTAAATATTCTCGAAGATTCTCGCGGTTATCGTATTCTGCAACCAATGTGCATTCGGTTAATAATGCGGCGACGTGCAAAGAACGAGTTAAATTAAATTATTCAACAAATTGACTTTTCAACGTTATAATACAATTAGTTTTTTCGAATAAATAATTATGAATTACGGCTTAATCACCATGCTCTGAATATAAATAACAGCCTCATATTTATAATTCCGAAATGAAATTTGATGGTATAATTTTTATTCACTATTAAATTTTATCTAGCGCTAGGAAATTGAATTTTCGTCCGCTTGGTCGTTACATTTGTTATCTACAGCTTATTTTATAACTTTCCATGTCCGCGTGTTTTTGCGAGACAAAGCGCTAAATCAATTCAGTTTGTTTTGTTTTCCATTATTAAAATTATAATTAAAGTCTTGTCTTAAACGCATTTATGTCGTTATATTTTCAATTAGTTTGCAATATAAGGCCGACGACTGATAATTAGCAAATAGACGAAAATTAATAAATACATTATTCATTTTAACAAGATTGTTAAAAGTATTTTTAACATCTTGGTAAATATCAGCAAACGTCAAGTAATAATAATCAAATAATGTTTCGTTAAGTTTAAATTATTATCAGTGGCCTATTGTATTTTTATTCCATTGTATGTTGATTTAAAAATATCGATTTTTTCGTAACTATACAAGTTTCGTGGATTCCACGGACATTTATGTGACATTCTCTGTGCATTTCGATATAACAAGCAACTGATTTTCCTCCAAATATTTGAAATCTCTCGAAAATATTTAAGAAAACATGACTTTTTAGAAGTTCATAACCGTCTGAAAGCGTCACAAAGTGAAATTCCTCGATAATAGAAACAATATGCGAGCAGTTGCGCCGATTTTAAGACTTTGTATGAAACTTTTTATTTCATATTCTGATATAATAAGGAACTTTTTCTACTCTAAACTTTTTAAATGACTTGAGAATATTGAAGAAAACAGCCTATTAAAGGTTCACTAAAAATTTGCTTCCATAACGAGTAATTCTCCCATAATAAGAGTAAAATTCCTTCAAACTTTTCGATTTAAAGGAGTAAAACGACATTCCATAATTTCATAAATTCTATTTGATCTATCGGAGCAAATATCATTTTCTCATTCGACCCTTAAAATTTCGAGCTGTCGATCCACATAGAAATAGAATAGACACGAGTCCGATGACATCAGACGGATCCATTCATTCAAGAATATTACATTTCTGGTATTCTTGCATAAAGTCCGAGAGTACATTAGCTCTTACGTCAATTCCATTACACACAAATATCGACATTGCAAACGATGCGCAGCTTGTTTCACGAAAGTTTTATGAGCACGTACATATTAATCAGCGTCAAATGGGTTATTCATAATCTTACAGACGATGCCGCTAATATTTAACAAAATTTAGCAATACTTTCTACCCAGCGAATGCCATAAATTGCCAATGCAGTGGATGGAAGCTCGGCAATCAAACGGCAAGTGCCGTCGATACATTTGAGCGACGTTGCTCAACATCTCAGCCTGACGTGTCCTGGGCCCTTTGACTTGTTATTCATAGCGATTGGGAAGCGCCAGGATTGCACGTGGTCCGTGGCCACGAGCAACGACAAAATTGACGCCATTGTTTTTAGCTCCAACTATGGATGTTGGCTACTTGCTTGGATTTGCTTCGATGCGCGTTATCGGTATCCAAGGTTCAAACTCATCCGATTGACATCATTGTTATTTATTCGTTCGATTTTGTTAGCGCGTTTCTCCTTTTGCTTGGAACAGAGTAATAATGCTTTCTTTGCATTATTTGTACGGAGTCGTTTGTGCGTGCTAAGGACCCCGTGGTTTTTTTTTTTTTTTTTTTTTTTTTTTTTGCAATCGACACATTGAAATTTTGTTTTACCTATCAGAATGCAAATTTTAAACTAACATCAAGAATATGCTTAGAGTATGCTTAGAATATGCTTTAAATGATATTTTTGAAAAGTGTTTTATCAGAATTTGCAATTGGCATAATTCTTAAAGAATACCTCGTAAAAATGATTTCATCGATCTTATCCTCTTCTTATCCTATTCTTCTTTTATTATATTATTATCTTTGAGGTTTATTGCAATTGTTACTGCACCTTTCATTTTATATTTATTTTATTTTACGCTTATCGCTATGCAAAATAATTGACGATAATTATTTTAGGTATTTGAACAACTTTAAGTGCCAATAATTTTCATTAATTCTCTTTTTGTCATTTTATATTAATCAACTTCATCTTGTCACAGTCGATTATTTTCCATTCCCATTTGCGAAAACCTTTTTTTGATCATGAATACTCCATTTTAACGAGGACTATTATGTCTTATCCATCAATATGGCATTAGTTTGAAAATTTTTTTTCAACTTCTTTGTCTTTCTAATAAACGTCGTTTATTCCTATAGTCCTATTAATCTCAATTTTCATCATTTACTTTTTCAAATATTTTGATACGTCTGCTTGATTTTATCATATTAAACTATTTTTAATATTAAATTTCGCAAGCGTGAATAATTCCCATATTATTTATTGTCTGTTCGATTTTTCGAATACCATTCTTACATTTTTAATTATTTACTTTAACGTTGAACTTGTTTATTAAATTTTTATTCTTATGATGAATTTTCCATTGATACTTGGTCGAAGATCAATATATCATGTGCATTATTTTATTAAATAAATTTAATGTATTTAAATTTTTTAACCCTAATAACTATTAACTAATTTATACTTATTTAATTGAGCTTTTTTTTTTTTTTTTTTAAATTATTAGATACTTTTATAGGCTTGTAGTTGTATAGTTTTACTAATTATATTTACTATTCATAGTAGTATATTAATTATTATTACTTTATCGTTATTTTTCCTCTGATAGTTTATTTTACAGTCTTCGACATAAAGTACATCATACTACATAATAGCCAGCATTACTCGCAATTCTTGACAGATTTTTCTCTTTAAATTTTCTTATTACTTTCTTCAGTATTTCCAACACGTCTGTTTGTTCACTATTTCTTCTGGTATCATTTTTCTATTGGCATGTCTTTTTTGTTTCTTATCGACATTTTGATTGGAACTTACTCACTCTCTTTAAAATGTCTTCAACTACATCTTCTCATTTTTATTATTTCAATTTAAAATTTTTTTAATGACCTTGTATTCTTATACTTGTTACACTCTTAATTAAATATTATAATCTAAGCATCTAAATACTTATTGTAGACACGATTAGCATTTCTATTATTATCCATGAATAAGTATTATGTATTTTTTCGTGAAAAATAATTTTCATATTACAAAGGTTTTCCCTTTATTATTTATTGTTTATATTTATAATATTTTTTTTACTGCCGCATGCACGAAATTATATATCAGCAATACATTTACAAAATCCGTAACATCATAAAGATATTATTCAAACAAATTCGAAAGGCTTGGTTAATTTTCCACATCTTTGTTAGTTTGAAATTTTAAATTGAAATTATGTCAGCGGAAAGGATAATTATGCTTAAATTAAAAATGACATAAAATATTATATGCGTTGGACACGATTATCTCTATCATCATTCATGGCCTCGCGCCATGATTTCGATATTAATCTGAATTTCCCATCGTCGAGAAATGATTTCCAGCATTCCAATTTGGAATGGTCCTGCACAATAGGACCAATGGAATAATCCTGCCTGCGAAAAATTGCACAACCTTTGATCATCGTGTTCATTGGCGCGCTTATGGTAACATACGCGAGCATTCGATCCTTTGTCCTAAGCGTCTAGTCCTATATGTCTTCCTTACTTCCTTCCTCCGCGTCTGCGGATTTGGGGGGGGGGGAAGCTACGAACAGGATCTAACGGAAAAATGTGAAGCCAGCTATTTTTTTTTACTTACTTGCCTTTGCTATTGTGCGTTTCCCTGCTTGTTTCTTATTTGCCGAGGATCGTCTCTCATCTCGTTTATATTTTTCTTCTTACTCCTTTCGAGGTCTTGCAGATTTTTTTCTTCTTCTCGTGGATCAGCCGGAATTTAGTGATATATACGTTACGACCGTTTTCCGATTGTATTGTATTGTATCTACTTTTTGTTTATCTTGAAATATTGTTATGGCGAAGGGCTATGAATGACCAACCATTTACTTTTCTGCTTCAGAATTTAGAACATTAATGTACATTTAAATTATAAATTTGTAAAAGTCCTTAGTTTATTGAAGGAAATAGCACATTAAACATTAAGGATCAGTTTATTAATCCTATTTCAATTGCCATTTGGATTATTAATATTTCAATTTTATAAATAATCAAGATATAGGATAAACACAGTTATAAGATACTTTTTATCAACATAAAATATAGCAAATACGTTATTCGTACGTATTTCTTTTATTATTCTAATTTTTATAAAATACTTTCTTTCACTCCAGACAATTATCTTTCTAGTACATTCAAATGAATAAGTTTCTCTAATGCTCAAAATAATGCTAAAATTTTATGAACAAATGTATTACGCATAATTTAATTAAATATGATTAAAGGCTTAAAGTATTTTTTAAACAATGCATATAGTCTTTTCAATAATGACGAATGAAGCGTGTCGTACTTTTTAATAAGCGTTTGAATAGATTAGTTTAATTAAGATAAATAAAAAAATAATAAATAGTATGACAACACTAGATAAAAAAAATTTAGTTTACCTAGTGTGGCTTTAAAGGTATTTGAAATACATCTATTAAAGATTATGAAATGTTTTTTTAAGTCTTACATACTGCTCGAAGATAAAATTTTTATTTTTAGTCTAAATGTACTTATGCATTGAAAATTGATCTGAATAATTGTTGTACTACGTAATAGAAATTGTGTTACGTAACCGCCAAGTCAATAATATAATATACTGTATGTACATATACACAGGCATATTTGTGTATAGTAATTTATATTTAATTACAGTTATAATATATACTATAAAATAATGTGCATATTTATAATTTGCTTTGTATTTGAAAAATTTTTGACGTTAAGAAATATACTTAGAAGATAAATCTTATAAATAAACTTTGAAATTAATTGGAATACATTTTGACTTTATTAAATGATTGCACAACTAATCGAATTAAGTCATACATTGAGTCATACAAATCACAAATTTAGACTTTTAATCGTTCCAATATTCCATAGAATATACCTTAATAAATAATAAACTCTCATTATTCTGTAATTTTAAAAAACTTGAAAGTTTTTAGTTGTAGTATACATACTTTTTTTGCAATATCTTATATAAGAAGTGTAATTAAAGTTTTATTGTTTATTTTTTCTTAATACACGATATATTAAGCAGAAATTATATTAAAGAGATGAGAGTATTAAATCCAATTACCGTTACAACCATACAACGAAAGTGTGCTTCAAATTAAAGTATGCAGAATAGTGTATATTATATATATTATATATATATATATATATATATATATATATATATATATATATATATATATATATATATATATGATATAGTGGCATTACTGTTAGGAAGATCGGAGCTTTTTATAATTTCATAAAAACTGGTTTTCTTTCACAGAATATTCCTTTTCTCAAATAGCAGACATTAAAACGGCGTAAATTGTTTAAATGAAATTGCTTCGTTATTGTTGTGTTTTTAAGTGATTATAAAAACAAAAACAAAAAAAAACAAAAAAAAAAAAGAAATGAAAAAAAAGAATATGAAATGGTTTTGCAGATTATAGACCTAAATTGAATGAAATACGCGTAATAGATAACAGCACTAAAGTATATTTGAATTAAAAGAAACAAAGTATTTTCACTTAGCTGTAAATTTTCTCCACAAATCCAATTGAAAATTCTTCCTCTACTTAAATTTTTTTAATGACATTATAGTCTTGCATTAGCGAAAGATTGACCCCAAGTTTTCACTATTTGCAAAAAAGAATTAAACGAAATAAAAGATGAAAGGAATTATGGCGAAAAAAAGTGGAAACAATGAAACAGAAGGCGACTGGGACAGTTTCCTGTTACCTTTTCCCCAGACTGGTTATGAATGAGAGCGTAAGAGACTAAAAAAGAAAGAAAGGTAATAATAGTATATATGTAAGAGTAAGAAAGGAAGAAAAGTAGCTCGTACCGTCCTCGAGAGACTTTAAGTCTCCGTTAACACTAGCTCGGGAGTTCCCCGTGGCGAACGGTAAATAAGATTCGTCCTCTCCTTTCATCCACCTTCAGTATCCTTATAGTCCCAAATCTTTCCCTGCGCCTCTTCTTCCCTTGCCCGCTTGCTCTTTTATTCCCGTCCATACTATCTTCAGCTTTTGAATTCTTTAATACGGGTGTTAGCTCTTGCGAACTATTATAAATAGCTGAATAATATTAATAGATAAATGGATTTTGTATGTAAAAGCTGCAGTTGTTGCTGCTCCTACTGTCGACGCACATTGATTCTTTAATTGTAGAATTCATATCGATTATTTAGCGACTTTATCTTATCGGTAGATAAACGGCTTATTGGAAGTTTTTTTTCCTGATATTCGATGTGTATTGCAAGTAAATTGATTATCCGACCTGTGAAGCATTAATATCTTAATATTATTGCAATTACGTAACAAACTTAAAGTCCCTATTGTATCTTAGTAAATTATATAAGAGATATTTCGTAATTTACATTAAAAGCTTAAAGTGCTTTATCATTAATGTGATGAAAAAATCGTAGATTAATCAAATAATTGCAACTTACAAGTTTATCGCATTCTAATATCGTATATTATATCTAATGGCAATAATTGCAATGTAATATGCAATTTACAAGTTAAATAAATAAATAAAAAAAGGATAGAATAACACTCGAATGAAACGAAATATTTATGCTTGATATTGTTGTTTGAAATTTCCTTAAAAACTTCACATAATTAATGAGAGTAAGCGCTTTACTTTCATAAAAATTCCCTTTTTTGCCCCCCCCCCCCCAAACACCGCGCAACCCCAGCCCCCGTAGACTCTTTCGCCCCGCCCCGCCCCGCCATTCAATTATTGGGCATTGAGTGTGTGCACCCTATCCGATCGGCAGATTTACGATGGCAGCAAGTGTTTTCATCGTGTTTGCACAAGGTTGAAGATTCGATTTTTCGGTGTCGATCTAACATCTCCTTTCACTTTATTTTCGTATTCTATTGTATAATCAAAGAATTTAGAGAATTTATCGTAAATAACTGTCTTTGTGCATTTTAAATACGAATTTAATGAAGATATTCACGAAGAGGTAGGGATCGAAGTATGAAAATTTGAAGCTTAAAATTTCTTATCGTCTGATGTAAGAAGACATTTTCCCTCTATACGTAACATTAATAATTTTTTTTTTGTAAATTTTTTTTTTTTCTTTTGACTTTTTTTTAATATAATCTCTGTTTGATGCTTAATTTGAAAGAATATTACAAGTATGTATTATAAAAATTCTAATATTCATCTTGAAATAATATTTGATGTAATGAAAATTTTTTCTTTCTTCTAGGTAAGCTGCATGAATTTTTCAACAAGAGATATTTTGAATATTTGAATCGAGTAATTTGTAAGTATTATTAAATTGAAAATTTTACTTTGCTTCTTTAGTATATAACATATATTGGCTTTTAGCAAGTGTTTATATGAATTATTGCGTTATACATGAAGTTATTGAAGGAAGAAACGTATGTGAACATTTCTAAGAATAATGAAAATGACGAGGAATCATTGATTAGATAATTGGAATGGCAATACATACTCTCTCATTCCCTTTCTTTTATAATATTTAATACATTCGTGTATACATTTCACATACGTACGCACACTGTGTCGTTTAGCTTTTCTAATATTTAAGAACGTGAATTCCATGCCCAATCAAAATCTCCATATAAATACATTTCAATAAAAAAGAAGAAATAGGAAAAAAGAAAAAAAAGGAAGAAAAAATAGCTTCAAAGTGTATAATTTTATTTCCTTCTATACTTTTATTATGCTAACGTTGCATCTGCTTGTTTTATTCATTTATTTTATTTGTTTTATTTATTTATTTTTTGTATGTTTGTTAAATGCAGCACGGATAAGATAATATTACGAACTCACCCTATAAACTCCAAGTTAATTGCACGAACGCGTACACGAACGTGTCTTTACAATTACAAGCGAACCGGGCCAGTTCGCGCAAATCTGTATGCACACGCGCCTGTTTCTTTATTTTTATTTTTATTATTATTATTTAAGAATTGCTCGTGCCTATTAACGCGGTTAGGAAAACATGTTAAAAGACGCGATATCTGTGAAGGTGTATGCGTTTAATAACAAACTATGCGGCTCAAAAAATCAATGTGAGATTATTAAATTAGATGATGTCGCGAAGCTAAGTCCACAAGGCACGTATTTGTCACACTTAACCAATCACTTTATTAGTAGTTCCGCAATATAATAACGGAGAGGGCCTATTTACAATTCCCATAATGGTTACAAGCAAACATCCAAGCCTCGTAGATGGCAAGGGAGCATGAATATTTTCTCCCGCTAGGGCGAAACGACCGTCCAGACTGACGAGAAAAAGTAGAAATAAATTCACCGGCCCATCAATCACTTTTAATGAATAGAAAAACCACGATTTATCGAGATCTTATATATAAAAATAAAGCAACACCTATCTGTCTTTCACAGGCCTTGCGCGCACCCACACCCATCCGCGGCTATACATATATGCAAACATTAGGGGGTGGGGACGGAGGCAGCCGTAACTGCAGTACCTGCTCCCAGCAGAATCCGTACAACGGGCACAATGGTATTGTGTGTACGGTGAGGTGGCTCGCGAGTATGAGTTATTGCCCCTCCAGACTGTGCGCCGCCCCGTGCTTTTCTTCCTCCTCTCGGCCCCGCTCGTTCCGACATAATTCAACACTCCATGCAACAGAGGAGCCTTGCTTCCATCCGACCTTACCCCGTCCGACCCTCGACCCACGCCCCTGCAACGGCTACGGGTCCTTCCCTCATCTTTTCGCGACGCCGCCGGTTTGATAATGTTTCATTACTGGCTCCTTTATCTCGCGCGACGCCTGTTACAAAAGCTCGAGACGGCTAAAGTGGAGGCGAGAAAGAAGGTGTTTTCCAACGTCTTTGGCTTTCCGTTAACAAGATAAGCGCGCCATTTCTTAGCCCGAGTACTAGTCTCGTAGGATAGAACGTAGTGGTGCAGAACGTAGCGATGGGACGATAGTGGGTGGATGAGAGCGGGAGAGAGAGAGAGAGAGAGAGAGAGAGAGAGAGAGAGAGAGAGAGG
>NW_011948426.1:2250865-2295296 GCF_000503995.2 Ceratosolen solmsi marchali | reverse complement strand
TAATTTCGGCCGCATTGGTGGACTACCGATGACTCGTCATTTTTCATTCTTTCACAGGATCAATTGTCCCCCGACATGGAAAATTGAATGTGATTTGTAATTAATTGCCACTGTGAGTTTATCTAGGAATGAATCGCCAACTGGATTATTGATTTCACGCTCGATCGATTATAAAATTCGGCTAAAAACTTGTACACGCACGCGTATAAACTTGTCTCAATGCTTAATCAGTCGCCACTGTTGTTCAACGAGCTTTTTCGCCGTAATTTTTTTTCTTACTATTTTTTTTTATAACTATCTTTAACGAATAATGACGAGCATTTTGAAAATGATAAATATTTATTAGGACAGTGGGATGCCTCTCCATCTAGATTTTCTTTTTTTCATAATGGATTTCTAAAAACTCGTGATGCGTTGATTGGAATCGATCGATCGACAGCTCTTTAACTCGTACCCGTCATTTTTTTTTTTTTTTTTTTGTTGCGGCCATTCTTGCTGAAATTCATTTACACAAGATTTATCTCTTAAAGCTAATCCATAGCCAGAATTTGATTTTTTGCGTACTTTTCTGGCTATAGTCGAATGTTTGCGTGTGCAATGCAAAATACGCAGGAAATCTTCATCATAATATGAAAAATCTGAATAATAGCAATCGGTTCTTTATCTTCTGGAATATACGAGTTTAAGAGAAAATAATATCGAGCGAGATCGAGAGAGAAAGAGGGTTTTAATTTTATAGGTGGAGCATAGTCGCCTTGGTAATTACCGAGCAGGAGAGGAAAATTTAAGGGCTTACATGCATATTTAAGGGGACGCCCTCTATTCCCTCATTCCACGCTTTTCTCTACTACCATATTCTTCGTCCCTTCGTCTTTTTCCCGTGAACCTCCTATCCTTTTCCTCGTATTCATACAGCAGCTGCATAGCTGACTTTTTTCAGGGATGTTTTTAAGATTTTTCGTTGTTTATTGTTGCGCGCAATCTAGACGATCCCACATTGATGCGGCAGATTTTATAATTTTTGGATTTGTTTAATGAAAATGGAGCGAATACGTGCAATACGATGAACCCATCGTCCATTAGTCTTGGAACGCGATTTACTATGATAAATTTCTTATTAAAGCTGAAATATTACTGTTGCCTACAGGTTAACATTCCTACCATTACGGACATAAGAGTTCGACCGCAGTTTCTCTAGTGAGATTTATATTATACTTTGATTACTGAAAATTCATGTGTTAAGCTCACATTTTGGATTTTTAATGCAATGATTCACAAAACTTTGTCTTGCATTTCTCTTATTGAAATAATGAAAATCCAGAATTCGCTATATCCTTATCTTTTATATTATTTCATGTACCTAAACTATACCTTAGATTATTTTAAGCATATTTTTTTTATAAAACTCTGAATTATTTGGCTTAACCAATAACTTACTCGTACGAACATTTCTTCTTAACGTTATGATATTCTGTTTGTTTCGTTATTATCGATTATCTTCTTACTTAATCTTACGGTAATGTCATATAAAAAAAAAATATAGTTTCTTTTTCTTTTAATTTTAACTTAAATTCATTATGAATATTTTTATAAAACGTCTATAAGTTCCCCATAAATGTTTTGTCATTTCTAAAGACAACCTATTACCTTAAAAATTTAAAAGCTGCTTAACTTTATTTCAAACACTAATAAAAATTGCAGATTATTACTTTGGCTTATTCTACGATGAAAAAGTAATGAATATTCCGTATTATAATGACTTAATTTATTGTAACACAATTGTTATAAAATAAAATTTGAGGTACCATTGTATTACCACATTTTTTGCTGTTTATTAGTAAAATTATAAATTATGTATGTACCATGTACGTGTATACGTGTGATAAAATGTATCTAATCCGATATACCCAACATCATTGTAATAAGCTCAAAATTAACCTTGCCTAAGAGGATTTCTCTGGATGCCTACTGGAACGTGTGCAAAGCTTACAAGACAATGTTATCGTCTTTCCGCTATCTTAACTCTGTTATTATTCACTATTGATGTAACGGTATTAATACTATCTTATATTTAAGTTTTTAAACTGTATATTTTAGTAAATAAATTATAATGATCAATGATGAAATTATCATTTTGATTTGAAACTACTGATTTTGATCGAATGATGTAATTAAAGCATATGAGCTTTTGTACTTTCAACGATGGTATTTAGTTCTATCATCTCAACTGTAAAATAATTATATCAACGTATATATAATGTAAGGAGATTATAAACTATACAGCACTTTTATTTAACGGTAGTATTTAGAATTTACATTTTTTCAATATTCGATGATATTACTTGTATTGAGTATTGGCCCATTTTAATATTAAATTTGAAAAACTAACTTATTTTTTTTTTTATTATTATTTCAATTTTAATTTCAATTAGTTAAAATATCATTGACGTTACTAGTATTGAGATAACATTTTTTTTTTTATCAAATTATATTTAAAAAATTTTTGTATTTCATTGATTTTGAATTTCATGAATGATCGCCTTTCGGGTTATGAAAAATGGGAATACACATTTACTCTAATTAATTGCAGATTGTTCGTATGCTTTATCAAGTATGACGCAATGAGAAATATAACAATGCTTAATACATATTTTGTTGCTCCCGATAAAATTAACTATAGTCACATAAAATATTATCAACATTGACACAATTCTATATGATGAAATCTTAGCTTTTGTTTTTTCATTAATTTTTTAATTTTCATTCTCTATGCTTTTGACAACCCTTTGCCTTTTTTTTGCGTTTTCAATCTTAAAATTTTAATTCTTCGTCTCTATCAATAGTTGAAATCGAATCCTTAAAGTTTTCCCTCTCTTTCCTTATCTCGCGTACTTTGGATTTTAGGGTCGATTGGAAATTAATGATGCGACGGGTACGTGCGTTCGGAACATTCAGAAGCTTTTCTTTGTAGTCGCGTTTCGTTTCATGCAGGTGGGTGTCCGCTTTCATGCGGGAAAAAAGGAGGATGAGATTAAACGAAGAGAGGAAGATCAAGGAAAAGAATTTCTGTATGATATCGTGAATTTCAAGTGTCACTTGAGAGGGAAAATTTGATCTGCATTTAGGGAAGCAGGATTTCTCAATGAAGCAGATGCAAAGATCATCGCTATCTATTCCCTTTTCCTTCTCGCATTATCATAATAATGTTACATCCTTCGTCTAATTGTTTACATTCCACAGTATTCTATTATAGGAAAATAATTTTTAATCATCGTTCGATAAATATATATATATATATATATATATATACACACGTGCTTATTGAATAATTATGATTGAAATAAAAATGAAAAAGATTGTACGTGACCTTTTGTTCATGTAAGGTGATCATCTTAATAAAGACGTTGATGACGCAGTGTCAAGTTAGCAATAGACTGAAGTTAGACTTACTACTGAACATTAAATCATTATCATTATTCTATATAATAAAAATTAGATGAAACTTTAGCTGAATTATGATATTTTAAATTACACTGTAAATAAATTATGTCAATTTTATCACATTTTTTGCAATAAAAACATTTATATAATAGCATGCAGCATGCATACTTATTTTAAAGAAGATATGATTGTTTTTTGATTTTTTTTAGTACTTAAAATTTGTGTCAAAGAGCTTATTTAATTCTACGTATGCGATTAATTATTATAATTATTATAATTATGTTATATAATTATAAATTGTAACGATAAAAAAATATATTGTACAACATTTTAAAAGTTCGAAAATTATTAGAATACACTCTATATTCGTAACTTTTTTTTTAAAGCAATTGGTTTTCATATTTTAAACATATTTCTATGAATAATACATACCCACATAGAACACACATCCACACGCACGCATGCACGCACGCATGCACGCACGCACACACGCTCGTACGCTCATTTTTTAAATGTATTTGTTTTGTGTAACGTAATATTCAGTAATTTATTTTTGTTAATTATTTTATATTTAATAAGAGAGGCCATTAGACGAAAGTTTTAATTATTTTTAATTAAATTAGAAACATTCTTCTGTATTATTATCTTTTATGCTCGATATTTTATTTAAATTTCAATTATTGATATTAACGATTTTTAATTTGCTATAAACCATATAGAGGAATGTTATCGAAATTTTATTTCCACATATTTTTTCTCATAAGAATGTATATATATAATGAATTTACGGACATCGTCCAATGATAATTTGCAAACCTTAATATTTCATCCATAAAAAATATCCTTAAATAGTCGATAGCAGTATATCTAAAATTATTAACGTTAAAATTAGAAATAATATGTTCAATATTCTTATTGTCTTGAATTTTTTGCCTTTTATATTAACTAAAGATGGCGCATGAAAATTAATTATATTACTTGAAATTTATTAAAATGTTTATAAAAAAAAAGTGGGACATTGAGTAATGCGTTAAAAACGCCATAAAATACATAAGACCGTACGAGTAAAAAATGTAGCAAAAACACGAAAAGATTTTGCGATTAGTATTTAAATTTTGCACTTGTAGAGAAAATAGTTGTGAAAAGTTTTATCAATCGGAAGGCAGATAAATTTTGTAAATCTAAGAAAAGTAATCTTGATTGAAAAATATTATTTACGAAGATCCAGCTGGTGCTAGCACTTTTTCATTCCTGCAGTAATCGATAAATATAAATTAATACGAATAAATTACGATTTTCACTCATAATTTATACTCCAAGATTAATGAATAATAAGTAAATTCAAAATAGAATTGAAAGTTTGATTGGCACATACGTCCTCGCCGTTATTCCTATGCAATATTAATCTATGGATTGGATGCCTTAAAGGAAGAAAACAGGCGACTCATAATAATGGCGATCCACATATTATTTTACGACTCTTCCGAAATTCGCTAAAAATTTCATTGCAAATGTGCGCGTATAGTAGTAGCCTCGCAGGAAGCGCCGTAAACAGCCTAAGCAGCATAAGTAGCAGCGGTTTGACATTTTTTAAGCAGCGTTATAAGCTCCCACCTACCTCTGGTGCCGGGGACGATGGTGTCGGGGGAATATTTGTAAGGCTTGTATTGTAGGAGTTCGCGTTTGGGTTGCGGCACAGCCTCGGCGGAATTAATCGTGAAAAATAGCGGGGGTCGCAAGCCCACGGGTGCTTAAAAATTTAAAAAAATGCCTCGTCGCTGCACGTGGAAAGGGCATTATTGCTTTATATAAATTCATATTCCGCCATGTTCAGAGACAGAGAGCAGAGATGAGAAAAGCCATGAAACGTAGGTGGCCGTGTAGCGGGGCTGTTGGAAAGGTTGGCAGTTCTCTCTCTCTCTCTCTCTCTCTCTCTCTCTCTCTCTCTCTTTCGTACGTTCTCTCGCGCGGTCTTACGTTTCTCTTTACGATTCGTTTATCGTGTATTTTACGGCCCAAGGAAAGCGTAATCTTTACGATCGGTCGTGTCATGAAGCACAGCGATATCGTCGATGCGAAGAAGCGCGTAAACCGAAGGGACAGAGACACGGCGATACATTTTTTTTTCTTCTACTCTTTATCCGTCTGTTCAAGTCGCGATACCCTTTCAACATTTGTTTTATCGAAAGATTTCGTGAGCCCTCGTAAGCAGCTGCTTTCGTTACGCGGCATCTCGCGCCACCGCGCACATAATAAAACCTCGACACTTTGCAAGGAGTTGCATTAATTAATGTATGTAGAACACGTATTACGACGCTTGAGATTAGGAACTTGTACACTGCCGTGGTTATATAATTTTGAATATTAACTCCATGGCGTGACAGCGGCTTAAAGAGCTGCTTAAGCCAGTTGGCTACGAGCTCGCGGCTTTTTCCCTTCGTCCGATGCCGATAACGACAAGTGGGCAGACAAAATGATGGGAAAGCGCGGCGACATCCGTGTCCAGGACAGCCCGATCGTGCATTCGATAAGCTTTTGCGTGTGTCGAATCGGCTAATTATGCACGGGGACGAGAAGATGTTATCACCATGCTACGCTAGCCAAAATAATGTGTATACTCCGGCATTTCGACATGTTATGCCGGTGAATACGTAATGAGCTGTTTTTCAATGGGAAATTCGCTTTAACGTCGATCGCAACTCGCTCGTCTGTAGCTTTTCAATCGACGTGCCATTTTTTCTATTTGAAAAATCTATTTGTCCAGATGATTCCGAATACTATCCTTGATTACAACTAATATTAGTTTTACATTATTATTGCCATTGAATAATAATATTAAATGTATATATTTACATTTTCTTTTATATTTAATTGGTCAGCCACATTATGAGCGTATTAACTATGAATTATCGATTATATGAAATATTAATGAACTTGTATCAACGTATTAATGAATAATTATTGACTTGCCAAAATCTGCATAATTCTTTTGAAATTTATTCCTACGATATTAATTCTATAAAAACATTAATGGCGTATGCTACCACAATTTATATGGTATAATTTCACTATCTTCAAAACTGATTAATCATTTAATTATCTTGTTTTAAATTAGTGGGTTACACAAGCATGGAAAAAGATTTGTTTTTAATGTTAATATTAATTGAATATTGATCATTCAACCGATTTATTATTATCTTTATTACTATAATTACCATTGTGTATTGATGAAATAAATTTTTGGCAATAATATAGTCGAACGATTAATTTATTATCTATGAAGTGACTAATACATAGTTAACGATAGAATTTTCTCGATTTTCGTTGGTCAATGCGTTTTTATTTTATTTTATTTATTTATTTTTTTTTTAAATATGTTTGCACATCTATTATAAAATTTGAACATTTATTTCATTTAAAGTTTCTTTAACTAATCTGATGCGGATTCAGCTGTACAAAAGCCAATTAAATATAATATCGACTCATTGTAGAATGTCCATATATTTATAATTTCTCTTAATTGTATTTCCATTATATAGACGAACTAGCGATAATAATTTATTTTCTATACCGTGCACTCTGTGTACAAACGTATAATCGATAATCATTTTAAAACTTATTTTTCAGTTATAACAAGACTTATTTCAAACGTTAACTTGCATATTTTCCGCAATGCCATTTCAAACGCACGTTTAAACTTGAAAAATCAATGAAACAATCGGCACCGATCACAGAGAGAAATCCAAAAAACCAGCGTATCAAGATTTCCTAGGCGAGTCCATCAACTTCCGCTCCAAGTGCGCTCGAAAGAAAAACAAAAGCTCAAAAGTAGCGCGGTACAAAGTTGAGGACTGCAGCGACGGCTGCCGTCCCCGCCATCGTTGTCCATACAAAAGGAAAGAAGTGGCAGGTTCCTTCGACTTTTGCCCTCATTTTAGGTGGAAGTAGGATTTGTCCGAGTGCGTCATTGGCAGCAGCCGACCGAGGACGACGGCTGTAGTCCGTCTGCCCGACTCTTCTCCGAGAAGCCGCGAAGATAAAAGTTCCTCTTTGCTCGCTAAGAGTTTGAGCTCTCTTCCATCTGTCTAGCTTTCTCTCTCACTCTCTCACACACACACACACACACACACACACACACTCTCTCTCTCTCTCTCTCTCTCTCTCTCTCTCTATCTGTACTCCCTAACTGCATTTCTCGCTACCTATTGATGTATACGCGTATGGATGTTAAAGATCTTTTGGCTCTCGCTTTGTTTTTGCGTTTGTATTCTCAGTGACAGAGAAGTCGAAGTCTTCCTTGTCTCAATAGGTATTCTTGATCGATGGCTATGGCAGTCTGAGCATAGCTTTTTTTTATACTCTAATTAAATACAATTAAAAGATTTAACGATTAAATTTCTTCATATTAATTATAATTTTATGATTAAATAAACGTGTAAACCAGCAACGATTATAAATGTATTAGTTATACTGGCATAATGCTTCAATGAATTAAAGCGTAAATGAGTTTAAAGTTCGCTATTATGTAATAGATTATTAATGAAATTAAAAATTAACGAGATATAATGTAATTAAGGTACATACAAGGGTGCGCGCGCGCGCGTGCCTGTTACTTATGTATTTAGGACTTATCGATGTATGATATAGTGATAATTTATTGCCTTGATTAAATTGATTATACATTGTAGTCGAAGCTTGATTGTACCTATAATAATTGGATTGAGTTGTACTTAAAAGAACTGCTTAAAAATTTACTCAAGATTTTAGAAAAAATTTTAAATATTTTTTAAAGTCATTTCACGACGATTAATTTTTAATGAAAAAGTAACGATAAAGACAATTATTTTATTATCATATAATAATAATTTGAGGATATATATAACTGTTTAATAATACGAATAATTATTTAACGTTTTAACGTATAAAATATGATTGTGGTTACATGCTCATTTGTAAAAAGAAATGTTAATAATAATATTTTTAAAGCAATATGGTAGATTATAAATTGAGGCAGTGGGAATAAATGTTTCATAATTTACAGAGAAGAATATTTATAGTAATAAACATTTGCATGAAAATTTTATAGAATTATTGTAATTTTTTTTATACGATCATCTAATATATATATATATATATATTATATACATAAATTTTGTAAAAATTAGAATTTTTAAAAGCTTACTGCTTTATAGTAATGTATTCATACCAGGAGCTCAATGGGTTGAGAAAATAGTTGTTCAGTATAATCGCAAAATTAAACATTTGGGGTGTAAAAGCTACGGTAGAGAAAATAAGCTTCTACAACAGTTTGAACTAACTAAAAGTTTAAAAGGCCAGGATAGAATTGATATAAATTATACTTTAGTACGGAAGTTTTCCGTATGGCCGCCTTATTCACGTTTCATTGTGCGCATGGTCAAATGCTGTAAAGCACTACTTGGAAGTTGGCAAGGTGTTTCTCCAGCTTTTATCATTTTTCACGCGGATTGTATATCTAAATGTGTCCTAAAGTCGACGGGCAGTCTCGGCCTGACTAAGCTCACTGAGCCGACTTGGAAGGTCGAGAGGAACCAAGCGAAAAGTGCACAAGCCATAGCTGGTCGAGAGGCCGATGGGAACGGTGATGGATGTGTGCGTGTGGGTGTGTGGGGTGGTGGTGGTGGTGGTTGGGGGGGGGCAGTGGGTGGCAGTGTGAGCGGAAGGAGAAGAAAGCTGACTGTACGTTAAAACTCACCGGGATCGATTCGCCACATTTTTTTCCTCGTTTTGCTTGGTCGGCCGTACGACAGACATCGAGGGCTAAACCTTCGCCGAGGGGGAACGTGGGGCGAGGCTGGGGAGAAGGTGGCTACTCTCTTTGGTGGTAAAAGTTACGCCATTACGCGATAAAGCGCTAAAGATAGATAGATAAGCGCGGGCCGAGTGAAGCTGCGGCGGGAGGCTGAGGCGTGGGTGGAAGAATCGAACGAAGAAAAGGGATGAATGGACAAGAGTTCGGCTCGGCTTTATCCCGTACGCCGGCAACTGCGACCGAATCACCTTCGACTAATTCCTAACTTTTTCCACTTTTTCCCCTTTTTGTCGCTCTCGCTACCGTCGTCTCCCTTGATTTCCTTTTCACTTGGAACATTATTTTCTTCCCTTCATTGGGTCGTATAACTTGAATTTTATGCATTGTGCGGTCTATTGGCTATGAGGCAGTTAGCGCACTCTCGGCTTTATTTATAAAATGAAATTTTAACGATGGAATAAAGATGAGAGTGGGTCTCGCTCATATTGAAAAATTTTTGCAACAACAATTCTATTAAAACATCAACGAGACAATTGACTTAAACTTCACTTATTTATTAATTTATTAATGATTTTATTGGAGTATTATTCTTTTTATTTTAATCTTATTATCGAGAAAGATCATTAATATTTGATAAGCAGTTCTTTTAGGGTAACGCAGCATCGGGCTAAACATTAACAATGAATTGCTTTTCTCTTAAATGAATAAAACAAAAAAAATCTATCAATATTTGTTGTATGTGTAACGAATAATCATAATGGATCACGTTTTTTCAATGCTATTCGTTGCCGTGTCGATAGCATTAATTCGCAACTAATACGAGTGAGTTGTTAGGAAACTTTCCCCAGTTTTGTTTTTTCGAAAATAAGATAAACCGAAGTCGAAAGGTTGAGAGAGGAGAGAGAGAGAGAATGAAAATCATGGCTAAATTAAACGGATTATCTCTCGTTCGTTCGTACTCGCTCGCTTGTCGGAGAAAAAAAAAGACCAGCATTATTTGGCGAACGAAAGTTAAAGGGCTAATGTTGAAAAAGCGAGGGTTAGAGATAAAGCGGCTGATAATGAGAGGGAGATGCTTACACGTGTGTAGACATAAAAATACCAGAGACTTGAACACACACTCACTTCCTTTACTTTCATGTGAACGAGCGCGAGCAAGCCAACTGACTAAAGTCACGTAATTGCTGTTTAAATTCTGGTGACTCTTTACTCCGAACTGCTCGAAGTTTGAGCGAGACGAAGCTAAAGGCGACGACGTTATATACGCATACAGCGAGTACTCCAAGCGGGCCAGAAGAAGAAATAGAAAAATTATACAATCTTTTAAGTTTTTACTCGCGTCATTTTTTCAAATGTCTATTATCCCTGCGAATGTCGAATGGAATAATTAGGCGCGAGAGCCTAATTATCGACGATTAAACATTTGGTGATTAAACAATTTTTGATTAAATATTTTCAATGCAGATACTCGAAAAATTGAAAAAACTTACGACACGTTAATACACGCAAATTTCGTATTTTTTTAACCATGAACCAGTTATTATTTTTACATTGAATCTTCCCTCTTTGAACAAATAGCTTTTCATATATTTGGTATTTTAAGAACGCATACGCATATTATATTAGAAGCTGATTAATTGTAATAATTTCACGTAATAACCGCGTTAAAATCTATTATCCTTAATTTGTATAATATAGCATGGGAGTAAGCAGCCGCGTCTTATTAAAATCGAAAGTAATCGGTGCTTAATTCGCGAAAATAAATTCACGCCCTAGATATATTGCATTTGTTTAAGGAGCATTGGGAGAGTCCTCGGAAAACTCATTAAGAAATTAATAGAGAGCCATTAACAATTAATATTCCAAAGTAAGCCGTGTCAGAGGTATGGACAGGGCCGATTATGAGTATTTGCCTTCGACCGTACACTCGTCAATGCATGGCTGACGTCTTTCATGCAATGATATTCGAAAATTATCCAATGTTAGCAACCCAACACGTCTAATTCGATTCGATTTGCGTTTGATAATCATTGATTAGGGGACGTCTTTGATAGTATACTCGACACATACGACCAACAGGAACAGATATAACGTTTCATCCTACTACTCCCACTCACCACCTCACTCCTATTCAAGAAAATCCGCCCATCCAGATCTTCCAACTTCGCTCGCACAATAGTCGCTGTTCTTCGTCCAGGCGCCCACCGCAAATCCTCAGGTTATCGGGTGAATGAAACTATTTCCAAATTCTCGCCACCTTACAATCCTTTAGTGAGCGGTAACTTATAGAAGCTAGTCGTACGGGTTCGACCCTCCCAACCTGTCGCGCGTGCCCTAATGTCTGTGTGCATCTGAACACTCCGTTCCTCCCGGTGCCAGCCGGGACTAATGTGAAGAGGAGGGCGATGCGTCGCTTCCTGGCTCGAAGAGCTCCGAGGGAGAGACACAATTCAACTCCCTCACCCCGTCCCTCGCTTCTTTAGACGCCCCATACGGCCGATCCTTTAACGGCACGGCAAGTCGTTTGAATTCCTCGAGGCACATACTCCCCGGTCATCGAAATTGAGACAGCCATTTTGGAAGGTATGTACGTAAGCCTGGAGGATGCAATGATTGCGACGAGGAGGTTGCACCTACTCCGATGCCTCGTATCCCCGAGAGTCTTGCATGTCTCGCGTTCTGTTTTTCGCTTCGGAACTCTCGCCAAAATTATAAGTATGCCAACGGAGTGGAGGTGGGATGGGGGACCAATGGGATATCGGATTTGCGGCTTTCATTTCGTTCGGCATCTCGGCGAATGTGGGCTCTGCTGCGATTTGAGCGACGCTCCCCCCTCCCCCTCCCCCCTTCCCACCGCCATTCACCAACCATCGCCCACCACCCCAACCGACAGCCTCGGTTATATAACAATTGACGACTAGCAATTCTTTGATATTAATAGTTCTAATTAGTATTATCACTGCAATTAGATTGTGTCCAATTAATAGTTTGTGTGTATAGTTATTTATACGGCATACATTTGTATTTTATTGCGTTATTAATAAAGTCGTTGGGCAATCGACGTAAACAAAAATTTTGTTGACAAATATCTCGAACCGTATAAAATCGGAATAATTATGTTTAAGGTTGGCCTAAAATATTCATTAATTTAAGCCAAAATGTAAAGAATTTTAAAGGCACATCTGAAATGTTTCTCTCTGGCAATTTTCTATCCATTTTATTACCTAAAAATAGGATCGTCTTTATACTAAACATTAATTGGACAATTATTATCATGTTTATATTCAGATGTTGAATTATCGCACGAGCCTGTTGAGTATCTGTCTTTTGACTTAATTTTGCATTGAGTTAATTGAATAAATATTATAAGCTACGGTAGTATTTTAGTTAGTAATTTAGTTTTCATTATAGTGTTTTATCATTACTACTATTACTCATCGTTTTATAATTAAATGTGTAATACGGCGATGGGATATAATGCTCGTTAAACCATAATTAATTAAGATTTTTAAATGAAAAGTAAGCTATTGTTGATGCACCGAAGTTAACCATCTTTAGCCCAACATTTTGCAATCTCATTGAAAGCCACAGGACGGAAGTATCGTACTCTTCAGTAAATGCATTCTGAACGAAACAATGTGCTTATTGCCTCGATTTTCACTAATATTCATAAAAATAAATTAAACGAAAATTTTGAAACAATTAAATTTTCAAGCAATAAATCATTATCATTATCATTATCATAATAATAATAATAATAATAATAATAATAATAATAATAACAACAACAACAACAACAACAACAATAATAATAATAATAATAATAATAATAATAATCATCATCATCATCATCATCATTATTGTTATCATTATTTTTATCATTATTGTTATCATTATTGTTATTATTATTATTATTGTTGTTGTTGTTATTAATTCAGGTACATGTCCAAGTGTTGGTTAACGATAAGCGCATACGTGTTAAAAATACTAATGCGCTATTCAATTGTTTCGATTATTTCAATTCATGAAAATTTCTAGCGATAATTAATTTAGGAATTTTGAGAAGTATAGAGGCGAACCGATGTAACCGTTAAAGCTTTAATGCGTAATTCTTCCACTAATTTAAGTAAAGTTGGCCAACAACGTAGAAGATTGTTGAAGTTAAGTTCTCATAAAGTTCCGTTTTATTTCATAAGAAATATATTTCGTATAAATTATAATTATGCGTTTTTTTTGTTTTTGTTTTTGTTTTTGTTTTCATTTACTTTAATCTAATATAATAAATATAATATAAGATCAAATAATAAATATAAAATATAGATATAATAAAGAAAATTCATAAGGATCGGGTAATATTAGCATTTTAAAATCTTTCTAGCATCCTTATATAATATAAACGGATTTGATATTAACTCATAATACGTGAAAATTTCCCAACTATGGTAAATCAATAGCTCACGTGAGTATCGACGGCTTATTGTAATTATATGATTTAATTAATGGATTAGCAATATATAATATTTAGTAAAAGTGGCGCATTTTAGTAATTGCATACAATCAAGTAATTTTATTCAAATGAGAATATTAACTTTCTCCATGCAGCTCGTATTATCGGTATATTTATGAAATGTATGACAGTCTGTGCGTAGCATCGTACAAGAAAATCTTGAATGAAGCGTGGGTTGACAAATTCGATCTTATTCGTAATTAACGTGTATCCTTTGTATTAAATGCTCTCTTATGACTTTTAAATGATTTTTAAACATACATGAAATATAAATAAATATAAATAAATATAAATATATATATATATATATATATATATATATATATATGAAATATTAACGGGAATATTAAGAGAAGTGGATAAAGTAAGTCCGATGCTATAAAATATAGTCAAGATATTTATTATACGGCCTATAAAGCCCAGTAAATGAAACTGTCGGCCACATCGAGTATTTATAAATGCGAACAACGCGTGCTCGGCAAGTTGATTGTATTCCGATTTTCGCTTTACTTACAATTATTCATGCACACGAAGACGCTGCATTATTTGCGTCATTATGCCTCGGCTAAAATTGTATTGACCCAAGCGATGTTGTGTCGCAGATATATTATAATCCCGATGGCCGAGAAGCCATTAATCATCGTTGCAGATATTTGTCAATGAGTCGAGCTAATTGAGCCGAACGAATGAAATAGAGTCAACCGTAGAGTTTAACTTGAGCCGCGACGCGCATTGGTTTTCCCCCGAATGTCTTAGTCCAAGGAATCCGTGGCAAAAAAGGCGGGTGTCGTGCTATTTAAGCAAACGCTTGCCGTGAAAAATTAAGGGCGCTTTAACAGGGTTTGTTTGCCTCACGCTTTCCCATTTCTCATCAATTTCCATCTGTAGGGACAGTTTTTGGCGAATTTAATTCATTATGCGTGCACATCGACATCGTCGCTACCGGATGGAAAATGAAAATGATAATGAAAACCAAAAAGCGAAGAAAAACACAGTGGGCGAGTGGAAGGGATGGTGGTATCGGGGGTTGAAAAGCTCTCGATAGAGAACGAACAACGACACGCGCGAAAAGTCGTCTTCTCATCAGCGATTTGACTCGCAGTTATTCTTCGCGACCGGTTGAAAGGGTGAAATCTAGTGGAAAATCGGTACTGGGAGTCGCGCGTGAGATAGGGCGACGCCGTTCCGTGGTAATTAGCGATCTTATTCAACGGCGGACTCTCGCGATTCACTGTGCTTTGTATAGGGAGCCGAACGAGCATAAAGCGTTAAGCTCGGCTTAAGCCGAACTTAAGCATTCGCTTCATTTCTCTACCGCAGCCTCTCCCTTTTTCCATTCGGTTACGTTCGCGAGCGCGCGCACGCCAAATTCTCGCATCTCTTTTTATCTCGCAGACATCGAGAATTCAAGGCTTCGAGCGTAAGAAAATGGGGTGGAGTAGTGGCGAGGGGCTAGACGCGGCTGGCCAGCTGACTGGGAGGGCTGGGGCCTACGGAGCCTCGATGTACCGGCTTTCGACGGGTACCGCGCGAGCTGTGAACGAGAATGCCGTCGAGGGTCTTTTAAGCAGCTGCAGCGACGCGAGCTGTGGAAGCACTTTCCAGAGAAGTAACGACCGCGCATTAGGGATTGAATTGCTAGGACGCTCGTTAAGGTGCTGCTGGTGTCGCTGCCATTGCTCCACCATCGTCTATTATGCTGAGGAAGTAACTCAGCAGAGGGGCGAGCTAGCGAGCGAGAGGTATTGAGAAGCCCTGGTAGTGGAAGAGGAATGGAGTGATTTGTAAAAACCGGGCAGCAAATGTCGTATTTCGTCTCTTTATCCAGAAATATTATCAGTTGTTGGAGCTAAATTCACTGCTGAATTGTGGATGGATGTCAGCGGCAGGGAAAAACTTTCATTCTTCGGATTACTTAATGCTTTATGAAGGTATCCGTTGTAATTTCGGCCCTTTCGAGCGAGCATTAAATATTATTTTAAGGCCGTTATTCAATGTAGTATTGGCGGTACTTATATATAAAATTATATTATTACGAAAATTGGTTTCATTTGACTTAATACGCGTAATAAAAGGTATTTATTTATTCGGCAAAAGGAGGACATCTTGGGCGATTTTGGCCGTAAAATAACAAAACTTTTAAGAATAAATTAAAAATACGGATGGTAGTTGGGCAAAAGGTAGCGTAAATAAAATTGATGACTCAAACTGCTGTAGAAAATTCGCTACTATATATTAGAAGTTTTGCTGTAACTCATCTTATGTGCAGACTCGCAATTTCGCTTACTTTCCATCAAACTTTTGCATGTTGCCGTTGCCGTTACTCCACAGCAAACAACGCACTGCTTTTTCTCCTCTCCCCCTTCTTTTCATTTCATTGAAAATTTTTTTAATATTTGTAAGGCTTATCTAGAACCCATGAAATTTCTACTATATAATTCAATATGTATATATTCCGTTCAATATATCTGCATCTCCATCTACATCAACATCTACATCTACATCCACATCAACATCCACATCAACATCTACATCTACATCTACATCCACATCTACGTCTACATATATTTTCTTCATCTTTTTTTTTTTTTTTTTTTTTTTTTTTTTTTTTTTTTTTCTGTTTTTGTGGTTTTGCTCCATGCTCGTTACACGTATTGGTAGTTTTACATCAGGGTAGTGCTAGCGCACATCAAACGGAAAATATATATGTAATTTTTATGATTAGTTGCAGTTTAATCGTGCGTCGCAATTTTTGCTAAAGTTATATAAATCCATCCTGTCAAAGCCGCCGCAACCACAAACTCGGTCTACGATGTAAAATTGCTAACCCATTGGCCAGCGGCAATATCCTCGGTATAAATTCCAAAACATACGCTGTAACTTTGCGTTTCGTTGCACATGGAAATCGGACGGGTTCGCTGCAAGTATACCGGGGCTCCGGGGATCCCGTTTTTCATAATCGGACAGCGGCGAGGCCTCAAAGGAGCGTAAGAACAAAACGGCAGTTAACGACGGGGAATGGCGTGGTCGACGGTTCAGTCTCCGTGTGCAGGATAGTATTGCGAAGAAGGCGGGGCGGGAAGGGGGGAGGTGGGGGCTTTGGTACGAAGCCCGAGTCCGAGATTATTAGCAACTCGAATCTTTGATAACAGCCGATAAATCGGGGCAGATTATTAAAATTCGCCCCTCGCTCGCTTTGCCAATGGGCTTTAAGGGAGCATTCGAGGGCGGCACGCCAGCGATGTCACGTATCTATCCAGACATTTTCGACCGATTATTTTCTACTGCTCCCCTTGCTCGACCTTGTCTATGAATTTTCACGTTGAATATATCAGCGAGTTATCTTGTGAGGGGTACGTCGATGCCATTTGTCTTGGTCTCCTCGTGTCCTGTCGTTGAATACCCGTATTTTCTCGATCACTTATTCACTTTCCATCGCCAGAGTATCCCTCGGCTTATAAAAGCTCCCACCTTCCATTCGAGGGGTCGGGACTCGAATTGGTCTCTTTGTTTTCACTAAGGAAGAAGAAGCGGTGACGAGGTGAAGGACGAGGACGAGGATGAGGAATACTTGCTGCTATTGAGAAGACTGACACGCATCGAATGACATACGACACTTTGAGAAGAACTTGATTGGATGTGTCCCTTTCACCGGAATCCCATCCTGTGATAAACTAAGAGGATGCGCTCGCCCTTATTTTCAAACTTTGCGTACGATCGTTATCCCAAAGGGACTGTCGCCCTACAACGTCATTTATCTCGAACGTGCTTATAATTACCGGCCTTTATGTATTTGGTATTCAAGGTGACGTTAACGACGATATCGTTTTAAAAAGTCTGCGTATGCTTGTCGTGTTTTTAGCCTTTGAGTAAATGAGCAAATTTATCGACCAAATGGGAATGTTTATTGGACGTTAAGTGTTGCGCTGAGTTACGGCGAAGAAGACTTGGCGAGTCATTGGTGAATGGTTAGAATAATATTGAGCAGAAAATGAATTGGAGATTTGAAATACAAGACTCTGCACGAATAATATACATTTATTATAATTTAAGAGCAAATCTACGCAATATTATTAAATTGCCCATTTTATCTAATTTTAATCTAATTTCGCTAATGAAATAAATTGTGTCGAACGAATTATCATAAAATATTTTCTAACCAATATATAAGCAATAATTAATAAATATCTTTATTAGGATATTTGAAGAGAATAAGACATTTTCCTATTTCGTTAAAATATGGATTGTCATAATAAACATCATCCTAATACATCTAATGAATTGTGAATTTACGATGTAAGCGATAACATATCATAGTTTGAAGACATCTGTATAGATAGTGTACAGATAGTGAGCGAGAGAGAGAGAGAGAGATGAGATGATGTGAAACAAGGAGAGCTAACAAATTGGCTATGTTAGACAATTTGCGACGAGAGCTTTTGTTGCAGCCTTGGCTTTCCCAGAGTTCTTGGACAAAGTTGACAGATGCAGAGATAATCTCTCTCTCTCTCTCTCTCTCTCTCTCTCTCTTTCTTTCTCTCTCGCCCTCTCTCTAGCATTTGATTTTCTTCGATGTTCGTGTATATTTGGTTAGAGTATTTAGTAATTCGTAGTCCTGGAGCTACTGTTGTTGTCGGTGCTATAAACATAACTAAACCAAGAAGCAAACCAATATCTAGTCCATCTCACCACAAAATTGGTTATACGGTCTCACTCCCTCCCTCTCTCTCTCTCTCTCTCGCCTCATTATTCATCCATTCGTCCACTTTTATATTAAGTCACGTCATGAAAATGCAAATATCAATATTTGCTTAATTTCTTTCTGTCAATATACGTTATAAACATACCATGTATTTTCCGATATAACTGTTAAAAAATAAAACAATAAAGATTTTCAATTTTATTTAAATACTAGATTTATTATTCTATAATATATTGCTCTAATATAAAAGTAAGCTCATGCTTTTAACTGTTAACATTTAAGGCAAATTGTAAAATGGAGTAGTCACTTATATAAAAATCAACGCCTCTATTTAAAAAATTAAAGCATATCGATTTACCGAAAAAATAAATACTACAACGGTCATAAGATATTTTCAAGTGAATAATATGCATTGACACAGTTATGATTTACTAAGGATATTGTAAAAACTTGTTTGTCTTTCTCTCTTTAAAACATTAACGTACCTTTTCTTTTTTTTTTTTTTTTTTTACACCTAACCGTTGAACATACGTAATAGATATATAATAACCACGAATCGTTCGCACGATGTTTGCATACATGTGACTCTTCACTCTTTCTACAATCTCTTGCATATGAATGAAAAGCAAATACGGATGCTTCTGGGGAACAATGACAAATACTATTACGTTCTTTTGCGATTAAAGTTTACATCGAACAAAAACAAATGCACAGATATAAAGTTCATTTGGCACACGTGGCTCTGACATGTCTGACGATTGAAATTAGCTATTTATTAGTACGAATATTAGAAATTCGCTGTACAATGAATATAATAAAGTAGGCTATATTTATTTTGTCAACTTTCTATGGTTTGAAAATATCAATTAGTTATCAACGTATTAGCCAGGTCAACGGTAAATAACACTGTCGGTAATATTTCATTAATCTTACCACTATAAATAAATATTTATGGTATCGCGTATTCGATATAATAATTATTTATCGGTAAAATAATTCATCATTCATATGGTTCAACTCTAATTTTTAGTAAATTATTGAATTAATTTTGTTTTGGCATTAACTGATAATATTATTAATTATGAAACGTATGAAACATCGGGAGTAAAATTGATTCCTATAAAAGCAATACTCCCGCGTATTACAATCATTACTGATAACATTTTAATAAATTGAATAGTATTCTGAGGCCAAAGTAGAAAAAAATGTTTAATTAGTTTGAAATAATTTATAGAGATTTTTCTAAAGATATGTATATATAAGGTGGACGAGGAAGTGAAATATGTGGAATTGGAATTTTCACGCCCTCTATGAAACTTTTGTCCATGGAGGGAAATTTCAATGCTACTCTCTTCAAATACCGGGATTTAAAGAGATTTGAAACTTTTGTCCATTCCACTTCTCCACGTGCACATCAATTAATTGAAAAATAAGAATTCCATTCGCCCATCCCACGGCATCATTCACCTTTTTACACCTCAAATCAGTCTTTGACTTATAACATTCGCATTTGTTTCATGATATGGCTTAAAGACATCCATACACATACGTTGCTGTATATGCTTGATTGTATGCGTGTTTGTAAATGCATTATAAGTATAAGCTGACACCTACTTGCGAAACTGGGCCGAAATAATATCACAGCAAGACCTTTTGGCAATGCTCCAACCGTATTTTAGGCAAGGCAAGCGATGAATTTACTTCGTCTTTTTCTCTCCCGTTTCTTCTTCTCATTCTCTTTTTATCCTTTTTAGACTCCTTTACCTCCCTTCTACCCCCTTTCACACGCTCTTTTCCTCTGTCTTTCCCCGTGTCTCAGTTAGACTGTCAGTCTCGTCTGTCCCTTCGTTCAAAACCATTATGTAGTTCAACTACAAACCATTTCGGTTATGCTACAGGAGGTGGAAGGAGATGGATTTTATTTACATTTTCGTGCTTCTGCATACAGAATTAATATTGCTAGTTTACCCGGGTGTATTACAATCATTCTCTTTTACTAAAGAAAGCAGCCATATAATCCTGTAAACCAGTGTTTTGAATTTAATAACTTACGTAAATATTTTATTCAGTGGTATTTCGTTAAATCATTGACTATTATATGTAATTGAATAAACGTTAATTATCGTTATTAGCATATTTACAATGATCATTTAATAATCATATTTGCTTTTATCCTCTGATTTCTTTCATACTATTTATTTATTAATTAGTTTACTGATATCAAAACAAGATAAGTAAATAAAAAGCATATATTTTCATTTGCTTTCGTACATACGTAGAGAATGCTTTTATGGCTGTTTTTGTTTGAAAAAATCAAAGTAACGAAACAAATTTATATGATTTATTATATATTGGAGTTTGCTAACTTAGGTCACATGTATAACTAGATATTATAAGATTGTGATATAAAATTCATCTTAATAGACAATTTACTAACTTGAATATCTCGTTTTATTCACGATTGCAAAATTCTCATTAACTTAGGATGGACGGCCCTACATATAGAATATTTTTAATGTTATTCGGTATTCGATCGACGCAAAATAAGAATAATTTACGCATTTATATCCCTTATTAATTTTAATTACTAATATTAAAATAGTATTCATATATTTTATAGTTAATAATAAAATCGGTTGGCTTCCGGGAAACTAAGGAGAGAGAAAGAGAGAGAGGAGTGGGTGTCCCGATCATTGCCGATTTGGTCCGGACGTCATTGATAGTTTTGCTCTAGTCTCTAAAAAAAAAAAACAAAAAACAAAAAACAAAAAACAAAAAAAAAAAAACAAAAAACAAAAAACAAAAAACAAAAAAATCCATGAAAAAGTAAGAATTTTCACAAGTTCCTACGTTATCGAATTAATTGTCCCTTATTATTAATTTTAAAAAGTTGATATTTAATTTTTAATGAAACACCAAAAATTGGGAGTAAAAATCTACAATTAATTAACAAACGCATTTGTTTTGTTTCTTTAATTTTATTTCCTTTCGTACGCTTTCCAATGGAAAAGTTCAAATGGAAATATAAAATATTTTCTACCCTGTAAATAGATATACTGCCTAGATATTTTCCGTCGTGGTCAAAAGAAATCGTACGAAATATTGGTCTTTGTCATTTATTTTTCGATTTTCATCAACAGCGTTCATCTTTGCTAGGTGGATAAATATATTCGTTTCTGTATGTTGATTGTAAGACACGCACCAACTCTCTATAAAACTGATAGAAAAATTTTTTGCTTTCAAATTGTTTTGATGGCTATTAGTAAATTTTTTCTATTAACATTCATTGTAATTGGATGAGTTTTGATTGAAGAATACCATCTCATTGTAGTGGTTAAAGTTAGAATATAATTATTTACTACGTAAAAATGGTAAATAATAAATTCAGTTGTGACAAAAGCAATAACAACAACGACAAAAAATAATAATATAATAATAATAGGTTAAATTTTATCAAATATAAAGAACGTTCTCATATATATTTTTAAAATTTTATATCAAAATTATGTATCCTATTAAATCACACCTAATTCTTTGTTTAATTTAGAAAATGTTAATCCAACTAAAAAGAGTGAGATATTAATAACAATATTAGAAATTTCTTTATTTTACATTATAATGATATGATAGTAATAATAATAATTATTATTATCTAAAATAATAATGCATTTCTCTTTATTAGAATTTATTAGAAATTGAAATTCTATATTTGGGCATAAATACAATGCTAAAAAGAATTATGACAAATTACTGAATGTATTTATAGATTAATTATTTTAAATAAATATTATATGTTTCTAGTAATTTTAAAATCTTCATATCATATTTTTTAAATAATCAATTTAGGACGTATAAATGTTGCTTATAAATAAATGTTTTCTTCGATTAGTCAAATACAGTGAAATTATACAGTAATTTCGTGGATGTTGATACTTACTAAAATTATACGAACATCAATATTATTTAAATATTTGATTATAAATAGAAGTAAATTCTGATCGTAAGCAGAGTTTCTCAGAGTCGTCAAAAGTTTTTATCCATTTCGCTGTGAATGCTATCTCGTGTTAATTCGCAGTGAAATTTTTCTTGTGCGGCAAATAAATATCGCGCAGCATGTTGTTGATGAACCTGTGTTTAATCGAAAAAAATTTTTTGTTTGTCTGCATAGTTCCACATAGTTGAAATTGTTCGTAAAAATTTGAGCATGAGAAAAACATTTCATGTACGAACTTCAAAGAGTTCTTTCATATTCATAGTCTTTTGCTCGTCAATATATTTTACCCTTCAAGACGGTTTTGATATATAATTTTTGTTGTAATATTTGTTGCAAAAAGTACTGCAACAAGTCTTCAAGAGAATATCAAGTTTTTGTTGAAACACAGCGGGTCTATAAGACGGAAAATATTAAATTTGTCAATTATGATTATAGATTATTTTTTTAAAAAAATATTAAAGATAGTGAATAATTCATAGAACATTTAATATAGTATTAATTAAAGAATTTAGTTCCTGTAACTTAAAGGACATATTCTTTCAAAATTTCATTAGCTAATGGATGTACTATCAATTCACAATTTTACTTTTACAATAAAATTATAAAACTACCTTTATATATTTATTCTTTATTCTTTATGCAAAAGGTATTAGCATTTTTTTTTTTTTTTTTTCCATCACATAAGAATATTTTATAAGTTTGTGTATAAGTATATTCCTTAATAAGAAAGCGACGAAATAAATAGAAATTTGATGAGATAGAAAATTAAACAAAGAATCATATTATCAAGATAGAATATAAAATTTACTTCAAATATATTTTATGTATAAAAACATTTATTTTAACTAAATTAAATTAACTTTTCTTATCGTACATATAACAAGTATATATAAAATATTAAAATTTTGTTTAACAAAGCCATAAGAATTGCATAAATTGCAGAATACGTAATTAATAAACTATACTACGCTATGCCTTAGATTATGCATTACTATGATTAATTTCCTGAACAAATATAAATTTTTCATTTATTAAAAATATCCTCTCTATTTCTTGTTGTATTGTATTTATATTGTAAGCACTAGGATATTTTAAAAGTAAAAACTGGTATGTTTATGAAAATTTATCATGGTATGCCATATTTTGTTTATTACATTATTAATTACTATTATTATTATTTATTATTTTAATAAAACAAAGCATATAGAGAATATCGTTAGGGGTATGTATTAGTGCGTGGTAGGAATAAGCATAGAATTAACATACACTCAAGGACGCGGTGCGTTAATATTGTTTTAAATTTATCAATTCCTTTGATACCAAGTTCACTTAAAATTCAACGCAATCGCATCGTTCGTCTCCGTCTCGGTAAATTCCCGCTTCGTCCAAGCCCGCCAGCCCAGAAGTACAATGGCTAGGCCATCATCGATATCATGACCTTTCCCAACAAATCACTGTCGAGCATTAAATTTCACCGCGCGTCTGCCACTATCGAGCAATCGGCAGCGCGTGCGTGGCTGCCACACAAGTGTATACACACAAACACACGCGCCCCCATTTTCAAACACGTACACCACGCTCATGCGCTTTTATATCTTGGGACAAGATCGCAGCGCGCCCGAATAAATTCAACTCATCTAGCGAAATCTCTTGCGGGGGCGTCGTTACGCGGTACACGTACGGTTAATCCGCGGGTTCGATCACAAGGTCAGAAATTTAAATTCGTCGTTTCACGTGAAAAATATTTAAAACGATTTTTAGATTACCGCGAATGATACAATTGTATTGGGCTAGCAATGTTGAATTTATTATATTCTGTATTGGTGGGATGAGTGAAGCGAGCTGGCTTTTTTCTTTCTCTTTCTCTCTCTCTCTCTCTCTCTCTCTCTCTCTTTCTCCCCCCCCCCCCCCCTTTTTTTTTTTTTTTTTTTTTTTTTTTTAAATTCCGTTTAAACAAATACTAAAAGCGGATGACGTGGTATAATATCAATACGATAGATGTAATATTAATATTGTAGAAGTAATGCTTTAAGGATTAAATCGATTGAATAGTCGTTACATTGTAATTATAATTTTGAAAGTCGAATTCAACGACATGTCGAATGGAATTGCAATTCTACTTAGTCACGACTCGTCAATATTCATTTTTCAAGTTTTCATGCCCTTACGCTACTGTGAGAAGAAGACTTAGTTTTATTTCGACGGAAAATTCTATTCCACGGAGCGGGGAACGAATGTGATACCGTTGACGCGATGAAGACCCTACCGTTGAGCTTATCATTTTTTATTCGTAACTCTCGTCGAAATGCTCCATTGAAAACGGCCTAACGCTGCCTTGTATTAAAAAAAATTAATGAATCAAACGGACGAACTAATAGTAAATCAATTTAACTCAACCGGAATTTATGAATAATTTACGTAAAATTATCACTTTATTAATTGTTCAAAGCTTAGCCTGTGCCATCATTCCGGCTACTAGCCTTTCAACTCTTATCGTGCTTTTGCATTTAAAAATACAAGTCACACATTTTAACATCAATTAAGCCATCTCATTAACATGGCAATGATTCTATTTCTCTTTTTTTCTTTTCTTTCTTCTAAATGAATTACGATTTTTAAGCGGCGAATTGCCGATTATATGTAAATTTAATTGACACTAATAATAATAATCAGCAGTATACAGTTACTGTTGTATAAACTAAAATAGTTGCTTGAAAAACTGTCAAAATTTAAGAAATTTTTAATAATCATAATTTACAAATCCCTCCTTATCAATTGGCGACTATAAAGATGCTCCAAGTAATTAAAACTATCCCGAATAATAATGAATTTCCTAGACTACCGTTAAGACTAATAATTTCTCCATACCGCGAGAGAGAGAGAGAGAGAGAGAGAGAGAGAGAGAGCAACTTATTTCTAACAAAGTTAAGCTTTTTAATCGGCCACGCGTATCGCTCTTTATTAATTGCTTGATTAACGCGCGAAAATGTCAGGCGCTCTCGAGGAGACGGCAGTCCTGTACCCGAGGCCCCAAATTCCTTGTGCACACGATGGACGCCGAGGAGTGCGCGCATGCGGCTGCATACCACGCGGGCATCGTAACACCAGGGCAACGCACAGTCTAAAAGCCTCGGCCCCTTGAATAAACAACTCGGAACACGGGAGTTCCCTCCCTCCTTCTCGCGTCTTATCTCGAATTTCATATGACGGAGGATCCTCGCGAGCACGTAGAATTGGAGTCGGAGGCGGTGGCGAGCTACTCCCGACCGCCCTGGGCATACGTTATCGTTCTTTGAGGAGGGGGGGGGGTGGCGGTTGCCCAGGGTGAAGGGGGGTACGAGCTTCACCGGCCCGATAGATAAGGCCGAAGCCTAATGCGAACTCCAATATCGTACGCGATAAAAAAAAAAAACATTGCCATTCGGCTAAAATTGCAGGACTCGCGGCTCATTCGATTCGCGCTCGGAATCTTTAGTGCCCAAGACTACCGTTTTTTTACACTCTTGGACTCTCGTTAGCCGCGAATCGAGCTTCCACGGTCTTTTCCACCTTTCATCTTGTCAGATACCTTCATTTTAAACTCTCTCGACCTTTTATTTCTGCGTGCTCATGGGGGCTGGCCTTTCCTGTCCGTCATCGATTTATCACAAAATTCCAGGGGAAATGTAAATTTGCGAGCAGCAAGGTTCGAGGCGAGTAACGATTAAATTTTCAGACCATATTAATCTCTGGATTGGCACGTTTGCTTCATCTGACTCATCAAGTTATTTCCACGCTTACTGAGTATTTCATCTTTCCGCGAGATCATCCTTCATTTCATCCTTCTCTTACTTATCTCGTGTCTTTTATTAATTGAATGGAGCATCGACGTGAACCGGGATTCGTCAGCCTCAATGGAGGTTTATTATTTCTTTCCGGGGGGTTCGTCTGGACGCGAAGAAGGGGGAAAGAAAGTGCAGCCTCGGATAGAAAAAAAGACGTCGAAGCTCGTAATACTAAATCGTCGCCCCAATCAGTCACTGCTTGGGTTGGGCAGGAGAGGAGGCGGAGGGTGGTTGTGTTTAACATGGGAATTCGTATCCGACCCTTTTCAGACAACGAACAAGCAGTCCCGCTCTATTCGCTTCACCATCGGCTCTCCCAAAGGCCGACGTGCCGGTCGTCGATGCTCCTGACGTCTACGTTCACCTAATGCCTCGCCTTTCTCAATGTAATACGCACACTGATAATGCAGCATTAAGAGAATTGCAAAATTGAGACATTGATTGAAAAAAAGACAAATAGGACGGAGACGTTATTTCGTAAAGTAAGGAATTAGAATCGAAACGTCTGTTAAGTTGGATTGTACGTAAATGTGAATGTTGCTGGTATTTCAAACTTTATCGTTTCTAATATGTTTGAAAGGAGCGAAGTGGACGTTCGCGCATGTACTATTCTTAAAGGACACCTTTTACATAGATATTGCAGTTTTACAGGGAGCTGCTAGAAATAAAATAATAATCTTTCCAATTAGAGATCGACGTATGCGTGTAATTTTGAAGTATCGAAGCTACCAAAACAAAATATAAAATTATTTGAAATTTTTCTCAACTTATATCCCATATCGTTATCAGCTTCTATATCCTATTGCGGCTTATCTTATGCTTCAATTCTAATACTTTTATATCTTGGTATTTATGTAAGAAGAAAAAAAAAATCTCCTGTCGGTTATAGAGGTCGATATATTCGAACAATGATTTACCGAGAGAAGAAAGTTATGCTCATAATATACAGAGCAAATTGATTAATTTCGGCAAATTGTATGCGAATGCCGAAGAATGAGTTACGCTTGTACAATTATAATTGTGTTATGCGAAGAATGATAGACACGATCGATCCTAAAATATAAAATAGGAATTGACCATTGTTTGACCATTGTTTGACTACCACCAGATCTCTACAACTTCGGGCGATGTATTATAAGTTGTTACTCTGTAAGCAGCGAGAGAGACGGTTAAAGTTTGTTAGTGTAGATGAACGAGTCCTCTATCTAAAGTTGCTTGTAAGTTATAAAATAGGGTCGGTCTATAACAGAATTACTGACAAGTTCACTAGGCCTTGGTCTCTTCACTTGCTCTCGGTTCACCGATGGAATGTCTCGTACATTCAATATTCTTGGCGATTATTCGGAACTTTGGACATTATTCTAAAACACTAATTAAGCCTTTTACCTTTAGCCTATAGCCAAATGTACATATCTTTTGTTATATAATTTTATTCCAATAGTTTGCCTTATATTACATACATATGTAGGATCGACCAATGTAAAAGTAAAATAAAAGTATTGGCCAAGATTAGATAAATTTAATTATTACAGATTTCAAATTATTGATATATATATATATATACGTCTCAATGTTAAGCCGTAATTGAGCCGTGAAAGATGATTTTCTTTTTATGCTCGATCGACATTAACATTCGCTTAGTCATCTCTCAAGTCATGTATAATTGGATGCAGCATTTACTGTCAAATCATGATTCTACTAGTTATCATAATCATAAATCAATCACAGAACAAATCTATTTTACGAATATCAGAAATCTCACCTCTCCCCAGCCCCCCAATTAGACCAGCGCATTTTATAATCGTATTAATTATCACGACGTGCTAGGGCGATTAAATTTCCGGAATGCACCCTAAAGAATACAAGGCTACATTATCGTAGAATCTAGGGGGTCCCCGATAAGCCAAGCTCGGGCTTATTTACGTGATAATAACGCGAAATAAAATATGTACTTGTTGTTGATGTTTCGATATCGGTACGCCCACGCGTTATTTTAATTTTATCAACCTCTCGAATTCGCTTGGACTGACGAACGCTCGAGTGCTAAGACGACAGATTACCGGCAATGAACTTTCTTTCATTGCAAAACCATGAGTGTCTAATATTATTGTGTCGAAACGAACAATAAACAGCAAAGGCTTTCTCCAAGTTTTAATGGCCTTTTATGCCAAACTTCCATTGCTTTTGTAGCGATTTGAAAGAGAGATACGTCCATCGGCACGTAGACAATTGGATTTACTCGCTGTACTTACATACTCACGTTGTTAAATAATAAAGGATCATGGAATGAAATTATTGAAACGGCGATTCAATAAAGCGGTTTTCGTATAAAGGTTTGGAATTTTCGTATGGAAAAAAAAATAAATAAAAAATAAAAAACTATAAATTAACGTTTAATTGATAATTTCGTCTCGCGTGTAGCTGTTAATCTCTTACTGTCTCTGTTATTCTTAATGGCGCTAAACCTAATTTATAGAATTATCTAAATTTAAATGCATTTTATTAGAAGCAGTGTGTAAATAATTTTCATTTTATAGAATTTCGTAACTAGATACTGGAAGCTTTAGATTAAATGACAAATAATATTAACCAATTAGGTCATATCATAAATATTTTCATTTATCAATGATCTTTCAAGATACTTTCCTCTCGTCTTTTACATTTCATTATCATCTGTTTAATATATAATATCGAGAAGAAAATAAGATTTCACGGTAAAAACTAGCCTTAAAAGTTATTTTACATAAATTCATTTCATACGTTTTATACTGAAAATTATGTTAAAAAAAATATTAATTCATTAAAATGGGTTTTGTCCTTAAACGCA
Source organism: Ceratosolen solmsi marchali (assembly GCF_000503995.2). NCBI lineage: Eukaryota > Metazoa > Arthropoda > Insecta > Hymenoptera > Agaonidae > Ceratosolen > Ceratosolen solmsi. The sequence continues at coordinate 2,266,210 of NW_011948426.1, read as the reverse complement.
TTGTACCTAAAGTAAGCTAAAAGTAACTAAAATTCATACATTAAATCAAACGTATTTCAACACTTTCTCCCGTTCGTAATTTTAATTTTTATAATTAATTTCAGAGTTAAGATAACTTTTACGAAGAAAAAGAAATCAAATTCAATGATGTAAGTTTAAAACTGAATTACGGCTCGACACGATGGAACAAATGTAAAATCTAGTCTGGAATTTTTTTTACATAAATTCACATTATATCTTTTTATTTATAATTATCTTCAATCTTTATTCTATTAGAAATTTATGAATTTATACATTCTGCTCTATTGAAATATGTCGAATTGGAAAAGAAAGAATGAACTTGGTGATATTTTGATGAATATGAGGCAATTATAAAGCGGACAGTCATTCGATATTTTGAAAACATTGACTAAAGGAACATTGACATAATAAATCTATAGATCACATTATGTTACTCGATATACAACAGATAATACTAAAATGCAAAATAACAATGATTTCTTATTAATTAATTAATTAATTCACATTGAAAAATATTGTAAAATATCTTTCTTAACAAATTCATCAGATCTAGATAATTTAATATAAACAATTGTAAGAATATTATTATTCTTCATTTTTTCACTAGGATATTTCAAAGAAATAAAAAATGTAACAGCTATTTATTTTTGCGTTACTTTTTTTTTTCATATACATCATTTTCGTTTCACTTATCGGCATGACAATTAAGCGAATTATTCTTCAAAATGCAAAAAATTTGACGTACGTTGTCATAAGGCTTGATTGACTTGTGTTTGAGATTTGAGGAAGAAACTGTGGACTCTGCTTTTCGACTTAAAATATCTTTATTTAGCACATCCACTATTTAGCATATTTTGCTTTAAAATATATTCTTGCTAATATAATAGGATTAAATTTTGTACCAAAAATTACAAGTGGCATAATAAGTAAAATGTTAGATCATAAACACAGAATCGCTCTTTGATCTAAATTCGAATTTTAAGATTATATTTTTTGGCAATAAGCGTCTTTGAAATTTGATGATATGAGAAAAGAATCTTCGTGTTTCTCTCCCCTTTCCCCGTAACTTTGCATATATTTCTTGGCAATTGTATTGCTGACCAAATTTTGAATCAGCAACACTGCAATATCAACCGCCATAATTATTACGTTTGCTAATTATCCATGTAAGGTAATTTAATTTTTTATGGACATTATACATTAGGTATGTGGAAGATACGGAGAAATGATTCAGGAACTCAATTGTGCAAACGTAAAAAGTTACAATTCTCTTAATTCTTTAGACTTGCATTGCGAAGTTTGAAACGGTAGTTAGACGTAATTAATTCGTTTTACAAAAGTTTCGGTTATTTCAGGTTGATAAATGTTGTTGGGATATCAGTGGAAATGAATGCCTTCTGTTTCACTAAACATGATTAAATCAGTTCTCATTATGCGGTTGTTGGGCTTGTCACTTTTTCACACAACAGGCTCGTTATTTTCCAAGGAAAATTCCATTCTTTTGACAAACACGATTGTTTCTATGAAATACTTCGTTAATAATATATCGCAATATAATGTGTAATAAAAGCATAAGAATTATTAGGAATAGATAGTGTTGCTATATAATTATAATTAGAATGGCGTTAAAATATTTTTTTTTATTACGGTTCTATAGTCTTTTTAAATTTTAAGAAAATACAAAATAAATTTTCACATACGTAATAATATTTTTAACATTATTTTCATCATTATAAGTTTCCCTATATTTTTTAACTAAACTTCAAGTTGTTTGTTATAGTTAATATTGTTGATTTGAATTAGAAATTATGGTCAATGAATAGCAAATTATGACATCTGTCATTTGTGTCACAAGCCACGTACTCTTGAAATCGATAATCTTGACATGCAAAATTCAGATGTTCATCCCATACTTGAAATGAAATATTCTATCTGATTTGAGAAAACATTTGCCATTTGTATATTATAAATATTATAAATATTATAAAAATTCTTATATTATAAATAATATAAATATTGTGAGAAACGCAAAGGTCCGTTAATTACTAAATTATTGATATTTTTATTATTTTATACCTATGACATTTACTGTTATAAATGACTTTCTTCATAAAATTATTAATTTATTAATAATATTACATAATAGTCTGGATAAAGTAAATTAAAAAACAATAAAATATAGTTTCATACATTCAGTGAAATATCTATCAAATATTTCTATAAGAAATTTTCTTACTCTTACAGCTAGAACTTTCAGTTTTCATTTAACTCAATCAAAGTTTAATTCCGCCTTCGTTAATTAATTAATTAATTAACCGTAATTTTTTCATAAAACAATTGTTAAATATATTTTATCCTTGCCTTTTTATATTTTATCTCCATTAATTATTAAAACATATTTCTTACTTACAATAGGTTTTAATGTGTGGCCTCGAGGTGATCTTATAAACTAACTTCGTAAATAAATTAACTTAACGCTTACCTTACGTTCCATTAAACCATAATAGAGAAGAAAATTCTCTGTACTCTTAGACAAACATCAGATAACATATAAAAATATCTGGAATATTTTAGTTGTTTGCTAATAGTAAATACAATATTCTAAATAGAGAACTGTAATGAATGTATCGATTATAATTCTATAATATTATGAAATTCCGCGAATTTTAATTAAATAATTTGGCTTTCGCAATTGTATTAAAATTTTGTGGTTGAATTTTTTTAAACATAAAAATTTAACTTTAAAAATTACTTCAGTATATAAAAATTTTATAAATAAGATGCTCCTACAGAGATAATACGGATTCACTTATAAGATTAAAACTTCGTAATTTTAAATTTAATTTTACATTTTAAATTTTGTCATACTAAAAGATAGGTAAATGTTCGATTTTAATAAAGTATGCTAAATACCCTAGTTTTATTTCTATTTTTATTACAACCGCTACACTGCAGCAAGATTAATGTCAAGCTCATGACTATCATAGTATGAAATGAAATTAGACTAAGATTATCTAATAACTACAATGATGCTAAACAACATTCAATTTAAAAATTTCAAATACCTCATTGACACTTACAGTTTAATATTAAAGGATTAATAATGCTTAGAATTAAAAATTCTGCTGCATGCTCATTGGTAAAATATTTAATAAATCCATGTCCATATTCCTATAGAGATTACCTGAAAAACATATGATGACGTTCACTTATACTTTTACTTTAAAATAAGAATGGTAAAGTAGAACTTCAATTTAGAGCTTAAAAATGTAGCAAAGTTCGTATGTTATATTGTTCTGTTATTTAAAGCGTTTGCAACATTTTAAAGAATAATTATCATTATAATATTAACTTTACCAATTCAAATTCCGAATTATTATCCTTTGAACATTCATTTATTCTAAATATTAATTAAATGTTAATAAATATTTTACAACTAATTATATAACGTTTAATTCGTTAGCAATATAATGATTTTGAATATCGAAATTTCGGATGTAATTGATGTACACAAGTTACACAGTGTAGTTATATACATGGTTATATAAAAAGATATAAATACATTTTCAATAATTCATTGAAAATAAATATCATAATAATATTGAGATGAAAAAGAGTAAAAAGGATATTTGTCACTTTTAATTTTTGTAGTACTTTTTGTAGTATTCACTACAGAAATTATTAATTGATTACTAATAAGTTATTTTGTATACCTTAATACATTAATCAACTATTTTATTTTAATGATTATTTTCATATAGAATAAATTCTGATGCCATTGTTATTCTGGTATTATTTATTAAACATTAAAAATCAACTGTAATTTTTAGATCTTAGTAATATTAATTTTGTATGAATAACTTTTCTTGCACTAGTCATTCATACTTACACATGCACACATATATAAGCTTTGCGATGAGCAATTTATATTTTATTGTTTTTAGTGTAGCCATCTTAAATAAAAAAAAAAAAAAAAAAAAAATATGTAAAGTTTTAACTAAAGAGAAATAATGACAAAACAGTAGAGATTGGGTAAATTAGGTTTGAATGTATATTCAAAATTGTTGGATTTCGTTGCGAGAAACAGAATTACGTATTTCTTTTTTCATTTTGGTATTTGCATCTTTTTCTTCACTCTACTCTAGTGTATTCTACTGTTTGCTTCACTTTAGAAAATTGCCAACTGGAAAGATTTTCATGATTGAGAAAGAGCGAGAAAGTGCAAGGAACAGAGAACGAGATACAGAAAGAATGCAGATAGATAGGTACATAGAAAGAAATAGAAAAAGAAAGATATTAAGAGAGAAAAAAAAACGGTAAGAGCAGAAGATAGAAGTGGAAATCTTGTCTTTCTATTTAAGTGGAGAGCTTCTATGTATTCGTATGTGTGCATGAGTGCATAAACGCGTGCTTTTGGGAGTTTGAAAACAGAGGAAAGTGATAAAAGAAAAAATGAGAATGGAATATAAAGGGAGATGTGCGAGTATACGGTCCAGATTTTTCTGCAGTTTGAAATAAATGATTTTCAATTGAATGGAATTAGAAAAAGTTGTGAATAAAAAGTTATTAGATATCAATGTAAAACATATCTAAATATAAGCTGTTTATATATAATTTTATTTTCTATAAATTGATAAAAGTTTTAAAGAAAGAAGATTAGTAGTTTAATAAAAATTGATTTCTATTAAATAATGATTGATTGACAAAAACTAAAAATGTGAAATATCATTCTATTGTTTGGAAAAATCAATTAATAAAGTAAATAAATAACATGAACTTTGTTAATAATAAAAATGTAAGTTTTAAATAGAATTTTTTTACTTTAACAGATATAAAATAAAATGAATAATATATTTGAAAAAAAAAATGGGACTTAAATAAAATATTATAAATATGAGTTGATCCATTGAAATAGGATGTATATAGTATTTTTGAAATCATAAAAGTATTTATCTAGTACACACACACACACACACACACACACACGCACACACGCACCCACCCACACCCACCCACACACACACACACACACACACACACACACACACACATACGCACACGCACGCACATTGTACTAAATTAACGATTTATATAATATGTTGTAATATATAATATGAATTTTGTGATAAATTATTATTGTTTAGTTGCCAAAAAGTCACGACAATGGTTGAGTATATCGTGTGTGCTACTGAGCCATATAAAATATTTTAAACAATATTTATTAAATGATAATATTAACTAACTGAAGAACTTTATATTTGGAAATTTATTAAACTCATATAGTAGCAAAATAAAATATTACCAATTTTTTAACATTCCCTGTACTTTATCATAAAATTTAGAATTTAACTTCTAATAGAACTACCACTCATCTTTTACTTTCGATATTATCAATTAACGAATCGATGGTAAAATAACAATTTTAATACTTATTTCTATATTATTGACTATTATTTACAATCATTCTTTCATAAGAATTGTAAGTAATCCTCATTGTAAATTAATGTCGAATAATAGTAATATTGTATAAAATGAAATTATCATAAAATTACAATTGAAAGGAGCAAATTGAATAAATTGCTATTATGAAGCCAATCGATAAATTCATTCGTATCCAATAAAAAGTGAAATACTGTAAATCAAATCCTTCGCGCAAATTATCATCGTTATATTAATTAATAATTTGTTACATCATCATTTTCAATATTTCATTGAACCCGTGACATGTCATAATAAATATTAAAAATTTACCGTAAAAAGTATTTTGAGTGTTTTCTTAAGTCACTTAAAATTTTATTATCGTCAATTAATTTTATATTAGGAAAGTTTTTATATTATGTCAATAAAACAAATTAACCAGAAACATTTTCAAGTGTTTGAAAAACAAGTAAGCGATAAAAATAAGTTTCAAGAAAGGTTTAAATGATAGAAGAGGAGGACATTTCGAACTTTTAAGAATTTGAGCGAAGGGCCAGAAGAATCGAATGAAGAAAGATAGGGAATTTGTTCCTCAATGTACTTTTAGCAAGTCTATTTTGAGGATTTCGTTGACTGTTTTTCTTTATCTTTTCATTTATGTGCATTCATAAGAGGAGGCTTTTACGTGAATTTAATTCTCTTTGCTCTCAATAAATCTTTTTTCCCTCTCCATTTCTCCTTGTCGTCGATCATAGGAACTCGCCTTTCGTATTCATTTTGCTGGTGCAAAAGATAAAAAAAATAATCATATTATATTGTATAAAGCCAGTAAGGGAGAATTTACTGGCGTGATCGTCGCATTGTAACCTTGAAGAAAGAAGCCGAGAGTGCGTAGCCCGGAAAAGTCTAAAATACGCTTCACGATATGTATATTTTTTGTATTCACTTTTCCCCTTAAAATCTTATTATGGTTGTAGAAAATATACGTGCAGAAGTGCGTTGATGCATTTGGGTTTATTTTAAGCCGTTTCCCTTACGTACTAGAGCACACGTAAGGAGGATAATACTCTGATAAATGATTATAAGTATGAAAAATGACAGATTTGTGTCACATGGTTATTAGTGGATTCATTTTAAGGCCAAAATTTTTTAAGCCACTGATTAAAGAGGAAATTATTGTCAATAGATTGAGCGAAACTTGAGTGAAAACAATGCGTTTTTACTTGAATGGCAATGTTGAGATTGTAGATTTACAAAATTTTGATATATTTAATTACTTATTTTGTATAAGTATAATTTTCACGCAATGTATTGTCCTATTATATCTAAAAATTATCGTAATGTTTCCTAATAAATCTTTATTAAACTTTCGGAAATTGTTATGAAAAATTATACATAAAATATGGAAAAAAATTAGGCAATTGAAATATTCGTAATTTGTTGACAGACGATTTTAATGTCAAAATTTAGAGGATAATTAATTATATTTGAGAATTTTTAATGTCTAGTTTTTAATTTACTGATTTTCATATAACATTATTTCAAATATCAAATGTCAGTTTACTAATTATTGCAAATAGAATTTGAGAAAAGCCATTGTATATCGTTCGAATCGAATAAACTTTGCTTAAAATTACATAATAAGCTCTTATAATTTTATTATATTTTTCTGTCAAATTATACGAACTTACGAAATTATGTTTTCACATAATTATAATTTCATATAATCCATGAAATTTGTAGTACGTGTATTGTAGAATAGAATGATTAGTGATAAATTTCACTTCTACGTGTAATCCTGATTTCCAATAAAAATAAAACATTCGATTGTCTGTATTCAGACACGTCTCTCAAATCTCATCATAATCTGTTGAATCGACTTTGATTGTGTTACAATTCATGACCTTCCACGATATCCGAATAAAAATCTCCCGCCACCCTCCCTCCCTACCTCCCTACATCACTACATCCCTACATCCCTATATCCCTACACTCCACCATCCGACCATCACTCCCTCACCAAGTCTCAACACAATCGACCGTAACACGCGAAACTTAACCGATCCTCCTTCCTCTTATTATCCGTGTCTTTTTTTCCCTTTTTTTTTCTCGACTTACGCTCGAATTGTTTCTTTACAAGTCAGATGCTGTTTTGCTTTCACCAATATAATCTAGCAATATATTGCTGCCTTCTCCCCGTGGAGTAGAAGATAGAGGAAAGGAAAAGGGGTCCAGTGCTTTTAGAGGATTTTGCGTGATAAGTGATGTTGCAAAAAAAAAAAAAATAAGAAAAAAAAAAACAACTTTGCCAAAATTTGAGTACTTTAAATTTATGTTTATTTACATTTGAAAAATATTTATGAAGATAGCTGAAGTATATTTATATATATTGTTAATGCATATACAGTTGCAATTACAGAAATAATTTATTCGTACGTACGTGGATATAATTATGTCGCATTGTAATTTTCCTTTTAGAAGATTTGGTGCAAAACAATCCAATTGCTGTAACATATTAAAATTGTATGTGACAGAAGCAAATATTTGTAAAAACCGAAGTAAAATACACCCGCTGCTACTCAAGATAAGATTTCTTAGAATCTTTTGTCTTTAGCACACAGACTCTGAAGTCTCAACTTACGTAATCGTATATTTTGGTAATATTATTTGCTTAAATACAATCATGTTCATATTTTGTCACCTCAATCATTACAATACATACATTTCATACATTTTAGCAATTTTATGTATTATTATTTATAAATTTAAAAATATCTAAGATCAATTTAAACTGAAGTTTTTTATTAGTGCAATGTTTTTATCACAGATTTAATTGTGGATAATTTTGTTTTACTTTAAGGCTTATAAACGTATAATCTTATCCTCGTAGCAAATTCCGCATTCGCTAACTATAAATGCCAAATAAATCCTTCGATCTTGTATCTGAATTTACAAACTCTCGTCAAATTTTCCAACATCTAATTCTAATTTAATTACACCCTATGCAGTGGAATAGTTAGCGATTTTTCTGCTACATCACCATTCGTCTTGTTTTATACATTAATTTACTTTTTGCTTACTAATTACGTAATATGTATTCGATCTAACGATTAATTATAATGATACTTAATGCGCATGTGATCTTCTAAGTGTCTTATACGACAAGTTTTTATTTTGTCTTTTTTCAGCGGTTTTTAGTCTCTTATGCCGGTATACTTTTTATTTTATTTGTTCGAGGATAGGATTTTCGTTGAAAAATGGCATTTAAAACAGATCAGTATTATCCAGTGCCATAAATGATTTACATCGTCTATTTTATTTATTCAATGCACAATTTTCCGCTTAATTGTCAAGATATTAATCATTGTTTGGACTTTTAAATACATAACGTATTATATTTTAAATGTGTCCTTTCATTATTTTTAACGCTCCATTGATGGTTTTCAAAAATATTAACACGACCTTCTTATATATATATATATATATATATATATATATATATATATATTATGAAAATCATAAAATATTATAAAGTTTTTATGTAAAAAAACTTTTTTATGTAAATTCATACTTATTTTTTAATATATACTATATTTTTTAATTGAAAATAGGCCAAATTTAAACCAAAATGGTATATATCATGATTATTGAATACTTTATTTGGGCATAATTGATATCTACAATTTTCAGGTGTATTTTAATCTAAAATCAGTTTTGAAAATTTTTCAACCAAAGTTTTTAAGCAGGATTTTTATTTTGTTGATATATCTAGCCAAAAATACGTCATAATATTATTAATAAAAACATCTATTTACTTTATGATAAAAAGTTGTAATATATTTGAATGGTGTGTTTATTTTCATCACTTCGTAAATACTGTCTATTAAAATAAAAGATAAAGTGTCCTTTTATTGTCCTTTACAGGTTTGAAGTTGTTAGTTAGCGAGCTTTTCTTGGTCCTATAATTGAGAAAGTCATAGTTTAATGATTGAAATAATACTTAAATCCAAATTATTCTATGCCACTGAATTACATTAATTTTTTGTTTGAATCATTGCTGATTCTGATTATTAAATGTAATTTTTGTTATAAAATTATAATATTTGATATATATATATGTGAAGTTTTACATAATCTATCGGAGTTACATTGATTAATATTGCTGTGTTTTATGAATCGCCTGTACAAATACGATTTAAATTGTCAAAGTTTAATTTATTATATTTAATGTAGCGGTGACGTTTCGTTAATATGAGTAAAATAAATTTAATGTAGAACGGCAACAATGAACAGTGGTAAAAAATATTAATCCCCATCTTTACAGTGATTATCGAGGTAACATTAAGTATATTAAATTTATTCTCCTTAATTTGAAAAATAATCTCTGGAATTTTGAAAGATCTTAATTTGATATATCGATCGTATATTTAATGTAAATATTAAATGTTGAAATGGAAAAATTTCGCCAAATGAGTGATTTCAAGTGCAAATATATGATAAAGTATCATTTTATTTTCACGCAATGCTAGACATTGAAATTCGTTAGGACGAGTAAAATATTCTTTCCCTGGATGCTCCAACCATCTCGATCGTCCTTCAAAAACTTACATTTAAAAATGCAGTGAAAATCCAGCTGTACATAAACTTCTTTTGAATTCTCCAGCCACTAGTATTATTCGAAAGGTAAGCACATTGGTATTGTGTAAGTCGGGGCGAAGACGAGAGTAATGTACTCTCACTTGCAGGAGGAAAACAGAAACCCGGATAGATATAAAGTATCCCTAGGGTTTGGTAGATGGTGCAGTGTGGGATGTCGGGTTAGCAAGATCCAACCTTGGGAAGGTTATAAGTTTCACGATGGAATTCATAAATAAGTAGAACATTTCCTCCTTCCCTTTCTCTTACTCTTTAGCAGTATTGGCCTCGTGCCTCTCTCTATATATAACAAGTATTATATAATAAGCGAGAGGGAGGTATGTCTAAACTTATGGTAATACGACTTTAAAGGTTACAGGCTAAGCGCAGCCAGTTTTTCTGGCATCCTCTATCTTCCTTCTTAACAGGCACGGGCATGAGAGATGTAATAGGTGATTATTCAAATATTGAGTCTATTAGTTGATAGTTAAAGAATAAATTTAGAGATGATGTGTCACTTCTTTTCTTCGCTTTCTCTATTCCTTTCATTTTATCTTTTTATGGCCATTTTTGTGGTTGATTGTTTATTTTATGAATCTTTTTAGCGAGAGGCAAAAGGAGATAAGCGAGCGACACTGAAGTACAAATGTTTAATGTGAGGAAGTGAGGTTAATTTTGCAAGAGGAAGATAAATTTGTAAATTTGAGGTAAAAATTAATTCCCATCGAATAGTCGCAAGTTATGCGCGCATTTCCTTCTTACAATAATAATCTTAGAAGTAAATTGAACAATACCTAGTGAACAAGTCCTAAATTATTTATGTGCCACAGCCTTTTATATCTATTAAATTGAAAAATACTTCTGACGGCCCACGACAATAATTACTTAAGTTATTATGCAGCACGAGAGAGATATTTATAAAGAATTATTAGAGACAATATTTTCATTGGTTTTCATTTGAATGTCGGATAAATATTGCTTTGGCATTATCTTGTGTCCTCCGTTATCTTAGATCTACTTTGTAAACTGAGTTTCTTTTGGTACAGTGGAGATCCTTTGATAAAGTGGATGTTTCCTTCGAATCATCCCTTCAAGACAAAGAAATAAATTTGTCGCGTATTGTACGCTGTTGGTTCGAAGCATTGAAATTCATTTGATCCACTTGAAATTAGTTTACTTTAAGGCACTTGATTAATTAAGCTCTTGCGTTGTTAAAATAATATGCCTGATTTCTCATTTATATATGTGAAATACGTATACTCCGTGGTACGTACGCAATGGATTTTCCTTTCTTGGCTCCTCATTTTACTACCGAGCGAAATATATTCGAAGAGTCGTATTTTGTAAATGGCACCTCGACGGATTTTCAAGTTTCTTCTTATCTCATGCTTTGCCGTATTTTTTGTCTGATAACGTTTTCAAAATAATCAGTCGCCTATTAACTTTACCAACATTAATGTACGTATAGACGAACGTCAAAACATAAACGTAGAAATGAGATCGTAAATGTTACCGCTGATGCTGTATTTAATGAACAGCTCGGTGCATTATCTATGTACTTTAATTAATCTAAAAGTCGGGAGTATGACTACCGAGAATTACTTTAATGAAATTTACAACTTCAAATCCATTTTCCAGTTCCGCGACGGGGCGGAGGGAAGTGGCTTCGCGCGCAATCCCTCGAGCTTTTCGAGCATTTCCGGCTTCTTCCGAGCTCTCGAAATATCACCTACTCTCTCTCTCTCTCTCTCTCTCTCTCTCTCTCTCTTGCTCGTCCCCCTTGTATTCTTTTTTTCTTCGCGTTGTCTGTCCTCTCGCCTTCTAATGCTTGCAACAGTCAGATCCACTTTTCCCTAAGCAGGCGTGGCGACCCTATCTAATTGGCCTGCAAAAGCCTCAGGAAGCTCGGAGCTTTCTGTTCTCTCTTTTTCTTTAATTTTCGTGATCCCTTGTGTTAAACTTTCTCGTTTGTTCTCTCTTTTTCGCTGTTGTTTCTTTTACGATTTCTACGTACGTTAAGTGAAGTTTGTCTGATGAATTCTGGAGATGGGGATTAAAACTTGTTTATTAATTAAAGCGACAAGTTAATATCATGGATATAATTATAAATATTTTTAAGATAAAAATATGTTTTAAGGGATTCTTATAAGTACAAAAGTTTGTATCAATTTATCGTAAAGGCGAACACGGGGGATCATTGGATTCCGAACTACGTTTAGAGTCATTAAAAGTTACTGAAAAGAACTTCATAACTTATAATATTCTGAGAAATAGAAAAAAAAACGCGTTTGTATATCTGGACAAAGACGCCTGTGTATTAGCAAAAAGTTATACGCTTTTTAGACGTAAGATTTTATAAATGTTTTTAAGTACATAATGTAATGTAATCAATGTAATATTGTATACATATATATGCACTGAAAGTATAATATAAATTAATTATCACTTTTATTACACTTTTAGCTATTAAAATTGAAAATGATATATGATAAATCATTTCTTATAATAAAAGGAATTTGTCCATTTTTATTTCAATTATTATCCAATCTCTGATATCAAATATTTATGAATTTTCTCCAAATAACGTAGTTCAACAAAATATCAAAGAATTTATTTTAATTAAAAGTTTGTAAAAAATAAAAAGACAATTATTTCTTTCAACGTAAATTTTTACAAGCAGTATCGGATGTTTTAGTGAAAGTCTTATACATTAAATTTGTGTTTCGAAAGAAATGTGCATACATAGCTGCGAGTGTACATACATACATCTACGTACATACATGTGCGCGAGTGTATTTTTGTATAAGCATGAATGGGCTGGTGTGCATATGTATAGAAAGATTTTTATCGATATCCAAGTGGAATCAATGAATGTCGGATTAAATTTAGAATATATATTTGTATGCGACGTAGATACAATTTGCAAGTTGGGCATTAATTTTGAATGAAACACATGTACAGTTTGCACGTTATTACATCTAAATATAATTTGCTGTATATTGTACTGGTTTAATGTACAATTTGGATAAAGGGCTTTGACATTCAGTACCAGATAGAAAGATATTCAAGAGGTTGACGGACTGATAAACGTCATTAGGTAGATTATCAAACTTGAGCCAGCTCTAGCTTTTCTTGAATTTCATGTTACATGTACCACGTGCCGTTCATTGGATGCAAAATGAACTCTTTTGCTTTAAATTACGATGCAATGATAATAAAGTCTGTTAACATACCTATCCCAATATAGGACTGATTCAACCCTTAGGCAAAAAAAAAAAAAAAAAAAAACTCTGACGACGAAGTCGCGTAGTAACTACATACAGGTGGTTACGGGCACTGTGTAACCAAGTGGTCACTGGACCACCGCACATCCTATAACCTCTTTGTATTTTCCTTTCCAGAAATTGGGCGGAAACTCTGGTTCTCCTGTTAATTTTCTGCCAGCTGCACTGCATATTACAGTCTTATAGCTTATTTTCTTTTGCTACTTCGCCTGGCCATTAATTTACGTTATGCAGTATGTAACATACTTGCTTCTTTAATTATACCAAGGAGACGTATAATCACGTTTAAAATATTTTAACGGAAATACAAATTTGCATTACTTTTTACAATAAAACTATAGATATAGAATAAATTATTCCGGCATTATTTCTTCTTCATAATATCTAATGGTGGAATAAAACTTATAGTCTCTATTTGTGCAATAGTATCCAAATTAACATAGATAGATCAATCAAGTTGAAAACCGATATGACAGAAAGATAATCGTGCAAACGATCGAGAATCAAAATTTCTTGTGATTTGGATAACCAGATCTATTAATGCATTAAAGTCGAAAAGATATTATGTTAATAATGTTTAATAAATATGGGAAAACTTGAAGTCGTTACGAATATTAAATCTATGGATTATCGTACGGTTTATAGTTTACGTAATAAGGAATTAAATCTAAATTTAAAAAAAATATTTGCGAATGTTTTTTTTCTTCGTATAAATAAATACAAGCGATCGACGTTTGAAAATCGGATATTTACATAGAATGATAGAATAATTATATCATTGGTATTGAATATAACATAATATTGCGTATTAATATAAAATTTAGTAATAGTAACAATAAGATCATTAAACTCGTCAGTAATACGATAATGTTGGAGGAAAATTAAGTATCGGGTAATGTTATATTTTGTTTAATAGTGTTAATCGCAAATACCATTCCAGCTGTGTAAGATAATTTTATACGTATTGTATTTACATGATAGCAGTTATAATTTTGCGCATAGCTATATAACTTTAGTCAATTACAGTTATAAAGTAAAAGTAATAATAATTATAAAAATATGTCAAAATTAGAATTTACGTAACATTATTGATATTAGTCTTTGACATTGTCGTAATAGAGATGTAATCATAGAGTCAATTGAAAATAATATACCGTAATTCATTTCGAAATCACAAGTGCAGATGATTTGATAATTATTAATAACAAATATAATTGTTAAATAATATTCTCAATGTTTTACCGTAATAAACTGTATTTATTCAAATGTTGTTTTTGCGTATCAAGTCAAAAGTTAATATTTAATACATTTATAGCATACCTTTTTCCTGAATATAGCTGAGTAATTTCATAAAAATTGAAATAAGAGTCCCGAAAAATTCAGAAAATTTAGAAGAAAGGAAGCAGGTAATTAAAAGAATTTCGTTCATCCATATTGTTTAAATCTTAGCTTGTTTTTTTTTTTTTTTTTTTTTTTTTTACTTATTCGCAACTCTTTTTATACGAAGAAATGTGCAGCTATCGAATTAATTAATACAGAATATCAATCTATAAGCTGCAATCCGTGAGCAACCGAATAGGTTTAAGAGAGCACTTTTCATACTTTCCGACACCTTCTTTCTCTCTCTCTCTCTCTCTCTCTCTCTCTCTCTCTCTCTCTGTAGAACGTATTTTACTTTTGAATGCAGCTTTTTTTTTCGCTTCTATCCAAGGTAACTCGGGCTGATGCGGGTCACAGCCGAGCAGCCCTTTATTAAATTATTTCTTTTGTATTACCCGTACATACCGGCTAAGACGGTGCACGCCAAGTGTCACAGTCGCTGTAGCAGCTTAAGTGAGAGTGAGTGAGTAGCAGAGGCGAGTGGGAGAAGTGAGAAGTTTCCGAAGACGAAGAGATGGATAGCCGTCGCTAGAGAAAGTACAAGCAATTGTAGCGGCAAAGCTCTTGGCCGACAAGCCGAGTTTCATAATGAGGTGGTTACTTTTAG
>NW_011948426.1:2234814-2250855 GCF_000503995.2 Ceratosolen solmsi marchali | reverse complement strand
CCAAGGGGATGAAAAGGGTGAAACGGGCCCACCGAGACTGATAGCCGCTGCTAGCGGCTGTTAGACCCGCACGGATGCCATTGCCGACGAATTTGGTGGAGGCAATCGGTCTCGGGAGGATGTTACAGCTGCTCCTACCTCCTGCTCCCAAGCAGGTTCATGGGAAACTGCCTGCCTCGCTTCTTTACCAGGCGATGGGCTCCTTCTCGACCGGACGATTCGGCAATGCGGGCCCCGGAGAGTGCCGTCGGCCCCGCTTCTCGGCATAATTAACGATCGCCTATGCAAGAAGAAGTTTATAAAAAAATTTAAGCACCGCATTGAAGAATCCCCATTAAAGACTGATATCTCTGAATATAATGAATACTTTAAGTTTTCGCAAATTGCATACGTACTTGGGATATTAAATATTAATCCCCGATATCGAACATTCAGAATTAAATGACAATTCCGGGTAGCCGAAGCTTAATAATAAGTACCACGAATTTAAATGATATTTACGACGGCTATTCTCAATGTTTCGTTCTATTTCATTAAATAGGAAAGACATATAATAAGAAATACGGTTATGCTTGAAATGGTGGTGGATGGTGGAAGAGGAGGAGGAGGAGGAGGAGGAGTAGGAGGGCACTACCGAGCGGCACTCCACTTCCGAGTGCGAAAATTTATTAACCATTCATTTTATTTGGGATAAATTTAATAAAGCATATCTTCGCGATCCTTTGTGATCCTCGCTAATGCCGCTCCGAGCTCACTGGAATTGCGCACAACAGCCAATTCCAGCGTTTTATTGCGTGCGCACGCATTCGCGGTGTTGCACGCATTTCCCGTGCAGACGCTTCCACTCGAGTCGTAGAATATGAAACCGCCCTTTAAAAGCGGCCGGCAGGGGTGATGGAGGTCGAGGCACGGAAAATTCAATTACTTGAGAAAACGGCTGCTACGCGGACATTACGCGTCGTTGTGGCTTTTCGGCCATCGATGACGTCGATGAAAAGGTAACGCGTCCTTTGTTAGCTCGAGCCTTTCGTCCGGCTCATTTTATTAATGGCGATTAATCGACGAGAGACGATTTTTCGCGGCTTTTCAAGTCGTAGCCACCTCGATCGGTTTGCTCGTGCGCATTTTTTAGCCGTCATTTTATTAATGCGCAGAGTGAATTTATGCGGATAATTAGCGATATGTGTGCTTTCGTAACGGCACTGCTTGACGCCGCAATTCAAGTTCCCCGCTTGCGTGCGCACGCACGCACACACCCACACACAAGCATGGATCTCGTTACTTGAAATTTAATAATTAATCTACTTTATGCGCTTTCTTGTTTTTACTTTTTGCAATTCTCAAATTGAAATTAAGCGCCTTAATCAACTTTACTTAGCGACATAAATTCCGATACAATGGGAAGAAAGTAAGGGACACATTAAGGGATGCATTTAATCCGAGAGTTACCAAATTTACTTTTAAAACATATACATTATTACGCGATAGAAGATTTTATTCATTGGATTTCAAGTTTAACGAATGAAATTATTATTTTCGAATCAGGTCTCATTCGTAGAGATTAGTGTCTTTCCAATGAACATATTTGCATTGATTCAGTCATTGAATAACGAAAAATAACGAATTCGAAAGATTCTCACTTTTTTTTTCCTTACCAAGATATATTACTGGTACTCCGTTTTCTTGGATTCGACCAAATAAATTCTTTAACTCTAAATATATTTATTTTTTTTTTACAAGTGTGGCAAGTCAGTAACTATTTGGTGTAAGATATAAGGAAGATTGGAAACAAGAAGCATACGTGAATAACGATAAATTTAGAGTTGAGAGAGAGAGAGAGGGAGAGAGAGAGAGAGAGAGAGAGAGAGAGAGAGAGAGAGAGAGAGTAGTTAAATGTGACGATAAATGATCTCTTGGGCTGGATTTTCAACTGATTAGAGCCGCGTAAGCATTATTGAAGTTTTCGTATTATACAGGCATAATTTTAACATGACAAATAAATTTAATATAATTTTATAACAATGTAATACCGAAGGAAAGCATTCTTTATCGCATTATCGATTTTTTCGTTTTATTAAATTCTGACAATTTGCAGGCCCGAAACAAAGTTTTATAAGGAATGAAAATTTTGATATTGCAAACATTTAATTTTCATTAGCATCTTCTGAAAATAATTAATTTACAAACTACAATATCATCTCCAGTTGTAAATATTTTCAATGGAATCATTTTAAATTTGATATTTTCATTCATTTTCGTTTTAAAATATTTTAAACTACTTTATGAAATAATGTATAATTTGACATGGAAATTTTAATGCACACATATAGTATTGGAAATTGTATCATAATTTACAATTTGTATCGTATGAAGTGTATACTAATATTTTCATTGCGATTTCCTTTCCTAATAATTTTCTGAATAAAAGAGATAATATATTTCATATTCGTCAAAGAGAAACCAACGAGCCTTGAAATATTGATTCGACCTCTACCTTAATTGGAGAACCGCTTCAATTACGCCAAATGTTACTCTTTTCGTTTATTTAGGCTATAATTATGAAACAAAATTTTACTTTTACAGTATTTGAAAGTGCAGCCTAAGCGCGAATATTTAATAAATTTGGATTTATTTGGTAGGCGTAAAACATTATTAAGATGATTTTGGTTGAGAATAGTAGTTAGTGGGGGCTTCGCATTAAATTAACTGCTCTGTAAATATAAATTGTTAATAAGAATATTAGGCGAACATGTGTTGCCTTGAATTTAATGTTGAAATTTTGAAAAATATAAAAGTCGTGTAAATTTTATTAACATAACAAAATTTTTATGAAAGAATGCGAGCGCTGGATTCTACGTATAATCAATGAATGCAGTGAAATTTACTTCTTCTATGAAATTCATTGATCATTAATAATTGAAATTCAACATACACAATTATACTTATCGTAATAATTAATTCAGAATTAAGAGGCAAAGGCCGTAGATGATAAACAATCGTATTATTGATGGCTAGGCTATATAAATAAATGAATTTGTAAATAAATAAATTTTTCGACAAAAGACTTATTTTCAGAATAACATGACGTTGAATTTGCGCATATTTACCATATTGTAATTAATACAATTACATGGTGTAGTTCAGTTATATAGTCACAATATTTCCCCCTATATATTTGTTGTTATGTAAAATTATTGTTGTTATGTATAGTTACTACGTAATCTAACGTAATCGTAAAATTACGGATTAATTACTTTAGCCAGTTTTTAATTGCCATTTTAATGGCTTATAAAACAGCGGTTCATTACGTTTTCAACTTTCAAGTGGCCGAAGTTTCGTTTAAAAAATAAATAAACTCGTAAAATAATGTCTATGACTTTTTCTTCTCAACGTATTGTAATTTTTTTCACTACTGCGCGCATTTTTTTAAATAACCGTATTTTTTTTATTTATTTATTTTTTCTCTTTATTAAATCGTATAGTGTACCATGTGCATATTTTCTAATAAGAGGATTAAGTATTCATGGAATAATTATGTGTGGAAAGTAAACGTTTACGAAATGTCACTTATTATTGGATGTGTTTCAAAATTTATTTAATTCCCTACGGATTAATCATCCTCACAGTACCGTATTTCGTGTCTGAAATCTTTTTTTTCCATTTTTTTTTGTGTTTTTCTTTTCTGTTCACGTGCCTTCTAAGATACACGACTATGTTTAATTACGGATTCTGTTAGGACATACAAGAACGTCGAAGAGTGATTTTTAAACATTAATATTATTTACAAGTTGTACTAATTGCAACATTTTTACTCATTACCTGTTAATGTAATATTTATTTTACATTCTCGATATAGTCGTGCTATTTGACGTTCCAAGTGCCGAAAGCAACTTCAATTATCTTTCAACATCCTAATGAATAATACAGCGATCTTTCTCCTTATGTCAAATGCATTTGTTAAGTGCCTCCACTAGTACGGAAAATATCTAGCGATTTATAGCGATGAGTTTAAATAGTACCTTTGAGAGAATTATTATACATAATTATACATAATTTGTCACTTAGCAGTAGAGAATTCTCGCTTACTAGCCAAGTTCTCGAAATCCATCCACGGCGTTGTTTCGTTGCTTCAGCACGAATTGTCCGTAAAAATATTCTCCCAGTGACGTCTCGAGTGTCCTTCTTTCAAGCTTAAAGCACGAGCTTTGAAAATCTAACGAGTACCGTATCACAGGCAGATTTAACGTACTTTCCCAGTTGCTCTCCCCCGCCGCTCTCAACCGATCGCGCAATCGATCCGTTCCTCGCGTATTCTAAAATTCCGCATAAGGCCATTGCGACCTATGGAGATATCGCTGAGATAGAGCGCGGTAGTGCCGATTGCTCGATGACAATAGTCCATTGAGGGAATAATGAGCACGTGCTCGAATGGCAAGGACCTTGCGCACTTGCGCCAGCTATCCTCTCGTAGTCAAACAGATTCTCGCCTTTTGCAAGAGATTGCGGTCGGAACCGAGCACATCCGCGCGTCTCTCGAGATGCGTGAGACTCGTGCGTGTATTATGGCCGCTGGCTGCTTAACCAATTCCTTTTCCATTCAGCGCGAGACTGCCGTAGCCATTGCTGCTATAATTGCGGAATCTTGTCGTGACGCGGATACGGAGGATGGCGGGCGGGCGGGCGGGCGGGCGGGCGGAAGATCTTTCTCCCCCGTCGAGAAGCGCTGGGCTTTGTCTCCCTTTCTATCTCGTCGTGCGTCGATACCGCGTTCTCGCTCTTCTCTCTGCTCATGTTTATTGCATTGTGCTTCAAATTCCGATTGTGAAACCTCGCACAGATAAGCATATGCGAATGCATCTTGCTTGGTGTATTTTAATCCTTAAGCATCGCGTATGGAATGCGAAATTGTTTGTCAATTAATGTAATAATGGCTAAGCGTCTGACATTTCGACATTTCGTTCAAATTGACAGCTCGAATGCGGAGAAAACATTAATTGAAATTAAATCGTACGTTGTGCTCTTGATTCGTGGTTTTAATGCGTTGTAATGCCTGCCTCGGTAAAGTATACAGGCCAAATGACAATTTAATATAAAAATTTCAAACAAAATATTTAAATTTAATTCGAAATAAATCCAAATGTTTATTTAAGTCGGGGAGCTTGGGTGAAATATTAAAAAAGTTTTTTTATTTTTTTATTACAATGCCTCTTAACGTAATTAATACGTTCTATTTATCACAAGTTTTACGTTAATGTCATTGAGTTGCTTAGGAAAAGGGAGCGAGCGTATCGTAAAGAAAATAATGAGAAACTATTTTAACAGGAAGTTTTGCGTGTGGGAATAGCAGCATGTTGAATAAATATGAATAATAGGTTGGAGGAAGGAATTGTTCTTGAGAAAATGATGGGAAACTATATTGTTACGTACAGGAGTTTTAAAGAAAATTTTTTAGTCCTGAAACATTTATTTAAGACACGAGACATTAATGCAGACGTCAAAATTTGCCATTTCAAAAACATCTTGCAAACATCTTTTCCCTTTTATATAATTCATTTTAGAACTTTTGATGGTTAATGATGGTTTAGTTTCTGATCGTATATCTTCCCATTTTCTGGCAAGTACTTTCACATTTATGCATGCACTTCCGTGTGCTTCTGCTGACAATTAGGAGTTGAAGTTTGCCATGTAACTGTGATGAATTCGTAACTGTGGTTTCTGGTGGATACAGAGGCAGGGGATGAGTATACGAGCACGTTTTTCGCGAGTTCCTTATTCGCAGTTGCGGAAGTGTGAAATTGCTATGAAAATAGAGAACAAGGCATAGTGGAAAGAGCTGATTACTGTGAATTACAGTAATACGAATTTCATTGGAGATTTAGTTTGCCTATAAGTTCTTCATCAAGTTCGCATGTAGTTTGAATTTATATGTAATGTTGCATTCTATCAGACAGCAGAACTTTATGAATAATGACTGTATTAGAAAACAATGTACGAGGATTCTAGGCTGAATTTCGTTTTTCCCTTAATATCTTAATGCCCCTCTAATGAAAGCACATCCCAATCTGCTCATGTAAATCACTTATGTAAAACAGTTAAATGTAAAATATCACAATATTAAATAAAATTAAGGGCTAGTGAAATTGCTATTTACGTAATTAATTATGTACCTTATATGTTTTAATATATTGCACTAACTTTTACTACAAATTGCTAAAAACAAGTAACTTTCCGTTAGTACAAAAATCTATTATATCACGAAGAAACTTATGAAATCTGCTGTTCAGACGCCAGAAGGCAGTAACTTATATTATATCACTGTGGTATAATCTAGAGATTGTTAGACGAATTCAGGCGATCATTTAAAAGTAGTTGGTATTAATTCAGTACCACTAATTCTTATAATAATTATTATAATTTGCATTTAAGCGTAAGTTTAATTGTTTAGAAACTTGGGAGTAAAAATTTGTCTTTAGGAGTTTGGTCGTAAGTAATAATTTCATTTACATGGATGTACAAATTTATGCTTTCGAGCATTGTGAGAAATCATATTTGTAAATAATGGACAATCCGTAGTCTTGAATAATGCATCAGTTTTAAATTCTTTTCAAATGCAAATCATTATCTTGGAAAATTATGTTTTCAATTATGTTCTAAAGATATATTATATAGGAATCGATTAATCTAATATTTCATCAATAGGGTGCTTTTTTTTTCTTTGACACAATACACAATACATAGAGTAACTATATACGGAATCAACAATATACTATAAACTATTTTTGTTACAATGAAGATTCGAAAAAAATTCGTTCCAAAAACTATTTATATATTTGAATATAGCCAGTTGTATATTTTAGATGTTTTTAAATTATTACAATATCATAAATACTGAAATTTCCTCTCGTTGAGAAGGCGAGATAGAGAGAGAGAGAGAAAGAGAGAGAGAGAGAGACAGTGACGGGTAGAGAAAGAAAGTTGCACCGATACACCACAACAGGCTGTTTGGTAGAAGTCTAGAACTCGATCTCCGAGTTTCGGGAATACTCGTCTAACCAGAAAACTACTGGCCGCGCTGTCGGAAAATAAATGTTCGCCTCTTTACTTCTCTCTCTCTCTCTCTCACTATCTCTTAGTGTCTCTTTGTCTCTGTGACAACTGGAACTGCAAAACGATATATAGAACGAGGTTAAAATGGTTTGTCAGAATTTGCAATTAGCATTGGTTCATGCCGAGCGAATTAAACTAAGAATTGCACAAAAGCATTTCTATGTATATTATATATAAAGAACAAAAAAACGAAAAAAAAAATAACAACAATAAAGCAAAAACAAATAAAAAATATGAAGAAAAGAAAGAGACAATTGGGGGCGTCGCCTGCCGATAGAATAATCAGAAAATTAAGTTTATACCCCATTCAGCGATTATAGTCGAATGCACTTTCTAATTTTGTATAAGCGATATCTCGATTAAAATCAATTCACCAAATTAATGAAAATATTGCGAAATTTTAAAAATTAAATTCTTTAAATTTATTTCACAAAATCTAATTTATTAATTACAATTTCAGGATAATATCTGAGTTATTAAAAAATAATATCATTCAATTTATCAGTAAATTACATTCAATTTATTATTCAGTAGTATCATCGATGTTGGTAATGTATCTTTGCGTATGAAATAGTAATGAATCTGGAATTTTCCATCATTCGAAATATCGAGATATTATTAGATAAGATTAATGTATTTGCAAACATTATATACAATCCGCTGTAATATATTCAAAATAATTTTCGAACTTTTTGAATTTCCTTTCTGCGACTCGTTTATTATTAATTTTGTAAATTCAGTATTACGTGTCGTTTACCATTAAAAGACTCCTACTTTATAAAAACTCTAATGCACAAGTCGTTTTTATATTTCGTCTAAATTGCGTGAATTAAAGGCAGGTAACAGAGTGCTATTATTAATATAAGGAAAATAGCGATGATAAGAGAATATTTAGCGACGAGTGAGGAAAATGCTCGAACGAACATTGCAATTACAAGTACGAGAAGCGCTTTCGATAGTGTAAGCCCGATTTGCAAAATCAAGTAAATGAAATAAAAGAACCTGACAAGGTCATGAATTGTCATGGCGAAGCCTCAGCCATTCGCCAACCATTTTCCCTTACACCCATTATTATTCTCATGGACTCGAAACTATTGTCATCCTTAACGCACATCTGAGAAAATAATACGATGAAACAAAATATTGGATTATAAGAATAGAAATGCACATTCAATACTTAAATTTCTAACTCTTCTGTCCTTAAATTTTAATACCTTCTATCTTTTGATTCCCTACCACCATTACAATAATAATGATTATAATATACCCATTTGCTTTATGATACTCAATGAGTGTCGAATTTAATCACTAATACAGCTAGTTTTCAAGCTCGAATGCAACTAAACAAGGTAATTAAAAATAAAAAAGTCCTTTTTGCCGAAATAACACGTTGGGAAAATATCGATGTTTCTCTTATGTAGAGAAACACAATGTGGGCAACAATGTGCATGGCCTTGTAATGGGAAGAATTGAGAAATAGTCCTAATCCATTGGTGCTGAAGCTCGTCTGTGGAGCAACCAAATATTGCAAGTGGAAATTGTATGCGATCGAGGTCATAGATACGTGCATTGATCGAAGCTCCGAATGCGCGATTTCAGGTGGAAAAAAAAAATGAAACACGTGTGTGCAGTTTAATGCCTATTCCCTGAGCAATGTGTGCAGCACATTAATTAGCCGAGAGGGAGGTGTACTATTACATTGATAAATATTCGTTAAATATTCAAATTTATATTCGCAAAAGAAATTTGATTAATGAAATTATTTTTAAACGAGTAATGAAATTACGGATGGAATAAAGTCTTAATTTACTTACTGGTAATACATTTAATAATGCACGATATTCTTTCGGAACATTATGCTTATTTGCAAAATTAATTTTTTACCTAAAATGTATGATAAACTAAAATTTTCGCTAAATGTATTTAATTATTAATTACTAATATGATTAATTAGCAAGTATTTATGTGTGTGTGTACACACACACACACACACACACACACACACACACACACACAGACGTATTAATTATTAATATTCGTAATATTTTAAATATCGCCTAATTTATGTTTCAGGTGAGTGATTATTATCTCTGCAAATAACCGTATCTCCTCAAAATAGTAAGTTCGCATTTTACTTTTTTTGTTTTGTTTTTTTGTTTTTTTTTTAATTTTTTTGCATATATAACACATATTCTCGTATATAATACATACACTTATATAAATATATGTGTGTATATATATATATATATATATTTATAAAAATTATTTAACGATATCGATTTATATTAAGCGAAAGTAAAAATCATTACTCCTATTTCTACGATTGAGAGAAAATAAAGAAGAGGAAAAATGCACTGTGCGCGCAAATTTTATTGCAAACGATTTGAAAATTAGCATATGTGATTAGTTTGAATATTGGTTGCGATGAAACGAGAGTATATCGAATATATATCAGAGGGGACAGCATCTCTAATGCTAAGTTTTGCGAGGCTGCGGAAAAGATGACAACCTAAGCGAAAGTGCGCATGTGCACGCATCTTAAGTAGGGAGAATCGGGTCGAGTATGAGTAAAATAAAGGCGCGAATGTCGCTTTAGTAAGCCAGAGGCATCCACCGGTAATTGAAACGAACAATTAGCGCTGTCGACGTGAGTGAGTCTCCTCGGTGAATTTTGCATGTCTGATGGGGTAATCAGGCCAAGTCGAAGTTGCGTCTTACTACTCGCCTCGCCGAATCCACGCTCCTTCTCGCTGTTGCAGTTTCGCTTTGGTCCTTGCACTTCCATCTCTTGGGACACGGTCGAGGGAGCGACGACGACGCGCTCCTTTCGACGTGGAAGTCATCGTGGTTTAAGTAGCAAAGGCCAGTCGTGTTGCATAGGTTCCGCGTGAATTAGGCGCTTCTTCCCGTTGTTTATCGACGCTTCTTATGCATTGCCGTAACATTGAAAACGACCCGCAGGACTCTTTTGTGGGCACAAGATTTATCTGTTGAGATGGCTTAGTGGAAAATGTTACCGAGCATCTAGAGTTTTAATTGGAAAGTAGTTCAACGTTATCGAATAATTTATGCTGGGGGATTACAAGTTTCCTGAGAGTTTGCTTTTTCTATTTGTCCAACTTGTCTTATGGAATTTACGATATACGTAAACAGAAGTTGAGGTGAATTATTGTAGATTAAATGTATGTCTTTGGATATCATCAATTCAATATTGAGGAAGGCGTAAAGCATAAATTATACACTTCTCGCTTCAATATTATTAATTAATCACACTTTTCATCTCAATTGTGTAAGTGTTGAGACTAATTATATTTTAGCGTAAAATATATTTTATGTAGTAAAAAGAATGAAACGTGTAACTGATACGAGGGAAGTAAAATCTTTAAATAAAGTACTTCACTTTGCGTCTACTGAATACAAGATGTTTGTTACTCAAATAAATACTTTAAATTTTCCATTCTGTATTCCTATGCTGCGTAATGAATTACGCCATGACGGTTGCGTTTGATCGAAGAAAGCTGATTTCAACGTTAATCACTGTCTCTTAGAAAAGTTCACATGTCACTCTTAAAGTATTGAACCAACCAATCGAACTTGTACACAGTTGGTAATGCATGAATTTCTAACGTTATTCAGCCTTTTCCTAAGGCTCGCCTACCAATTTTCTATAAATAGAAGCAATTGGATTAATGAATTTGGCATTGGTGCTTTTATGAAATTTCTTAAATCATAAGTAAAAATATCTATAAGTATGAAATAACGATTCATCATAATTTCAATAAATTGAAAATTCCGTAATTTGTAATTCGAGAATGGAGGTGAAGGGTGTGAGAATGACGATAAATGAATTATTTTAGTTGAAAAAGAACATGCTCAGTCTAAGGAAGCAAATGCCAAAGGATTCATGTTGCTCGCAGTGCACGTATATTAATTAAAATGGCTTGTAGAGGTTTGGCTCTACTTTACTGCTGCCATGCCTTGTCAACGTGAAAATTACTATCGTCGACAACTTGAGGTCGGTAGGATTAAACATTGGATAAGGGCAAAAGATGATGTAGAGAAGGAGGGGTGTATGAAGGAAATGATCTAGTGAATATCACGTATGCCCTATCCCCGTCACCTCTCTTTCTCTTGCTATTTCGTAGAGCGAATACAGATCGAAGGTCTGATCCACTTCTACCTGATTTCCCAGTAGTACAAGACGAGACGGAATATTTCGATCGAGAGAGGTTGCGACTCTCGGAAGGAGTAGATACACAGGGCGAAAGAGAGATACGAATAACGACCATGACGACGATTACGACGAGGATGTGATAGATAAGTAGATGGGGGTAATAGAGAGAGATAGATAGAGAGAGAGAGAGAGAGAGAGAGAGAGAAAGAGAGAGAGAGAGAGGGGGGGGGAGAACACGAAGGAAGACCCAAGTTTGATGAGCGTTGACATTTGGCACGTGTTGATGTTCGCATAGGGAGCATATAATTAATTTGTCTTCCGTAGGACCAAGTTATTTCTGAACTAATATTAAGCTCAAGGTGGTAAGAATTTCATTAAAAATGTAATTTTTGAAATCATTGATCAAAGTATCGGTTTACCAAGGCATAGCTCGAGTCCTTGTTTTATTTAATTTCTTTTATGTAATTAAATATTTTCGTCGTAACAAAGACGAGATATTTTCAAATTTAAACAATGTGCTTTACTTATAAATTTATAATTGCTATTTTTTAATTCATTTCATTGTTATTTTTCTTTTGACAAATAATCTCATGCCATAATCATTCCAAATCTAACATCAAAAGTCGTGTTTTCTTCTATTTTTTTGACGCAATTTTTGCAGACAATGGAAGTTCGCGATATAGAATTGTCAAGAACTTTAAATATTACTTACATTATATTTATTCTCAAGTTTATAAATTTTACAGTGAACAATCGATGAAAATATAAATATTTATGAATTATAAAACCAGCATATTATGTTTAGGAAACGATTACAAGAACGAAGAATTTTCCTTGTTTTTTCTTCAGTCAATTGCTTAATATCAACTCCATTCGACTAAATATTTTTGTTACATCTACGTTATTCGTGAAATGATACCGACCGAGTAGATAACTGATAAGGGAAAACTGCCTTGGTGCAAGACCAATTTTACAATATAAACACTCCTTGTATGAGGTACTTCACAGATCCTGACATTACAAACGTCCTTTGTTTATACTTAATACAAGTGCAATAAAACAACTTGAAGGTACAATTAATCTTTAAAATTGTTTCTTTATAAAATATTCAGATCACAATTGAAAAACGTACAATTTGCACTTTCTTTTATTATGTAAAATTTTTAGATTAGACAAAATAATGCATAATCCATTAAATTTAATCGGATCATGAAATATATATATATACTTGATCACGAGTCATCCTTTCTTTAATATGTTATGTATAGTTTTTTTTTTTTGTTTTTTTGTTTAAAACTTTATTTACCATACATATTTTCAATATTATTTCAAATATATTATTATAAATATATATATTCTCTCTATCTTCAAGAGTACTTAGTTTGTATATTAACTTATATTCAAACCCTAATAAATTCGCAACCCAACAAAGTAGTATCAGATTACTAAAGTAATGAAACTCTCATTAATTGAAAGTATAATAATCCTGGCCATTCATTTTAAAATGAAAAAATTACAATACCAAGCAGGATATACGGCATGGTCGACCTAAGATGTATCACCCTCTATAAAAATATTGGCTTGGAAAAAATTTCAAAATATTTCGAATTTAGAGGAAGTAACTAGATGGTAGCATATAAATGGCTTCCATAGGGAAATCTGTGACAAAGCTGACTAGACTTCAATCAACGTATCGATATTTATCGAACGACCAAGAGTTTGTGTGTAACATCTTATCCACCCGCTCAGGATCACTGCCATATTACTTTTTATTGGCTTCGTCATGTATGACAGACGAAGGACGTGCTATAAATGTCTGTAACCTTAAGGTGATAAATTACGCCCTCCCTTTACCAACATGTTCGTACATGTGTATGTAGATGAAGTGCTTGCGATCCAATACAGGTTGCTGCGTATATACATACGTGTCTTTATCTTTCTTTAACTACCGCTCGTAGTCGCGCTCGATTTGCTCGCCATTGACTAGATTTCTTTACTACATCATTGTCTTTCCCTTTTTCCAACTTTTTTCTTCATTGTGTGTGACTCATATTCACTCTTTTCTCTATCCCTTTATGCCCCCCCCCTCTCTCTCTCTCTCTCTCTCTCTCTCTCTCTCTCTCTCTCTCTCTCATGATACTGATTTATTGCAAACACTTAAATTACACGCTCTGTCTACTCATGTCCCAAAACTTTTTTCCTTCTTACAAAAGTCTCGTTCTAGTTTTTATGTGAGCATCATCACTATGTAGAGCTGATCTATGTGCTTTTCGTAAAAATGTTCCTTTCACCACGAGTTATCAAATTAGTCAGAGAATCAGAAAAATATAATAAATTCCATTCGCATTAGGATTTCTTACTTTTTAATATGCTCAATTATGATTATTACTCGGGAATTACTTTCTCTTTAAATATACCCTAATATTTACTATAATTTGTTTATTATGTATTAATTTAACATAATAAAATATTATAATATTATAATTACTTATATCGATATCACTACTATTCGATGTAATTAATAATATATATTGCCGATATACAGTTATGAGTTATGGAATTACGAGTTATGGTGTAGTTTTCTTTTATGAGTTTATTAAATACTTGATAGTGACACTACTTTAGATTACTTTAGATTTAGATTTAACATAAATTTTTATAATATTTCGAAGCTTTATAATTTTATGTGTGAAAAGTCGGGTAAAATTCATTGTATTATTATATTAAATGAATATGTATATTCTTAATAATGCCCAGGAGAGTGAATATTTTTTTATTAAAAGAAAACGTATAAAAAGAAATTAAATCAAGTATAAATAGAAAAATCGCAACATTAAGTAATTCTACTATTTCATTTGCGAATACAAATAATCGGCTGTTAGTAAAGAAATTTGATAGAGAAGATAAGATAAGATAATTGTATGGTAGGTCAAGATTGCTACTGATAACATAACTTTTCTTTCATATTTAGACTAAATTTTTATTTGATAATCCTGCCAACTGTGTGTTTAAACTAGTATTACATTATCTATTTTTTTTTACATAATTGTTTAGCTTTTAAAAAACCTTTTATCTTAAAAAAATATAATTTATATATATATAATTATTTCACTCGAAAAATCTTGTATATTTAATATAGTTTAGGATTCCACTTAACATACTCGATTTGCTTCTGACGAATGAAAAAAGTTATATTATTTATAAAAGTAAACGTCTTATTTTAATGCTTTGTGTATATTAAGTCATTTTATTAAAAAAAAAAAAAAAAAAAAAAGAAAAAAAAGACTAAGCGCTTAATATTTTCTATTCTTAGGAAAAAATTAAAAATGTAAAGGAGTAAATGAAATATTTGTTATTAATAAAAGTTTTAAGAGTCTGTGGGGTTTCAATTTACTAAGGGGTGAATCCGTAATCCAACGACTTAAGCTCGATTTTTCGCTTTGATTCCTTTGTCACGAACAAGATTTCAATCTGTATATGCAGTGTTTTTTCTACAATTGTACCATAAAACACATATGCTTGATTTATAAGTGCATCAGAAATTTTTAATTACTATTTTACAGAGGATAGAGGTATTAAAAATATTCTTCTACATTTTAATTCTTTCCTTAATATAATTTATTTGGGATTTTGAAATGAATTTTCACTACATAAAGCATAAAATCATCTTAAAAGAATATTTTCAAAATTGTAATAATAATTATTGAATTTTGACGCAAACTGTACTGTATGAATGATTTAATAAAAGATCATTTAGCTTTATTCTATCAGATAAATAAATTGCAAATATTAATGAGGCTTTTAAATATAAATATAACGAACTCTGCTAAAATTTATATAGAATAAAATACGATTGGAACTAGATTTGAATATTGATTATTTCGGGTGACAAGTATGTGGAAAAGCCGAAATGAATAGAGCATATTTGATGGTATTGATAACCAACGATAAATTTTTACTAAAATTTCTTATCTCTTTATATATCTCTTTTATACGTATTACCAATCATCTGTTAAAATTTATTTAAAACCTCGGCTATACGATAAAATTATAACAATGATTGAGTCCTATAATATTGCGTATTGTTTCGAAAAATGTTTCTAAAAACTTTGGAAAACATAGTAGAGCTCCTTTTGCCTTCTCTCTCTCTCTCTCTCTCTCTCTCTCTCGCTCGCTCGCTCTCTCTTTCTTTTTCTTCTGTTTTTTCTACTTTTCAATAAAATATTTATGCAACTTTTCGACAATTCAACCAATCGCTTGAATATTCCTTTGAATTTTGTATAATATTTTACAAAATAATCATAACCTTACACCATTAACGATAAACTTGTACGTTAACTTCGTTCTACAAAATGACAATTGATAAAATAGGTTTACGCCACATTATAATAATGCGTGTGAATGCACTTCACGCATCGCTGAGTTATGCCGAATGCAACTGCTATCCTAACTACGTAATTCGTAACCGTGCTTGCATATATTATTTAATGTTAGGCGGAATGAAATGTCGTTATGGTTGTTTGTATATGCGTACGTATAGTTGAGGGTAGGAAAAAAAAATCAAGCAGCTGATATGATAGTGGACATTAGTTTCACTAAATGGACGGTTATATCGATGATGAGGATTTTTTTTCTCCATGTGCCTTTAGACATTATGCTTACTCCTTTACATATCACCGTATTTTTAGGATTCTTTCCAATAAAGCACGTTCATTGCCTTCATTGTTCATTCTCCATCGCCAGCCCCCCCCCCCCCCCCC
>NW_011948426.1:2218425-2234720 GCF_000503995.2 Ceratosolen solmsi marchali | reverse complement strand
CCAACCACCCCCAACCACCGCGACTCTCATCGTTACCATCGCAATTCCCAACTTGTGCGATATTGCCACGCTTAAATTTGAATTCCTTTATTTTATCCTTTATTTATTGAATTCCTTATTCCTTTATTTTCAAGTACATAAGATTAATCTATAAGCGCCGGGGATACGGTTTTCATGACACTATTGTGACACAGTTGGCTCAAGTTCTTTTGAAATGAAATTTTATGAAACAATGGAGACACTTGACTAATTTGATCCCACTACTTTTATTATGACTATTAGGCCAACTTACAATTAATGTACATTAATGGCCTAATGTTGATTTATCCGAGTGATTGTAAGCTTTTTTGACGCCTCGGTAGACTGACAACAGGTCTTTTAAAACTGATTTTTAAAATATTAAGAGAAGCGAGGGACATTTGCAAATAATCTAATTAATAGTCATTTGCAATCTACGCTCACTAACTAAATTCTTAGTTATTTCAATTTTTTTTTTCTTCGAACAATCATAACTACCACCATGATAATATTGACTTTTCAACATACAGCTGTAACCTAGGCATGTTGATTATATAATTTCTATTAATAAAGCAATAGTTTTACGCTGTAAAAGTAAATATTATGAAATACGTACAAAACAGCCGTTGGAAATAAAGTGCGGAATGAAAAAGAATACTTAAAAAATAATATGAGAACAATGAAACACAAATGAAAAAGCAATTTGTCCGTCAATTTTTTCAACTTTATGAAAATTTCACCACTTACAAACACGATATAACTACAAATTTTCAAACGAGCGCTATATTTCATTAAATAATTTCTCAATTAATTTAACAATCCGAGCCGTTCACTTATATACAGCTCATAAATTACAACCATATCCACCTCTCTCTTTCATTCATTCGTTTAATTCGGAATATCGTCCAGATGAAATATTGCGTAATAACTGTTCAAATCTAATGACTGCGCACTCTCGGCTATTTTCGCTGTATAAGTACGGAAGGCAGTCATCGGCCTCGTTCAACCCAGCATTCTAATGCGCAAAGTGCATTCGCAAGTTAGAATTCCAAGTTGTAGTGTAACAAGAGTAGAGTGAAATCGACGAAAATAATGCGAACTCGCAAGAAATCAAAAAATTCTGCTCGGCCCAAGCAAGCAAGACCTTCTCGATATTCATTGTCAGAGTTTTGCTCGGAGGGGGAGAATCGATTTAACTGAAACACAGACTGACTGAAAGTTGAAAGCTGGCTTTTCTCTCCAAACCCTACCCCACCCAACCACCCGTCCCCACTATATATCACATTTTCTAGTTTTCTTCTCTGCTGGCATTGCGTGTGGTAGGAAAAAGCTCGCTCAGATCGGGAAGAATGGGATTAGTTGGCGGCGTGGGATACAGTAGCTACTCAGGAGGAAGCCCATTCGCGATTTCCGAACAATTACAAGATCAGTCGACTGCTTTCGCATTACCGCCTATTTGCCCCTATTCTCACTCTCTCTCTCTCTCTCTCTCTCTCTCTCTCTCTATCTCGATCTCTCTCACACACACACTCACTCGCTCACTCACTCATCCCCTCCATCCCTCCCACCCTATTTTCCCGTATACTACAATCTACCCCTCTACGCCACGCAAATCCAGCACACTCTTCATTTGCCAATTCTCCTTCCTCCCTTCACCATCCAGCCTACCTTGCCTTCTTTTTCTTCATTTAATCAATGCAATTGTCGGTATTAAGTTTATAATTACTTGCGAAATTGTTTGCTTTAGCGAGTTAATTTAATTCTTTTGATAGGAAGTAATTTTTAGTTCGCGCGTCGTTTCGAAGACTCGAGGTACTTCCATTATGGCTAGACACTATTTGCTAACTAGTCATTTCTTAATACTTTGCATATCTTAAAATTCGTTATTAAAGTACGAGATAAGTTTTCTTAAGTTTGGCAACGATTTTAATCTGATAATAGAAAATCTCTCGAATAAGCAGTAATTGAGCATTAATAAATAGTCAATTTAAATTTCTATTAAAGTATTGACAATATCGAGATATTCAATGGTATGTTCGATGTAACAAATTTGAAAATACCTCGAATGGAGTTGAGAATTTGGTAGTCAAGGACTCTTTACTATCATAGTACTTGCATTATCATGAAAATAAGATGCTACAAATTACGAGATTTACAGTACCGTTATGCCTCGGGGAGTATGTTGTAATGTTAATTAAATATAATATTTTTGTCAGCACGAAGGTTAGTATGATTTTCATTTATTGTTACGTTCTAAAATAACATTTTATCCGCATAATGCGATTGAAAGAAAACTTGATTATGCGATGATTCGACGAGTCGATTAATTGATTTAAAAAAATTTGTCCAAATATTAAAGCTACTTTCGTATTCCTTTATCGTATGAAATTTTTTTATTTTTTTTTTACACATACGCGAACCCAAGGCACGCGCACATGTAAATAATGAATATTTTTTTACTCATGAAAATTAATATAAAATTAATTTGAATGGTATGTATTAAAGAGTGAAAATATTGATTTCGACGAATACATGAAACCATGTCCATTACCGTTTATCTAACGCATCCTTTCAATATTGTTATTATTAATTAATATTTTGCGTATAAAAGTTTTTTTATAAAGAATTAATGCATATTGATTTTTATATTAATAAGAATAAAAGAAGGATGATCAAATATTAAAAATATTAAATTCTGTAAAAACGTGGATTTATCCTATAAAGAAATATTCGAATTTCGCTTATCGCTATGTAATTTAAAATTTAAATTTAAAATAATAATATTATTTAATGTTTTTTATAAATGTTAATTCAGATGTATTGAAACATGGGTACAAAATTAATTTAAAATTCTGGAAAAAAAGGCCGTTGGATGAATTTCGAAGGGGATTAAAACGTAAAAATTATAGAGAAATTTAATAATAATATAATCACGTGACGCGAGTGCTTCACTCTTTATCCTATATTCTTAGGCTAATTATTTTGGGTGTATTAAGATTGTGCGGACGCTTGGCTAAAATGGAAATTCAAATAGTAACGTAAAGGTTTTTAGTAGAAAAAGCGAAACGTAAAAAAGTTTCAAGTATACCAAGCCGAAGATGAAAAGATAATATTAAACTAGATTTATAGGAAGTGGATTATAACCAAGAATCTCTTTGGTTTCAGTTTCCAGCGCACAAAGGATCAGTTTTTACGCTGATAGGGGGCGATTATAAATAACGATTAGACAGTTATAGTAATAATAATAATAATAATAATGATAATAATGATAATAATGATAATTATTAAATAAGAATATCTCACTTATATAAATGTAAGTTTTTATCTCTTAAAAATAGACTGCTAATAGGGAGAGTAGAGGCATTATATGAATAAATAGAAGATAACTAAATAGCACTTAGTTCAACTAATTTCAGTATACTTTAGACGAAATTTAAATTAAATTTAATATTCTCACTGCCCGTAGCTTGGCTGCTTATATAATTCTAACATATTTCTATATTTATAAGCATGGATTATTAAAAAGTCTAACGATAAGTAACGAGTACGATCGCTTGGATCGTGATGCCGTTGGCCGTTTCAGGCCGACAATCCTATTAACGACATATGCAGATCCACAGGTTATGCCATAGTCATTTAATTTGACCTCTGGCCCTTTATCATTTTTCAAAGTTAAGCTACACCCGAGAGCGCGTTAATTCGTCTCCACCCTCCCCGCCGCGACTCTTAGCGGAAAGTCATCCTCCTTTCAGCCGTGGATTTCTGGGGTACGGGGCTGCCCGCCATCGCCACCACCGCCGCTACTGCTTCTGCTGTCCGTTGAAGGCTCGCACGGCCGGGTAAACGTGCTCGACTCCTAAACAAATACTCGAGTCGGTCTAGAAGCTCGAATTCCCTCTTTCGCCTTCGCCTTCATCTTCTCCCCGGCCCTCCGACTCCCTACTGCCCTGAGCCAACTTTCAAGAGGCTGATGGTTCAAGAGGTCGTTTCTACACTCGAATGAGCTCGAGCTGCTGCTCGCTTTTCTCTCTATGGCTACGACGTACGGCTACATACAGTTATACACATGTACATAGTTGTAGAAAACTCTCGTTTCTGAAGCTGCTACCGCTCAATAGCCATCTGGTTCTCTCTCTCTCTCTCTCTCTCTCTCTCTCTATCTCTCACTCACTCACTCTCTCTCACTCACTCACTCACTCTCTCTCACTCACTCACTCACTCACTCACTCACTCACTCACTCGCTCACTCACCCTCCCTCTATGCTCGTTTCTACTTGGCGTTCACCTACGGAACGAGATCTTGCCGCCTCTTTCGCGAGAGACTCACGAAAATAGGACAGAAACGTGTATTTGCTCACCAATGAGAGGTCAATGCTGGATAAACACTCGCAACATAATTAAAAGAATACTGCCAAACGTATTCTTCATCTTAATGAAGACTGCGAGTCTTTTTCTCTCAATGGGCGTAAAAAGTATAAGGACCAAGGGTAAGGAGGGAAATGAAAGAAGTAATTTCTTTAATTCGTCCTACGTGTGCATGCACACATTCAATCGTACTTCATTCATACACATTTAGAGTTTTATAATATATTTGTTTTACAGAAAAATTCAATTTTCCTAAACATATTAATGACCTAGAAAAATTGAGACGATATTTTACGAACGCTTAAGGATTAATTCAAAGCAAATTAATCATTGGAAATTGAGAAGAATCTCCTTACATTATTATACCTCGAGTTTTGCGTCAAATGTATTTTTGCGCGGGAATTGCCATGCGATTCCATTTTGATAGAGCGATGAAGAAAATCAAGAGAAGAGAAAGTGTTTGGAACGATTAGTACGGTCATCAAGATAATGCTCGCGACACTTTCATAGAAACGAACCGAAAGAGAGGGATGCGAATGCGAAATAAGCGTCGATGTTATCCTACGAACCGCGAAACTTTTCATCAAATATCTTCCAAACTATCTTCAAAACTCAGACCAATTATGCTGTATCTCTTCAGCGTCTGTCAACTTTTCACTGATGATTGGAGTTTACAATCATTATGCTGTATACCGATGGTGATAGTTACATACTACTGGTTTCTTCGGCAACTTCTTCCTTATAATGCAAGTTACTAAGTTACTTACTTCCTTGCCCCTTTTCCTTGCTTCCTCTTACTCGATGCTCAACATTATTGATTCTTTGACTTTGTCTAGATAAATTGCGGTGTTTGTCTTTCGTTGAAATGATTTCGTTGAAGAAATGAGATGTGGTTCATTATGCGGCATCATCGTTTGTTAGATTTATTAATATTTGTACCGACCTAACCGTTCAAAACATAAATATGATTGCTAGCAAATGATTTTTGTCAATTTTATATCGTTTATGTATTCTTACGTTTCATTTTATCTACATTCTTTTAAATTATTATTCACTCGTGCAGTCGTTCGACGTATTTATCTTCTCAATCTTTCACTTATGGATGCTATTTACAGAATACACGAGATTCAATTTGTATTTATTGAAAAGGAAAATATATCAAATCTTCAGTTACTACTCAGTTCATTTAGTTAGTAATGCATTGTAGAGATTGAAACGAAGCAAATGTCTTTTATTATTTTTCGCTAACCGCTTTATACTAATAAAACATTTGGCAAAAGATAGGATGCTAAATGTTGACATTATAACTGCCACGCATAAATCAAATATTTCAAAATACAAAAATTTTTAAAAAAGATAAATCTATTGTCTTCTAATGGCATGTGATGCATGAAAAGACTAATTTCTCTTTTTGTTTAATTGATTTGTGTAAATGATATTAGCGTATAAAATATATCATTTCGTTATTTCTAATATCTATTATATTATAAACACTGTTTGTCAAGATAATTTTGTAATTTTTATAGAAGAATAACCATTTACATTAACAATACACACAATATTCAGGCCTATAAATTGAATTGCGCAATTATTCTTCTTAAAAAAAAAATATATATATATATATATACATATATATAATTTTTGATTAAGTTCATTTAATAAGTTAAAATTGAATTCGAATTTCTATTACGCATTCAAAAGTCTCGTGTCATTATATTATTTTAATAAAGCTAAAAATATGGGTTATTAGATTAAAATAATCATTGCTAATTGTCATTAAGCTTAAAGTTAAGCGATTGAATAACGATTTCCTACTAACTAGTAATAAAGGAGTAAATTTTTTAATTTTATTTTGATTAAGTATTGAAGTATAGGGTTTAAGATAAGTACTCGCTAAGAATTCATCCTTGTTGAGGAAAATGGGGTATCCTCTCTTAGAACCATTAGTGTTTTTTCGAAGAGAAAACTCCAGCGGCAAAAGCAGTTTTTACCAAGGATTTTATCGTCGGATGAACTTGTCCGATTTCTTTTAAATTATTGTAGAGACTTGCTTCTCTTGAAATTTATCGGCTAGTAACTGGGAATATGGTTAGTAAGATCTTTATTTCTTTTTTTATTTTTTAACTGTCGTACAATGACAAACTCAACTTCTCGATGGAAAATGAGGTGAAATATATGCGGTTATAGAGGGGCTCGATGACAATTTTCCAAATATTTTTCCCCTTCTATTATTGTAAAAACATTTGATTAAATAATTTTTTTTTAATTTGCATGAAAACAAATTATTCATCGAAATGCTTCCCGTAATCTGTTTTCATTATTTGTATTTATTATGAAAGTTTTCGTGCGCGTACAAAATACCTTATCTCTTTTTCTTCTTCTTCGTCTTCTTCTTCTTCTTCTTCTTCTTCTTCTTCTTCTGAAATTTTTAATTCTATAAATATTCATATACTGTTATATCGTAAAGAGTAATAAATTTATATTTAATAATTTTTTTTCTTCTGTACAATAAGGTTTGATAGAAAATAATTGAGATTTTTGTCCATTAAAAAAATCACTTCATAATTGCAATGAAAATAAGATTGCTAGTGATAGTCACTGGTATAATAGGATAAAGCTTTTATTGATCTTTGATAATAATTAATTTTGATATTTTAATGGTAAAGAATGTTGAGAGTACTAGTAGATTACGATTTCTATCGCTTACATTTATCGTTTGTTTATCTTCATTATTATTGAACTCTTAAAAAATCCAATAAACCAAAAATTACACTCGTACTTGGTAATTTTCTTTACTTTAACGAAATAATAGATTTATTTATTCTCTCTTCATTCTTTTCTTTTTGCTTACAATTTTTATTAAGACGCGCAACGTGATATAGCCCAACATTTACATGAATGGATTTTCAATTTCAATATAATATTTGCCGTTTATATTGAAGTTGTGCGTGCCTGTCTCTTATCGATATGTGAATTGCTATTACCAGAGTCCCACTGTAATCATACATTTGAATATTATTATATATTATATGGCTATTCTTTCGAAAATATCATGCGATTCAAATTTCCTTCCATTTCACCCACTCACGGTATACTCACATCCATTTGTCGATATATATTTTTTGTAATTCACTTTTTATCAACTCCGATATCAAACGTATGGACAATTCAAACAATATTGTGTACTCATGTCTATGTCCAAAATACTCATTCTTTTCCTCCGATCCTCTTGTGATTTTTATAGTTCCATTAAAAACGTTTAAATTTGCTTTATTGCCAAATGAAAGTTTTAAAAGTGACTTTGACATTTTGTATTCCCCTACCAGCAACTCATTCTATTATAGCTGATCTTTTCATAGAGCTGTCGTCAACGGAGTATCGTCGTTTCATTCTTTTCTGCGACTTTACTTGTCAACGTCCTCATTGTCGCCAATGGATTTCATTTCCCTTGACAGCCAACTAGACTTAAATCCCTTTACCATTGAAATGAACTTTGCGCCAATGAATGAAAAATATTACTCATTCTCTTTATCGTGCCAGAGTATGAGGACTACCGAGTACACATTTATATTATTGATTGCGATTGCTTGCCTACCTTAAGCATTACATTCAACGACCTCCTAATATTAACTAAACTAGTATTGTACGATGCGAGATTTAATTAACATTAGAGCTTTTTATTAGCTTTATTATTTTAAATCATAAGCAATTCAAATCTGTATTATTTACACTTTGAGATTGTATGGTGTAATGAAGAGGAAATTACGATCTTCCGTTATTCGATTAGAAACGCACAAAAATTGTCAAAAATATTTTTTCTTACCTAATTCTGATATTTATTTCGTAATTTAAATGGGATCTTTTTTTAAAATCTAAGCCCGAAAAAGTAATGGTGATCGAGACCATTCTTATTAACAGGGGTCGTAAAGGGTGTGTGGGGGGGGGGGATTAAATGAAAAGTATAAATGAAGTCACTGCGCGATGGGAACTGATGGTGGAGGAGGGTGGTGGGAGGAAGGGGAAATAAAAAGGAGTGAGCTGTCGAGGCTCACCACAACTTCTCGTTTAATACAATAATTAGCCTCGCTAGTGCAGTAAATTTGCAGGATCGCGATCCTAAAAGGAGTCAGCCTCCTTGTTGAATTTTGACTTTTCGGTAGAATGGGAAAAGCAAAGGGGATGGCACCAAGCGTTCACATAAATTGTATCCCCCATTACGTTACCATTTTTCCCGTAGTCCTAGTAATTTTTTACTTGCCCTTTCCTCGTCTCCAACGTCTCGCTTTCACCAAAGCCTAAAACCCGCGGCGTTATCGAATCCGCAATTAAAAAGTTCTACAACTAATTTCAATTTAATCACTCGGTCGGCCATCTCACGCGCGCGCGCGCGCGCGCGCACACACACACACACACACACACACACACAGAGGCAACCGCGGAGATATAATGGAAGAAAGAAGAAATGAAGCGAGAGTGTGGATGCTGAGCGAAACTTTTCTTTGAACTCCTTGTATATAACGAGGTGCTCCATGGCTCACTCCTACGTGTCCTTATGAGCGGTAAGGAAGGGGCGTCTCGTTTTGGGAAATTAGGAAGAAACATGGCTTTCTTAGCAATGCAAAGCGAGGAGTCCGCTGTTTCAAAGTGCCCTGTAGATTATGAAAGGGAAGC
Organism: Ceratosolen solmsi marchali; assembly: GCF_000503995.2. Lineage (NCBI taxonomy): Eukaryota > Metazoa > Arthropoda > Insecta > Hymenoptera > Agaonidae > Ceratosolen > Ceratosolen solmsi. Next base: position 2,225,666 of record NW_011948426.1, on the reverse strand, counting down.
TCGTGGAAGCGGACGCCTAGGCCCAGAAAGAAACCGAGGAAGTTTTAAGTTACAACGAGTTTGTGAATTTGAGGTGGAAACGATCGAACAGGCCGGGGTGCCCAGATACGATTCTTCCGGATTCCCCGTGGGGGCGGATCATGTTCCGGCATTTAAAATTCATCTTTCGAATAGGATATTGGACTCGCAAGAGGCTAATTCAATCTATATTTAGTATTGAAAATTAAAATGAGCCGTAATTGCGGTAACATTTGAATTTCATAAAACTGACGAAATGAGGAAAGTTCTCGGCTACACTCAGGCCCAGGCGAATCGTTGCGTTTGGCTTTTTCCTTGGAAGCATTGACCGAACGTCTTCGAGCTTGAAGTTGGTGAAAACATTTATTCCGAACGATTAAGCTGACCGGCGGTTCTTGTTGACATGCTAAATTTCCATTTTGATTCATGGATATCGGCCCTCCTAGGGATACATAAGAAATTCCTGCCATTAAACGGAAAATTTAAAAGACGCCCAAGTTTACGTAAGGTTTAAAGGTTTCAAAGTAAATGCTGCATTCGCGGTATGACAACTTTAAGAGCCCCGAGAGATCTACTCAGTATACCATGATAGAAAAGGGCAAGGGTAAGTGTACGAGACTTGACTACACTTGAATATAATTAACAGACATGGGTATATTGTGCGCATTATTATTAAAGTGCGAAAACCTCAACGGCCCGCTTGGGATTATGAATAATATATCGTTAAAAACGAAAAGTACTTTCCGAGTGGGAGGACAGGCCGTGTTATATATACATATATATTTTTTTGGTACGCTCTTTCTTTGATTTGCATCTTCCATTAGATGGTATAGATAAACTTGTGGAAATAGAAAAGTGATCGTCCGCCGTGAGTGTCACGCACCATTCACATTCTTCTTCCGAGGTCGGGAATTATGAGCTTGAGTGTTTGAAAACCGAAAGGAAGGGAAAAACCTTGGAAATAGTAAGGAGAGTAAGGAGAGTAAGGAGATTGGAAATAACGAATAGCTGGGGGGCTGGGAGAAGTTGAATCGTAGTTGAAAATTGCTCGAAATGTGAATTGACCTGCGCTAAGGGGGTTGAAGAATGAATAGCATAGAAAAAAGAAAAATAAAGGGAGTATAGGCATGTAGTAGTAGAACTTGCACTACTTACGGCTATTTGTCAGAGAGATGAGAATCACGGAGAAACTTGCGAAGTCCCCTCGCCGTTTTTCGCGAAAATATTTGACTAATGTGAAAATTCAGCTTACAAGTATGTCGTAATTCATCATATGTAAACATAAGTTATGTCCACGTACAGGATTGTGTATAAATATGCATGCACACGTGCATGTAACTACATTTTAATACGTAATACGTAACGCACCTACACACGTGCCTATAAATAAAAATATATATTGATATGAGGTAAAGGCGATATATATATATATATATATATATATATATATATATATATATAGAGAGAGAGAGAGAGAGAGAGAGAGAAAGACAATTATATTAATCATACAATGTATATATATATGTATATATATGTGTATGTATATGTATTCTATGTAAATCTACAATTTATTTAATATCGTAAAAAGAAAATTAGTCAACAAGCATGACTTTTCTACTTTCTTTCAATATCCTATATCTTTTCTTATTTGATCTTGTACTTTGGTAGTTTTATTCACGCTCTCATTCACTGTCTCTCTCTTACTTAATCATTATTCTTCAATAACAACCGCAGTTTCTTTTACTCTTAAAAATACAAGATTTTATATTTTTCTTTTGTTGGATTAATAAATAATTATCATTTAATTGTAATAAATTATATAAATTCTTAATCAGACTATTTAAATATTTTGGATAATTATTTATTTTATACATTGTCTACTCAGTGTTAATATAACTCGACTACAGTATAGAGATACATTATTTATATAGCACGTCAATGCATATGTGTGTATGTATGTATTCAAAATTTTGATCGTTTAAAAAATGAATATTATTTCTAAAGAGATATACTAGTTGCACAAATTTCTCAATTAATGCTTGTCAATCAAACAATAACAAAAACAAAGCAAAAACAAAACAAAAATATAATTCACAAAAGTGAGACAAACAATTTATATTGTACATATGGCTTGTAGTGTAACTTGAATAAACTGAAAAATTGAGGTGTGAAGCTTTTTTTCAGAGATTTTTTTCTCGATTTTCCACCACAGAGTTTCAAATTTGTAGAATTGAAACAAAATAAAAAGGTAAAGAACAAAAAAGACTACCAATGAACCATGACAGATGGAAACGTGTGTTACGTCGCTCATCAAAGGAAATAAAATATTTGAGGCACAACTTATAACTCATCTTACTGACTTGTAACAATAGTATTTGTAGCTCCAAAGAATCCAATGGCGTTTTAATTTTCTATCTGAGCCATTATAATATGTTTTAGCATTATTCAAGTATCATTACAAGCATCAATTAATAGGTTTAATCTTGCCTATAATTATGATTGTAATAAATCTTAAAGAGGCAATAGTATAAATCAACGTCATTAAATAAAAGTGTTTGTAATCTATATTTAATAGAGTAACATTAAAATTTTATATGTAGAAAGAGAGCTCCATTGGTCGATAAAGGCAGGTATGAATAACGTTAGATTTGTCTTTACAATAAGAATTTACAAAAATGATAAGGATAAATTAAATGTTCATTACACTCAAGTTGATTCGTCGGCATAAAATACATCTACAAAATCCAGCCATGGATTTATTTATAACAAATACCTTTTCAACCAAGACGTTTAAATGACATGAAGCAAATGCTCTTTGGCACTGCGAATGATCTTTGACATCCATATACCATTAAGAATATCAAATCAACATTTTAATTTCCCTCGACAATACCTGACCTCATGAGAAAGCTCGTGCCAATGTTTTGTCATTGACTAACATCCGCATAAATTCCAGCCGCTCCAGTAGTATTAATAAATGCAGAGTCAGGCTATCCGCCTCCGCCTACGTTCTTTTTTTCCCCCTTGTTCGTACCGCTTTCCGTTTCGTTTTATCCTTTGGCGCTCTGGACGCAAACAAAGGGAATTTATAACCTGTCAGAGTTACCAATTGCTCGTTCAGCGAGAGCGAAAGAGCGGCAGCCGCGTAGTATCGACGAGTATCGATTGGCGCAAGCTCGCAAGCTGTCGACTGGCCACGCGCGACTTCTGCCTACGACGACACCACATACCTTCCTTATTTACTTAAAACCGGACCCGAGCTTCAAAGCACGTCGCTCGGCCTCGCTCGTAATTCACTCATTCGTAAGCTTCGCTGCGGAATGCTGACGAGAGCTCGGCGCCGATGCGCGAATAAATCCTTCTCCTTGCGCACGACCTTTCAACGGAGAATCCCGTGCCTCGGCAACGAGTCCAATGCCCCCGTCTCCGTTCGTACTTTCGTTAACATAAGTTCCAATGTCACGCCGCCCAATTGATTAATTGCGCTGAATTTTTTTAGACTTTTCACGCCGCGATAGGTGAGGTCTACTTAGCACGAGCTTACTAAGTTTCGTACGGCTCGCTTTTATTCCGGAGAGTAGAAATTTTACGCCACTGCACCTCTTCTGCTGCGGTCTTTCCAAAGATCCTTTGAATATCATGAGTTAGTGGGAAAATTTATTTTCTGCCAATGTGTCAAGATGATATGTAATTGCGGGTACAAGAAGTGTACGCTACTGGGTCGATTCGCCCTTCGGTACTCTCATATTTCAAGATTCTATCCGTACGCTGGGCAAACGTTATTAACCATATTATTATCACAAACCTCTTACAATCTTTAATCTAATTTAATAAATAATTCTACTGAAATTCAATCAATAACTTCAAGAACTTTCTTTTGAATATAAAGTTAAAGATAAAAATACAAATAAAAATAGAAAGAAAAAAACAGTGAATTGTAATTCCAACATTGTTATCATTTCGAACGTAAAGAGATGTCTATCAGATCGAGTTATGATCCCTTCGTGATATTTACGATCGAGTCCAATTATCCTGAATAGCCATATTAAAGAACAACTCTATGAGACAAAATTTAATAGCATTACGTTAAGTTTGTTCATCTAGTTCGATATAGGGTACCGAAGTGCAATCCACTAGATCAAGTAGACTGTCTTCATCTAGCTACTCTGAGCAGCATCACAACTGCAGCAGAAGCGTCATCTTAAGAGGGGCAATAATCTGCCGAAGCGTTAAGACCTTTATGACCTGGTAGAAGTGTAGGTACAGAATAGTAGGAATAGCTAGATGGGTGGAGTTCTAAACTGTTAAGACCTTCTTCAACTGGATATGCAATATTCCTGTCCTCCTCGGCCTATCTTAAGGGAAGAGAGAGAAAGAGAGAGAGAGAGAGAGAGAAAAGTCCCAACCAGGTTATAGGGAAACGTGCCTAGGGTAACGTCCACACCCGGTCTACCTTCGTCGTCGTTACTGATAATCTTTTAAGCGTTTCAAAAGCCGAATTCTCTGCTACCGCGAACATTCTAGTTAATCTATACATACACGCACGCACACACATACACACAATATATTTATAATTTATTTATATTATTTCTGTGTTTATATATATATATATATATATATACATATATATTTTTTTTTATATACTCCTTTAACACTACAATCATTGTTAAATCCTTCATTTAATGTACATTTTCTCAATCTCTTCTGTTTTCTTTAGTTTAACCGCTTCATTTCGTCGTACTTTTTCGCTCAATTTAATATTATAAGTGAAATTACGCAAATTTATTCAATATTTTATCAATGGCTTTGTGAACATCTACAAAAACATCATCGTTTTCACACATAATAATACCTTTTACTTGAATCGCAAAACAATTCAATTTTTCTGTGCTTTCCGAGCTTACCGAAAATTCTCAAAGCCTAATTTAATTGCAATTCTCTTATCAAGCACGACTTTTCAATTAAGTTGTAAAATACAAAAGTTTGATATTTTATTTTATTACAACATTTTTAATGGCAAATTATAAGTTAAATTTAAAAACTAGCAGTCATTTCAAATGCAAATTTCAAATTTAAATTTTGGAATTTAGAAAATAGCTAACATTTTCTTGTTCTTAAATGTTTATATTTTTATAATTTCACCTAAATGAATGCTTAAGAAAAGGGTTTTAATCTAAATTTTAATGTTACATGAAAAAATAAATAAATAAATATATTAGATTAACATTGACTTTGCGGTACGTCAAGATTTATTTAAATAAATCCGATGCGATGAAAACTTCTGACAATCAAGTGAATATTTAAATTTCAAGTTATGTAATTAAATGAGAAACAATTTGCTTTTATTAAACATGGTTGCCTTGGTAGATATTATAAAAATCATTCTAAATATTTAATTTAAAATCTATATATAAGTATATAATCAAAGTGAAAATAAATTAAACATTTTTTATAATTGTAAAAGTGTAATTGTTGGAACTCTAAATAATTTCAATTACCGTTAATTTAGAAAAATCTATTTCTATGAAAATAACATATTACAATTAATAATATTAAAAGCAGAAAATATTTTCGAACGTACAATCATAATCATTTTAATTTTTTCAAACGAATACTTTTTCAATGACATTGTAATTAAATAACGTATAGCATTTATTAGTTTTTGTCAAAGAATCCATTATTTTTAATGAATTTGCAAAAATTATGTTTGTAAAAATTTTTTTGTTTTTCTTTAACCATTGCTTAAGTTGAAATAACTAAGACTCTGTTTTAAAATGTTTCTTTAGTACTGACAATATTAAATTTGACTCGTAATATGTCATTTTTCGTGTATTTATGACTACTAACCTTCGTAAAATTACCGATATAAAATGGAATTTGCATCTTTAGAGGGAAACGTACGATCATTAAAAATTCTTGTTCACATATTACGCATTTTTTTTTTTTTTACGGATATTATCGATAAAAGGTGTATTATTTTTCAGCAAACATGTAAAACCAAGACGTACGTTGTGTTTTTATTATCACATATATATATATATATATATCGTATACACATTTATATCGTATTTATTATTAAATAAATATGTCTTTGAAACATATAATAACAATAACTGATTATTTTTGTACGTTTGATGCAATCCAAAGGAAACATTATTTACAATTTAAACTCATTCCAAAGTATTGGATGCCAGTAGCTTTATTAGCACTCGATAATTGATCAAACTCTTGTACTCAGACAATAAAATAAACACGAATGGGCACTCGGTTGGGTATTACAATAAAAGTCGATACGCAGGAAATTAGAAAAGTCGGAAGTTGAAAGGAACGCAGTAAAATAAGCCAAGTCAACATGAGAGCGAGCGAACAGAATCACGAATGGCCAATGAAACGCGCATCGCGAATAAGATTTAGACGTTGCTACGACGGCGGAGGAGTGGAAGGATGAGCAGGATATTGGAACCGGATTACGTATTAGTCGACTTTCCGTCGGCCCCGTTGCATTTTGTCAAGGACGATGCGATCGCCATCGTCAACGGGTGCCCAACACGTTTGCAGGAAATCGAGTTTATCCGGATATCTTGGGAATGAGAAACTCGACCGTTTGCCACCTCCCGCTGCTTACCTAAATGTCTAAGAAACGCGCGCTTTCTTTTTTCGATGAACGGATTTTTTCGTGAACGCGTTTTGAGTCTATGGCTCTTTGGAATTTCTTTTCGGAAAACCAGCAACATAGATGCTTTTGTAGAATAAGCGCGAACGTCAATATTCGGGCTTTGCTCGATATTTTTGCCAATACGTTTATATAGTAAAAAGGAATTGATTACGAGCCCGATGTCCTTGAACTTTTTTCGAACTTTGATATTAGAAATGGGATAGTCTGCTATGTAGCTAAGATTTATTAATGTAACGTATGCAATTTAAGAACGGTCTATTGAGATTTCAATTTTAATTGGGAAAACATTTTTTTTTACCACAAAATTAAAGTCCCGTTGGCATACGACATATTTTATTCGATTCATCGAGGGCCAAAATATGGAGTATAGCGAGGATAATATATCTTTGTTAGAAATTGATTTATTTTATATGGATTGAATTATTATAACCTTATAAATGATAAATATAATCTACACTTTACAATAAACGTCATTTATAATTATATATATATATATATATATATATATATATATATATATATATATTTTATGTCTATATTTGTATAT
>NW_011948426.1:2216434-2218415 GCF_000503995.2 Ceratosolen solmsi marchali | reverse complement strand
TATTCTAAAAACATCATTAATATATATATATATATATATATATATATATATATATATATATATATATATATATATATAGTTTATGGCTATACTTGTAAATTTAAATGATAAATTTATTGAATTTTAAGTAGTACAACGATTGGCGGCAGCGAAATGGGAGAAGAATCAAAGTGGTAGAAATAGAGATAGAAACTCGTGATTGGAACACTAATGCCAAAGTGCAACCAGAAAAATACATTCAGTCACTTGATTAACGAGTGTGAGCTGTTCATTTTTCCTTTCTATATTCTCTTTCTTCTCTTTTATTTACTTACTTCAATGTCTTTTATTCCGAGTCGGAACCTTAGTTAAAATACTTAGCTTCAGCTTGAAATAATAAACTTGTCGGCCGTTGTGAAAATTTAAATTAAAATGTGGACTGTACATACTACTTCGATGGCCTAGATAATGGATAATTCCATAAACTTTTTAAAACTTTAACACCATTAAATTACGTAGTATTCGTATTTTAACGTCATGGTTTATTTCTTATAATTAATACGTTTTTATAATATGTTGCTCTGGATATAAAGAAAATAGGCACTATAAAACTAATAAAAGCTTTGTGTTTATCAGTCTGCTCAATGTGTCTACCAAGTCTTATATTTCTTCACTTTCATCGACACACGGGCCATTCGAATTTCCCGCCAATATACTTTGGAGTTTGCATCTAAATGAATCCGCTCCGTCTCCATTTTCCTCTGCAACATTTAGCAAGTGGGCGGCGGTATGCATTGCGACCAGTAGTTCCAAAAAAAAAAAAATTTGTTCGTCGCAAAATATGCCCGAGTCTGGGAACTGGCGATAAGGCTCATTAGGTTCTGCGGAGAAGAGCTTAACTACGCTATACGGCATTGTGCCAGAGTCGTGCACTTTTGTATTCACGAGATATAGGAAGGAGGCGTGAAAAAAGGGGATCGATGGATCGGTAGATGCAGCCGGATACTAATAAGAAGTAAGGCATATAAAAGATACGGTGGAGGTAGATGGATTGGTAGATGGATATATTGAGAAATAAATAGGCAGATAATAGATAGTTAGATTGAGAGATTGGCAGACGTATAGATGGAAAGAGGAGGGGAAAAAGTTGGAAAAGTAAAAGGCAATCTTTCTTTATTTAGCTGTTATGGTCTGCTGAATCTGCGGAACTTGAGATAATATGCCCGTGTATTCGCAAAAGGAAAAAATATATATATATATAGTTTTCTGTAGTGCTTGAGTGGCTTTTAAATCATAAGTAAATTCGTGTGTTGTGAATTATTTTCGAGAAAGGCAAAGAAAACAGGAAACAAACGAACGAGTCGGTAGATTGACGAGTATTTGCTTCGATATGAGCTCGAATTATAATTTGTCACTTTCTTTATCGTTGATTTAAAATTTAGTGATTTCCTCATTGTTTTATTTCAAAGTTTATACGTTTAATTATTTTATAACATTGCAATATGTGCAAATTTTAATTTAAATTTAGTAGTTGAAGTAATTATGATTCACTTACTAGAGAAAAATTGCAAGAACATTAAAAATAACAGGATGTAAATTTCGCATATTGGCCCTTGCAATTGTAGTAGCTAATTAACTTTATGAAAACTGAATGTTCGAAGATAAGATTATACGTATAATTATAGTATATCTTTAAATGAAATTGCATTTGAAATTTAAGTGAATGTATTGGTTGTTGGAAGAGAAACTTGAATTAATGTCGATTGATAAATCTATAATAGATTGAACTTTTTATAAATGAAGTATATCAATTTGTGACGAATATACATTTCTTATATAATGCTTTTCTCGAAATAACGAATAATATTAATATCTTTGCACAAACCTATACAATTTATATTAAAGCGGAGTTTATAAATTGCTTTTCATTAGTCCCTTCAATAGCATTACGTATACGATTAATGATGTTAAATCAAAAAAAAAAAAAAAAAAAAAAAAAAAA
>NW_011948426.1:2202226-2216424 GCF_000503995.2 Ceratosolen solmsi marchali | reverse complement strand
AAAAAAAAAAAAAAAAAAAAAAGAAAAAAAAGAAAAGAAAAAAGAAAAAAAACAAACAAACAATAGGAAAGGGAGAACCAGCAATATTGACAATTTGTAAGCGCAATATGTTGGAAGAATTGAGAGAATCAATCTTATTATACAACTTTTTCTTCCATCGACCTACTTTTATTTGAGAACAAATAATACAATAATACAAAAATACATTGAATGGTCAAATAAATATGGTTATATCACTTCGTACTTATTGTCGTTTAAACATTTGTCATAAAATAGAAACGTCCAATCGAAACATTATCCATTCATTTTGAGATGGAAATTGTTGATAAATTATAATGCTCAATTGATCTAAATGTAATTCTATTATTATATCAGCGAATAACTAAAATTGATTTTCATAATTTCCTTTTAAGAAATATAATTCATAAAATCAATATAAAGACTAAGCGCTTTCATTGCGCTTGAGCAAATATGTCAAAACTCAAGGAAAATAGGCGCTTAACGACTCCAATCAATGGCTATAAAAACTTAAAACGGCCAATTATCAAGAAAAGCAACGGCAATATCTTTCGTAGCAATGCATCGTTATTTTATGGTTCTAATCGATCATCCTCAAGGCGTTTTTCAAATCTATTTACAGCAAACATTTCGTCAAAAATATTAATATTTTTGGGAAACATTCAATAAATCGTCTCCGCGAGTTTTGGCAACTATTCTGAAGATCGCTGACACAAGAGATCCCCAAAGGAAAATTTCCCAAAGCTTTAGAAATTTCAATCGAGCATATTATACGAAATATCAATTGTTTCGCGTGAACGCTTGCAGCGTCCTTGAGTCAGTGGAGCTCTCGAATACGGGAGCATTTCTCGACTATGGCGCCCTCAGAATTTAAAATGTTAATGAACCACGATGAAAGAAATATCGAATTTTTCGTTGGAAAAGGGCCTCGTCCGTGCTTCGTCCAAGGTCGTGAATTCTTTAGACTCGCTACCTACATTCAACAGGATGATTTCTCGGGCGTTTGCGGTAACGGCTACCTCGACGGCATCGATCTCACAAAGGACAAGCCGAGTTAATCCAACATCGCCCAGTTAATTCCAGGCGGAGTTTGCGACCGAGACGTGGCATCGTCGACTAGCTCGTTCGCGGGCCAAAGGTTGGCGCGTCTCCTGGTCCCCATCACCGAGCTTCACAAGGGCTCGAAAGGCCTAGCAAGCGTTTAAACCAAACGATCGGCGCCACTGCAAATCCTTCGACAATGATTGCGAATTGACGGGTTTACGGTGGTTTGGGGGACGGCAGATGAATTAGATACCAATGGGCTGATGTACGAATTATTGCTCGGATTGTCTTTTGCACAAGGGTTGGACAACGTGGAGGAGAATTGGAAAGTGGCGAACGAGGACTGAGAACGATTGTCCGTCCGTTCATAGGACGAGGTGGTTTTCACATATCGAATGAGTGGTATTAGTGGGATAGGGTAGCGCTGGTGTTGACGTATCTAAATTTTCGATAATTATTGTCAGCTTTGTAATTCGCTATGTCGCTTTCATGGCCCATAAAATCCAACGTATATTTATATTGTTTTGTTGAGAGAGAGAGAGAGAGTTATCGTAAATTCTGAACAATGTGAAGTTTTTACGTGTACAATTATGGATAAGTACGAGCACGTGTAGGGTTTGAATAAAAAAAGAAAAGCATGACTTTTTCTAAAATTAGTTGGCGAAATTAAATGGCCACGAGAATTTTTGTGATAATTTTTTTCTCGAGCATTTGACAAGGTAATGAAAAAAAATTTTCAGAATATATTAATTAATAATACGACAAATCTAGCAAGAATTTTTTATAATGCACCTGAGATTTATCATTATATCTGCTTTTATCATACTTTAAGATCTTTTAAAAATCCTATACTTATGCAATACACTCGCGCGCGCACACACGCACATGCGCACACGCACACGCACACACACACACACACGCACGTAAATACATACATTATAACTTTGTGGCTGTAGAAAAGTAAATAATTCTCAAGTGGCATTATGATTATTTTTGATAAATAACTTATTTTGTTTACCATACTAATGAAACGATGAAATTCTCTATGCATATTAAAAATAAAATAATTTATCTTAAAAATGCAAATCCTGATGATTATAATCACTAATATAAGTAGATGTGCAAGACTATATTATTAATATTTATAACATATCCAGTCAGATAATAAAACGATTACTGATAAAGAGAATAATTTATAATCGGATTTTTTTTTATCGAAAATTAATAATAATTAACTTACGTTCGACCAATTAAATGTTGGAGTCAAATATTTTTGCTCTTCGATTTTAATTGGATAATTATTTACGTAATATTTCAATTAATACATGAAAACTTTGAAGTTACGTTAAGCTCGCAATTTTGCATTTTCATTCGTTTTAAATATCGTAATTAATTCATTTTCTGGGCATTAGTACATAGAACATTATCATTTATGACTTAGCACTTCTTCCGGCTATTCGTGTCTTAAATTGGTTTTGATATTATTCCCTTTGGTATAATTAAAAAAGCATTTTAAAATTATTTTATTCAAATACCGAGTATTAATTACAAACTAATTAGAATTATGACTCTTTAGTGTTGATTGATGTCTAGTATATTTTAACTGATTTCGTACAGAGTAAAGGCAAAACCATTTTTCATCATAATCTTGATTTACGGTAACATAATCCTTTAAGCAGCGTAGCCGTGCAGCATTTTAAAATTGTATTTAAGAATGCACATTCAATTAAAATTTTAAAGTTTTAGTTATTTCATTAAAAATAAACGATAATATTATATTCCTAGTCGTGTTAATTATTAATGCGCTATTTTTATTTTATAAAAATATTCAAAAAGTAATAAGAGGAATAATAAAATAAAAAAAATTTAAATAAAATATAAGAAAAACTACAAATACAATTGTGTTCGAAAATTGACTGTGATTAACTAAATGCAATTAATTATAATTAACTACAATTAACGATGATATATCATTATTAATGTTCACATAGAATAAAATAAAAGATGAAAATAACCCAACTAAGGGTAATTTATTTTAAGGCCTAATGTTCGACGCTAAAACTGCCAGTATTTCGAAAAAATGTTGAAAATCAAATGAAATTTAGAAGCCGAGGGTACGCTTAAAAATATCCACAATTCCATGGCGAAGTTGGCAAAATATAAATAAGTTAAACAATGCATCCTCGGCTTGGCGTCGGCTGAGATCTCCAGCCCCATAGCCCAAGGAACAAGAATACGCTTCTCTCATCTCCCTTTCCTTGGTGTTGGCGTAGCAGTCAAGCATTAGCGTCCTTGAAGTTACAGAGTGGAACTTCCTTTTTGCAACCTTGACAGCAATGAGGATCCCGTCGTCCCCGACAATTCACGAGGGTGCTGAACCCACGGAAGATGTTGGGGTCGGCGGGTGGTGGTAGCGACTTCCATGCCCTATAATTCTATGTCCGATTTGACACGGCGAGGAGGGGGCGTGCGCGCACAGTGGCGACGACGACGGGCGGGCGGTTCCGTAGTCCGTATGGGGTCGAGGAGGGAACCGGTGGAATTGAGCAGGAGGATGTGAAGGACTCGGTATCGCGCCTACGCGACTTACGCTATGCATGGAACGCGGGAACGCGAAACGCCGTTGCGCAAAGTCGGGCAGGGCAGACAGAGGGCGAGAGAAAGAGGTGACAGTGACAAAATCTTCGAGAGGGTAAACATTGTGTAGCGCCGTGAGCTCACCCGCGATTTTCGACAAAAAGTGAGACGGTGATTAAGTTGCCGTAGGCTCAGTGGCCGAAGCCAAAACTCAAAATAAAGTGAGTCACAATTTTTTATCGTCTTAGCGGCGGCGGGGAGGGTGGGGGAGGCTCATCTCGAGAGAATCTTACTTCTTGTCGCTTTAATTTCCGGACGTTTTGACTGCTCTTCTTATGTCATTAACGGAGATTAATCTTTGGGAATATCTTGGGGGCGTGACGGGAGGGGATTGATCCGTTTCGCTGTTCTTCCTTACTTTGTCTCGGGGCTGTCTCGGGAACCCCCGGGCACTGAAATTTATCCGATAAAAGCCATCGTTAAGACAGTCGCGATGACAGATTCAAATAGATGATTAAGTTTTAATTACGCATATTTCTACGAGTGACGTCACCTTCACGACGGATTAAAAGCATACGAGATAGAATTAAATAGATTTATCATCGTTGCACTTAATTGTTAAATAAAAAGTGCAAGCGCCGATTGAAAGGAAGGGTGGCTTGGTTATGACGACTGCGACCGAAGAGGAATGGCCAATTCGAGTATGGGTGGGATAATTTGGAAGTAGAAAATCATGAATTGAAAAGAGCGATAATGGGTGATAGTGGCATTTGCCAGATTATTCGTTCATTGGCGCGCAAAGGAGCGTGGAGGGGAGCGTAGGTGAAAAGGGAAAATTCGACTATCGTAAAGTGTTAATATCACGAATAAGCTGAGGGCGTCAGCGTCGCCTCTTCAATTTCTTTTTACCTTCTTTTTCCTGCCTCCCTCTTCCGTTCCCTAGCCACGCCGCCCATGTAGTGGCGTGACGTCCTTGACACTGCAACGTACCCGTTGCAGAGCTCGTTAAACAATGTTGTCGTGCTACTTCTACTTCCCAATTTCAAGCCACCATGGTGTATGGTCGCACGAATATAGTCGTGCCTTTTGCGTATGCACGATGCGGGGAATATAAACTGGAGAGCCTCGCGAAGGAGAAAAAAAGAGAAGGGACAATAAAAAAATAAAGAGGCGGGAGGGACGCGCGTTAAATGTAATGCTCGTCCCTCCGATTCTGAGTATAGACAAGCTAAGGTACAATGAGGCATTGCCCAAAAGGGATAAAAGGGAGCACGAGGCGACGGGATGGGGGTGGGGGAGGAGTTAGTGGAATAATAAGGGCTCTAGTGATAGAGAGTGGTGTACTTCTCAGGCGGATTTTGAAGAGACGGAGCTTTTTCAACAACGGTGTATCGCAGCTTTTTCAAGTTTTTAAAGATACTGTCAGTGGCACCATGCTTCCATGCTTCGATGTTGTCGACGATGTAGCCGTTTAACTCTCAACGAGGCCAATACTCGACTTTCAACGTTGTTGGCGATGGAACTTTGGGAGATTTACAAGCTTAACATAGCACGCCGAGGGTAATATTTTTCTTCGACGAGCGAGCGTTTTTTTTTTATTTTTTTATTTTAACATGGAAGTTTAATTTGCTATTGCCTTGCGAGGAACTTTCTTCTGCGAAACTAATTCTTTTACATATAAGTGCGCGACTAAAGGTCAAATGATAGGTAAATAAGATTTACATGCACATATTGTATTATCGCACTATTTCATAAATCGATAATCAATTAAAGCATACGAACATGTCAATTTAAGACCATCGAATGAACCGCAAACACCCTATTTGCATACATCTATTCGTACTAATGTAATATTATTCGCAAAAAAGAGAAAAACAAATTTGGCCTGCGTAGCTACTGTTGTCTTCACGTAAACAACACACAACAAACGCTCACACAATACGACGCACAACAGCACACGAACGCACGCGCGTGCACACACAAGCGAGCGCAAAGCATACAGACAGTCAGACAATTTTTTTTACGTTCTCGAGTCTTTATGCTAAAAACTAATTAACAAAAGACTTGTTTATCATAAAAAATTTATCTCAAATTAGATGATAAATGTTATAAATTAATGTTTTATTAGGAATAGCGTATTATTCATAATATAAATCACTCACCATCAAACTATTAAATTCTTTTATTTAAGAATTTCGGCGAGATAAGTACTGGGAAATTTCTTTTCTTTTTTCCGATCTATTAACACCTGCCTAATGTTCTAACGAATCCTCGGATTAATTTAACTCCTAACACTATTCAAATAAGAATTCAAAATTTCTATCTAACTCGCATTGTAAATCCTAAAATTGCATAATGTTTGTATAATCTAATCCTTAAAATAATATCGATGATTCTCATTAGATTACGACTATAAAAGATTTTAGCTAAATTATTTTTACTCCATTATATTCGTTTCAAGTTCTTTGGACGATCGACTTAAACAAAGCCCACTTTACTTGTTCTCTTTGAAATGGGGAACGCTTGTATTAACTTGATGTATTCTTAACTGAAGAAAATAAGAGAGCGAGAGAGACGTATATATGGCCTATGCTATATTTTTTTACATCCGCGGCTTGTGCTATTACTACAAGATTTGTAGAAGAATAAACCAACTAACATTATGTTTTTTACGATATCGCCTTTGATCGTGTTTTTCTTTCTTGTCTATGGTGCTTGCGAAAAGTATTGTTGCAGCGGTAAGTCAGTATACTTTGTCTTAGACTTCTATTTCTTTCTTCGACTGGTGCTCAGTCACTTATTTTCTTTAACCGCAAGGTGAAATGAAATCAGCTTTCTTTTCGCATCCCTACTTTGTTTTCACAATATGTGCTGTACTCTGAAAAGGAGATTATATTCGATTTTTTTTTCTTTCTTCTTTTTTTTTTCTTTTTTTTTTTTTAGAAAGACAAGTATAATTTGACTAATTTTGGTTACGCTATTAATAAAAAATATTCTTGATATCGTATCGATGAAGTATCGATAATTTCTATATGTTTATATCGAGTGAGTACGTTCACAGCAGATATGTTTTTTTTTTATAACTCTAGTAGCGGAAATACATGTAAATACGCTGTTTAAAGTATTAAAAAAAAAAAAAAAAATGTTAAGTAAACTCACAATATAATACTTAATGTAAATACTATTTTTCATTCAACCATTCGTTTAGTGCGAAACCTAGTTAAAGAAACGTGATTTAAGACTTTTTTAAAATTCATGTTGCAAATATGTATGTATATTATATGACTTTTATCTGATAACGCTTTAAAATATAAATATAAACACTCTAAAAGCATTGATTTTCATAATTAAAACGCCATGTTTCATGCGTTAAATTTAAATAATTCATGAAAATGTAATATCATCCCATGATTCTCACTAAAACTTTAAAACGAGTAAGAATGTTGTAAGGAGGTTATTCTCATTGATCTTATAGAATGTAAAAGCGCAATAGTATGTCAGTTATATGCACAATAGTAGTATATTCGAAAAATCAAATAACCCGAAGCTGAAACCAAAATCGAAAGAAAAATTACATAGATGTTTCATTTGAGATTCTCTGTCTGCAGCGAAAGCAATTCATCCATCAAGCGTTACATTCCACGATAAAACTGATAAAAAGTTTATAAAGAATGCCAGAAATTATTATACTGAATAATACTATTAGATCAAGCTATTATCAACTTATTCGAAACTTAATGTACATCTAGTTCAACTTTATTCACTATTGCGAAATTTTATTGTAAATTGAAAATATTGTATTGAATTCGTATTGAAAATATAGTTTGACTAAGTAATTCTTTTGAATTTGAAATATGAAATTAAGACAGACAGTAAAGAAATATCCGATTGTATTGAAACCAACAAATCGTCAGTTTTTGAATCAATATTACATTAGAATTAACAACACTTTTAACTTATGCAAATCATGTTTCTCAATATCACAACTAATATCATGACGGAAATAAAATAGTAGTTGGACGGGTATATCAATGTACACTGATTGTACAATAAGATGATTAGGGGGGGGAAAAAAAAAAAAAAATTCATATTTATGTTATAAAACATATATATATTACACATTTTTAATTCTCTATAAACGTTTAATATATTTATATATTGCAGATTTGAAGCATATAATGCATTGTGGCATCGTTCCGAAAGTCAAATGTCATAATTAATAAATTTCCTATTTAATTTAGCAAATACAGAGAGAAAATATCACATAATTTTATTAAAAATAAGTCTTAGGGTAATAAAATGTAATTTCGATGAGCAACAAAATAATAATTATGTTCTATTTTTTTCATTAAAAAAATAAAAAATAAATAAAAAAAAGAAAAATCATCATTGGCTGATATATTGGCATTGAATTTTAATGCTTATATTAATATCCGAACGATTACATAATTTATTAATTTAAGTAAAATATTTGTTAATTAAAAATAATTTAAAAAAAAAAAAGCTTTATTAAAGTGTTATTAGTTTTCAATTATATAATATCGTATAGAGTACTCGATTATATTATTTTCGTATAAATACGCAATCAGATAGGATAAAAAAAAATTTTTTTTTAAATATTTTAAGCAAATTAAATTACAATTACTTCCACGTTACAGTGTTTTGATAATGACATAGAAGCATCAATCGTTACAAGTTGTTTGTATATGAATGACAGGAACATTGAAAGTCCTATCGTCATATCGAATATTTATATTCTATTTATTTATTGAATCATAGGTGCACGAAAGGGATAAAAATAAGATAAATGATACGTTGTGGATCGGAAGTGAGTTCGTTAACGCGGAAGTTGACGTGAAAAATGTTCTCGCATGTTAAAGCGATTTTACTAATTCGTGGGGATGCACGAACGTCGGCAAAAGAACTGCCATCCGTTTAATGAGATAAAGATAATGATGTGTCGGTGACGTTGATGCGGTCGCGTAAAGTCCATTTATCACAATTGCATTTCGATTCACTGGTACGACGCGACGCGACAAAAAATTCAGCTGAACCACACCAGCATCGCGTCAAACAACCAAAAAGTTGAATCAGACGATTTCGTTTTATCGTTAGTCTATGACGTGCATTGTCGCAGATGCAATTTGTACGAAATTTGCGTTTTCACTATGAATAAACTTTCAATGTTAAGGGGAAAAGTAAAAGAACAGTTTTTAATTAAATACATCAAGTAATACACAATGTGCGAGATTTAATTTTCTTTTCAACGGAAAATGGTCTTACAATTTTTCCTTTAAATAAAAAAAAACTTGAGTTTGAAAAATGTCCTTTAATCTCATCGTAACTCCCATCTATAAATTAAATGATATTAATCAGATCCGTTCAGCATCTCATTTATTTAACATTAAATAAACTAGTGGATTTTGATTCGTTTATAGTTTTTTCTTTCAATAGATTTCTATTAGAAGTCTCTTGGTTATTTCACTTAAAGCCGTGCCTTCATAAATATATATTAGGTAGATCATTTGTAGCAATGTCTATGTTCACATTGACAGAAGTATGTTTATGGAAAAAGTAAGATTTCAAATATTTTCTATACTCGATTATAATTGATGCAATATAAATATTAAATGTCTATTGTACTGCTGTGAGAAATGAAAATTATTGTTATAAAATTATTGGAGAATAATAAAATGAGTGTCTTGAAATTAACATAAGTGAGTGTTTTAATCGTGAAAAAACAGTTTTTGTTAAAAAAAAAAAAAAGAAGGTATGATATACTTGAATCATATTTTATATTCATTGTATGTTGTGCATTATCATTGATACGAAATATTCGTAATTTCTCTCGATGAAAGAAAACGTGAATTAATATTGCATTTAATAATTTTGTGTTTTTTTTTGTTTTTTTTTTTGTTTTTTTTGTTTTTTGTTTTTGTTTTTGTATTTCACACACTTCCCCACCGATATTTTGCGAGCTAATTCAGTGATTATTCTACTTAGAGAAAAAGTTCTTATATTCGTCTAAAGAGCTGGGGTTTCTCTTTTACCCGATAAAAAATGATAATTTTCATATGATTGAAAAATTTTTGACAGTTGCTGATGTAACTTTTCTTCTATTGATTTGTCACAGCATCAAGTACATTGTAAAACAAAAAGGCAAATGAAAGAAAAACCAATAGAGAGAGAATTTTCATGTAGGAACCGCGAGGAGAGTCATGCCAACGAAATGAGAGTAGATAAGGAGTACGAGGGATTCGATTTATCGCTGATAAGAAATGGCGTAACCATCAGGCTCAGATTGGCCTATCAGGAATAGCGCTTTCGTGCGATTTTATTTCTTCCCTTCACTCCATCTTTCTCCTCCCATTTCATTCCTTCTCACTTTCGGCCGATCTTTTACCCTGCCAATGTCTTGCCTCGGGGGATTTATGCTTGTGGCTCAAAGCTCTTGACTCCTCCCTTCTCCGTCTCTCTCTCTCTCTCTCTCTCTCTCACTCACTCTCTCGCCCTCTCTCACTCATTTTTTCTTCTTTTTCTCTGAGATCCAGGTTTAGGGTTGTTTTACGTTTTAGCTACAAACCACGCCAATTTGTTTGCTCACGCTCTAGCAGCTTGTCCAAATAGCTCTCGAAGGACTTTGACTTTTCATGGACTTCTCCTTGCGCCTATTCCTTCACTACTTTTCTCTCTTTTGCGCGTTTATGTTAAACTACATGCATGGAAAAATTCAATTTTCATTGCGATCATAGATTAAATATTTCTTCTCTTTTTCTTACGTATTCTTATGGAGATTGCAGGCTCCTTTGAGAATTTTTCAATTTGTCTTTTATCGATTAAAGATAATAAAATGTACGAATACAATATATTTAATGTTCCCAGTCAATTTAAATCACTTAAGTATAAATCATTGTGCGAGCTCCGTTCGAGCACAAGCGTTTGCTATTTTATTATAAATCTACTAAACTGAATTGTTGAGTACGATAATGTAATTGTTGAGTACTTTTTCATTCCTCAAGAAATATATTAAACATATAAAGCGGGAATTGAAATTATTTCATTCTGTATTCAACGAGCCGGCATGGCAAAGATTTGCAATTAATAAGCTGCACTATAAAAATCGTCATCCATATCGTTACGCCTTTGTTTCATTATTAATGTATTTACAAATGTTTTTTTTTTGTATTTTACATTTCCTCGGATATAAACTTCTTTATTTAATAGGAAAATATGCTCGTAAGATAGTGTTTAACCATTCACCTATTCAACTCGATCGACGTAAATTTCCATGCCAATTATTCATTACATACTGTTTCTAATATAAGCGAAGTTAATGCCGATAAGAATGAATCGAAAGGAACATATAACGGCTTCGTCTAAATTTTGAATAAGAAGACTTATGAAAGAGACGAAGAGCGAAAAATCGTTACATATATGCGTGGCATATAGATAACTGGAAAAAAATCGATATCTTCGCATCCGATCAATTGATTTGATTCTCGGCGCTAGATACGATTGGAGCGGCCGTCCAAGAATTCCAATATTTTACCCCCTCCCCGTCGACTTTTCTCATCCGCGGACCTTTTCAGCAGGGCAGTCACGTAGTCGGCGGGCTGCAACGAGGGAACGAGAGCGAGCGAGAAGCTCTAAAATCATTTTTGAAATGGATGGTTTCTAGTTCTGCTCTCCTCGTCCCAACTTCTTTTTGTCTCCTTTCTATCCCTCTCCCTTTCCCCTCCCCGTCGCCCCTCCCGTCGCCCATCCACCAACGTGTTTCCTACCCCTCACCCTTTTACGATTCTCTTCGCCACTGCTCTCTTTCGTCTTTCCGCGTCGTCTACTCTTTTTTGTGCTCACTGTACCATCGCCGACGTTTATTCCGCGGGTCGTGGAGCGCCCAATCGATGATGAAGTAAATCGCACGAAACGACCGCTCGACTGTAAATCGTCTCCTCTCTGTCCGTGTGTGCCTGTGAACGCGGCTCCGAAAAAAGGCACAGAGGAGCTGTGCGTGAATCGTCCTCCCGTATAGATCACACGATTACATATACATATACACACAAACACAAACACACACACACACAAACACAAACACACACACACACACACATATATATATATATACACATATACTTATAATATACGGGCGCTTAATTTACGGGCGAGTTAACCTTTATAAAATGCATTGTCTCATTGTCGATGGCTTTATCTACTTGATGCAGTCTTCCATATTGATAACATTTCTGTCCTATAGTCTTATTTATTCAAGATACGAATAAACGTTATTTTCCTTAGATACAGCGATTTGAAATGTGCTTCAAGAGCAATGATACTCGTTGCTATATTAATTGGCCGAGCGCATGTCTTTTCCTTTAAAAATGAATAGTTAACTCGTAGTTCATATTTTATGCCAACATGGGGACTTTTAATTACATTAAATGACAGCGTACAGTCAAGTATTATATAAATAATTTTTTTCTTTTGTTATTCCCTAACAAATTTATTCAACAATGTACCTAGTATTTATATGGGTGTAAAAGAGTATTGCATTTCCTATGAATTTTATCTACTCCCATCGATGGAGTGAAAATGATTATTAATCATCTCTAATATTTACTCGTAATTAGTATACACAGAAGCTTATTCAAACAGCAGTGGCTACATCCCCAATTTATACGTATCAACAGGCATAAGAAAAAGATAAGAAAAACCAATAATGTGGATCTGTTTTCAGAATAGCTCGAATAAATACATTGTTCCCCGCTTCCCAAGCACTAAGGAAAATATTTCTTTCCCTTCTTGCAAATTTACATCACTAAGATAAATTTTGCAATTTCGACTTTCCATATTTTTCAATTACACGCAAAAATCACCATCCCCATACTTATTATTATTAATTCGTTTATACGTAATTCCATTTGTTGCACCTTCCTAAGGATATTTTTGTTCTTATTTGATGGCTGCGGTCACTTTGTACACAACGTGCATTTTCCTCTGCTTTCTTCACTTCGCTCCATTACTCTTTGCACGCTGCGAAAGCACGACGGATAAATATCAGGGAGACAAAAGATTCCGGCATGTCGGTAAAATATGAGGCGACTGTTCCTGGTCCCCGATTTAGCTCCGAAAATAGAGCGAAAAACAGAGGGAGAGGGAGAGAGACAGTGAGAGAGAGAGGGAGAGAGAGAGAGAGAGAGAGACAGTGAGACAAAGAGAGACAGAGACAGAGACAAAGACAGAGGCAGAGAGAAAGATTGAGAGAAGAAAGAAAGGGAGCGAGATGTTCAGGAGGCATAGAATTGCACTGCTGACGAAGGCCAATGCGAAAGAGACAAGTCGACTGTGGTAGAGTTGGAGAAAAGAGGATAGTAAGTTGGAGAATAGAAGCCAAAAGGTGTTAGGAAGTTGAAATCATGGTGGGAAAAAGTTTTAGAAGAAGAGAAGACGGACATGTAAGAAGAAACTAGCGGAGAAAGACAAATATGTAAAGGGGGAGGGGGAGGGGATGGGGAGGGGGGACAAAAGGAAAAAAGAAAATGAAAATAAACGATACAAAGTATGGAAAGATGGATGAATTTAATTTACGAGAGCAAAAAATAGAAAGAGTATGATTCAAGAGGAGCGCATAAGTGATGAAATGCAGAGAATAAAATTAATAGATGCATTTCTATGGGATACAATTTTCTTTTGATCACTTCATCAAACAGCCATAATAGAGTTAAAGTTTTTCATTATTCTTAAACATAGAGCACTCGATTGTTTTTCACGAAATACGAGAAAGTGTATTGTAGGTAGATTTTTAATTATCCTTGGCTTTGGATGAAAACCTTTCTCCAATCGATTATCCATGTCATACATGTCATACATTATAGATTATGTTCAAATGAATCTCATTACGTAGAGAAAGTCAGTCGATCAGAATATTAATAACAGATAGACGAAACTTATGTTATCCCGATTTTACAGAATCATTGATTAAATTTTCTTTTCTGTAATTTCCAGATCAATACTCAACGATTAATGCAAGCTTTATTTCTCACATAAATGCGCTATATTTTCAGCTGCAAATCGTCATACAAATATAATGAGCCGATAGGTTAAACGGCTAAATCAAAATATCTGTATATTTAACGAGATCTATTAAAATATTAATATCTCACTGGGCGCTACAAGTGATGAATTCGAAAAATACCGCGAGAAGAAATTTAGTTAGCTCAACCGTGTCTTCAAGCCCGTGAATAAATAAAGATTCATTAAAAAATCAAGGAACGCACGCAGCTAGTAAAGTTTAGCAAATAATTATTATGAAGAAGGTTTTGGGTTTCGGTGTGTGGAGGGGAATGATTTAAGCGGTGAGCGAGATAGCGGGGAAGGAAGCAAAAGGGTGAGGGCAGAGAGGCGTGTGTAAAGGTGCAGCCGCATGGCGGTAGAAAAGGGCCAAGAAACGGAGTCAGCGGCTATAAATTTCGCGCTCTGGGACAATCTCGCTTTGCATTCCCTCACGATAATGTCTCTCTTTAATTATTTATTGCCATGCGCCGGGACGGGAGCGAGGGGAG
>NW_011948426.1:2140317-2202216 GCF_000503995.2 Ceratosolen solmsi marchali | reverse complement strand
GGGGGGGGAAGAGAGAGAGAGAGAGAGAGAGAGAGAGAGTGTGTGTGTGTGTGTGTGTGTGTGTGTGTGTGTGAGGGGGGGGGGTGCCAGAAGGGTGTAGAAACGGAACGAGTAAAAGAGGGAAACGTGAATTAGTTTGAAGCACTTGATTGGTGGTTTCGATGATTTTGCAACATTAATAACATGAATTTGTTGAATATATATATTCTGTTATGATGTTGCTATCAGTGACTTCGTAACTTTTTTCGACGTATTTTATACATCAGCGTCGTATTACAAATTGTGACATAAACAGGTGTTATGACACACAAACCTCATTTCTCCTTGGCATAGCATATTGTAATTATTAAATCTGTCATTGAGCCTAAAATAATATGCAAAAACGGTTAAATGGTATTTAAATTCTAGGCACTATGATCGAGTATGTGATGAGTTATTATTAAGTATTGTTATTGCAAAATAGTTTTCGCTAAAATTTCGCTCAAACATATTATCGTTGTAGATAGACTATTGTCCCTTATATTTATGTCCCGCGCATAACAATCACATCCTCATAGACATTATAATTCCTAGCTTAGCGTAGAATTACTCATTTCATATTTCTTGAACTTTTAATATTTCTAAGGCTTTGATATTCGAGGCGTGCGAGATTAATCGCGCGGGACGAGTTATTAATTCTTTGTAATAATTAACATACGCTGGTATAAACAATACACGTACTGTCGTGAGAAAAGCGCGTATAGAGTTTCTTTATTTGGAAAAAAAACTATTTGAATTATTTGGCAGTTTTAGTAAAATATAGCGATGGAACGCAATATATTCTTTCAATAAATCTTTTTTGATTCACATCTTTTATTATTTAAGTACAATAGTGAGAGAGTATCGATGCTTTATCAAAGCCCATTGAATGAGCAACTAAGTGACAATTTCAATTTCATATTAAAGCGAAGAGTTAAAATTCTTTTTACTCATTGAACATAAAACATAATATATCTGACAAGTGACGTAATAAATTCGTGACATAAGCATTGTAAGTTTTCTTGGGGTTTAAATAAAGGATGGATCTCGACGAGTCTCGACTATGGTTGGCGCTCTGTCAGTAACAAGTCGTAAAAATTTAATTTATTATAAGTTTGAATCTTGGCTCACTTGTTATTATTAAACGAGCAGTGATAGAAAAAAGAAAATGCAAATACAAATACGATTAAAGCGCGCTCGGATGCAGCGACATCTTGGTCCTAATGAAGGGGAAGTACTTTCTTGGAAGAGGAAGGCAGGAAGGAAGGAAGGAAGGAAGAATGGAGGGAAGGATGGAAGGAGGGATGGAAGGAAGGCAGGATAAGAGGAAGGTCAGTCCGGAACTCTGTAGAAGGATCTGAGCGATGCGCTGTGGAATGAGGAATATCGAAAGCATATGGCCAGAATGTAGCTGAGGGGTTATCCATATTGCGTACTCTTACCGCACAGTCTCGCAGTTTGCGGTCATGATAGTCATGGAGAGCATACCCATTAGCCTCTTAGCTTGGAGGGGGAAGGGGGGAGATAATTCCCCTACCAAGGATGGAATGTTGTTACACAGATGATTAAAAGTCGGTTGATTCATCAATTATAACCGTAGACTAATATCATGTTAATTCTCTATGTGCACCTATGGCAATAATTTTTCAATCTTGGTAGAGATACACGTAACGAAATAAGTTTTATTATCGTAAAGACATTGTGATAAAATATAGAGTCAAAGGTCGCAACTTTTACATAGATAAATAGACCTTCGTTAGGAGAACAAACAAGAGTTTTGTAACTTGATCGAGTCTTTTCAAACTTAGTTTAAAAATAGAAGTGGAAAGCCTCCTGGGGACCATGTTTGGTTTATTACAATGTTTTTGAGAATAAAGCATCCTGTATCTGCTCTTGGACCCTCATTATGAGGATGTAGAAAGGCAAATTGAAAGGATTGACCGGTACATTAATTATTGCAAATACTTCTTTACATCTTCATAAAGTTTGTTATCAAAGTAGTTTTTTTTTGCATATTTACAATAATTAATTAAAATGATCGATACATTAATATTAATGTAAGTCGTATTAACACATATATTATTAGATTATTTTCTATAATCAAAATTAGCAACAAGAACAACAACAAACATAATAATACAATAAAATGAACGAATTTTATGAAAAATACTACATTTTATGATTAGCTACGAAAGTGTAGATAGATATGTATTTGTAAAATTAATTATATTTAAGAAAAAAGATATCTGGATAATTTAAAAAAAATACCTATGTACATATTTATAATTATATAAACATCTTTTATTAATAAATAGTGAATCAAGATTTATATATACATACATATGATTTTTTTATATATTTATTATGAAATTGTGACTTTGAAAATGTCTATAGTTCTCATTACATTTGTAATAGAATAATTTTTAATGGATTTCAGATCTATTTTAATTCTAATATATTATATTGTTTCTCTTTCGGTTAAAATTTGCAAATCGCTTCGGATAAATGCAATTGACACAATGTAATTTGTTTTCTTTTGAAATAAGCAGATAAAAGCTTGCAACTCAATTCAATAATATCATATTTGCTAGCAATATAGATAGTTCGAAAAACAAATTATTTATTAAGTTATTATAAATAATGATACTTATATACAGGTAGGTGCAAGCACGCATGCGCGTGTACACACACACACACACATTTATTAAAAATACCTTTAATAATTATTTTTGTTAGAGGTATGTAGGACAACATAGTATTATGAAATTTGATTGTTAATATTATGATTTTCAAGCACTGTAAATAAGTACTGAACAAATATTCAAGTCTATTGAAGAGAATAACTTAGCATCGTTATTTATAAAAATTCATAACAATATATATTTCTCTTTCTATAATTTAATTTGATGAAGTTCTAATTAAGATAAAAAGAAACCATCATTTAGAATAACGGTTATCCGGAGAAAGAAAAAGAAATAGTAATCGATTGGAGTCGTGACATGAGGCTCCTCTGGGAAATTCTTGGCATTCGCATTAGTCGGTAAGAAAGAAAAAGTATAAAGATAAAAAAAGTAAAAATGAAAAGTAGAGACACAAGAGAGAGAGAGAGTGAGGGAACTATGAGAGAAGAAAGAAATATTGTAAGAGAGATAGAGAGATGGAGAGAGAGAGAGAGAGAGAGAGAGAGAGAGAGAGAGAGAGTGATTGAGAGAAAGAGGGGGTAGGCAGATATCTGTAGACGCAGATAGAGAATGAATGAGATATTGATGCAGAGAGGGGGAGCGCGCGCGCGCACGCGTGTGTGTGTGGCTGGGTGAGAGAGAGAGAGAGAGAGAGAGAGAGAGAGAGAGAGAGAGAGAGAGAGTGAGAGCTCGCGAAGCGTGTTAAATTGTTCGTATATATAGGAGTGTCGAGTCATACAGGCTTAATTGGGGTCTTGCTCCGAACTTGCCAGAACGGAGTTAGGAATTACTATATAAAGTTAGAAAGTGCTTCCTCCGAATACTTTGTAGGTTTTTTCTTGCTTAACGTGGAAATTTCTCGACATATCCTATCTCAAGTATTTCCAATATTCCTCATAATTTAATATTCCCATAGTCTGCAACAGCCAATCCTAATATAAAGCTCCGATGACTTAAATACTGTCTCGATATAAACCTCTATTATATTATTTTTGCGAGTCATAATACATCAGCGAATATAAAAAATTGAATATGTGCATATCCACGTTGCCAACTAATACAAACTATTTAATAGACTTTTCTATACCGTATCATTTTAAAATTATGACAAATATAAAATTGATTATGGATAATTTTTAATCGAAAGCAATGAATATTGAGTGAATATCGAATAATAATAAGCTTCAAATTATCCAGCTTTATGTGTGTTCTAATGAATAAGCATTCCACGACATGTGAAAAAAAAAATATAAAGAAAAGAGTTGGAGATACGAAATTCAACGCAATTAATTTGATAATCACTGACTTCTGCCTGCTCTCTTTTTCTCTCTTTCTGTTGTGTTTCCCAATTAGAAACAATGTTCTAGAAAAGACGACGCCGCAAGAGGAATTCCATACCTTAAGCTATTAGCAAAGTTTGCAAGGACACGGGCTATTAAACAAATTATTATTCGATTCTCAAGTAGCGATTCTGGCTACACGTATTATGCATCAGTGAACTTTCGAGACTTCCGCAAGTTTTTGTTAAAGGAAAAAGGTGAAATTACCCCAATTAAGAATTTTCACTAGTTTAGCTGCACTCCACTACTTGTCCACTACTGCCTTTTTAAAAATTACTTCTTTCTTATTCGTAAATCTACAGTTTGCCATTCTGCTGTTTCAAATAAGACTGCTTCTTCTTTCCTTCTATTAAAGAATTATAATGGCGGAATATAATAGTGTTTAAGACTTTGGATCTTCCGTATTAAACAAAACTCAATAGTTTTTTTTACAATAAAAAAAAAACAAAAAAAAAAAAATATATATATATATATAAATTAAACACGTGAAAATATTTCAGTATTTAGGATGAAATTTTTTAGAGTTTAGTAGTGAAATACAGTCGTGAATGAAATGTGAACATTATAATAAATTAGTAATTATTTTATTTCATTATTTCGGTTAATATTTTATTTACTCGGTAAATTTGCTATATATATTGTGTTATAGGTATTAAGTTATTATTTATACCTTTTGCGTCTTTATCTTTATCGCATTAAAATGCCACGTGTAAATTGATAATTGGGATATTTATATTTACAAGTTGAAAATTTTTTTATTATTTCATTAATTTTAATATAAATATAGTAAAACAATGTATATACATTATTTAATATTTAGCACTGAATGGATTAATTTTGAATGAGTACAGATATATCGATTTTCTTTATTATATGCGATAGTCATGTACAACATGTTAACTATTAAGTGTTATATACGTGTTTGAATATATGAATTTTATATTTATAATCAGCAATGTTTTTTTTTTAATTAAATGTTAACTGAAAATTAATCATAATATTTCGATAGTAGATTTATACGTTAATCTGTTAACAATAAAGCTATAATCAAATACCCATATATATTCTTTTCAAGATGCGAAAATATTTATTCGATTCTCATTTTATCACGCATGAAACAAAATTGTTATTGTTGAAGAGGTTGATTTATGTTACCGTTTGACCATATACTTTATTAAAGTGTTTTATATTTGTATTTCGAATCATGTAAACAATGAAATACTATTATTTTTAAAACTCTGGGCATGTTTTACAAATTCAGAAAAATAAAGCTTTTTCTGTCAAAATCTTATATGAAAAGACACAAGCACACTAATAATTTACCTTGAGATTTTCGTGTTTTTTTTTTTGTTTTTTCTGTTTTGTTTTTTTTTTTTAAACAAAAATTATGTTTAAATCAAAATTTCAAAGATATCTTTCTCAACCAGTATATCAAATACAATTTTTCAAAATTTTTTTTTTTATTCAACATGTACTGTATTTTCCTTTTAAGTGTCTTACACTTTTTATTTTACTCGTATCTCTGCCTTGTCTATCTTTTTACTTCTGTCTCTTTCTTTTTCTAACGCGAATTCGTAGTCCCAAGAGCGATACCAACTGAGTACGTTTTACGTTATAGTCGAGCATACGCCACTGGAATCGCAAATTTCTGAGAAAACCTCGGAGATTCAGACACGAAGCAGCTTTCACAGAAATAATAAGTAGATCTCGTACTAAATTTTCGTAGGTTTTCGTAGATTCTTTAAGTTTCGGAGGAAAAACTTGTTTTATGAAATTTAGAACTGTCACTAGTGCGACTTTATGTGGTATTAAGTGCTTGTATTCAAGGTAAGATTTTGCTTTATTAATATGAATCATAGAGTAAGAATTTTGAACACATAGAATTTGAAAACATAAAAAGTAATTATCCTATTATCCAGTATCTTAATTAAATTTTAATAAAAGGTAAACAACAAGAGAAAATTAAGTAATTATAATGGAAGAATAAACGAAATTCCGTTATTGCATAAGAAACTCATATTGTATAGATAATTAATATATATATATATATATATATATATATATATATGTGTGTGTGTGTGTGTGTGTGTGTGTGTGTGTGTGTGTGTGTGTGTGTGTGTGTGTGTAATTATCTAAATTAATTTTATTATTAGATCGCATATAATTGACCGAGTCACCTGTCAACTTTTCTACTTTGAAAACACAAGGCTCTCTCAAATGTTTAATAAGCTTTATTATAATTAGAATTTTCATCATTCAAAATTTCTTCAAAGTTTTCGAATGAAAGATGGAGAATTAGTAAATCACATAATGAGTGTGCCATTAGCCAGGATCCTTACGAACATTGAAAGTTTCTCGAGCCTCGAAGCACTGGCAATTGAGTAAATCTGTAAGGCGATTGTAGTTTTACCCTCTAACTCTTTTGTAACAGCTATGGCCTCATCTTCGAGAATTGGCACCTTCAATAATTTCTTTATTAATGACTATAAGTGGATTATTATCAATGATTTAAGTAAACAGTGATGAAAATGTCACTTTATGTTTTAAAATATCTTATTCGCGTATTTCAATACCCATATGGACAATATAGATTTTTTTTTTTTTTTTTTAACGTAATATAATAAATGAAAGATTATTACTTTACACAGGAGGGTGTTATTCATTTTAATAGAAAATTTAAAATTGATTATTTTAATAGAACATTATGCTTACTCTACTTTTTACATTATACTCATTTAAATTTGTATTTTTATTATTTTGTTTCAGGTATGGGGAATTTACATTATTTACATCGGCTGGAAATTGTTTTACATTATTCAAATTGTTTAAGCCATCATCCGTACTTTGGCATGGAAAAATCAGTCAACAGCTCAGGTTTTCTTTTTCTTACATATTCACATTAATTCTTCATGAATCTCTGACATTATGAATGATTTTGAAAAGACAATTTCATCAATTTTCACTTTAAAACTCTTAACTCATGTTGAATTGGCTTACGATATTCAATACTAATCTTTATATATCAACCTTAAAGACTTGTTTTTTGCAATTTGTCAGAGAAAGAATCCGCATTGATTGAATGATTTTATATTACAATAAAATAGCTTTAAATAAATAAATAAATAAGCAATACGTGAACTTAATAATTAGAATTTCTTCGAATAATTAGAAGAAAGAAAATTCTCTTCTTACATCAATATCTACTAAGCATAAATAATATATAATTAATATTCATGTATAATTAATTAGTGTATTAACTAATTAAGAGAATCAAGCCTAAATAATGGTATTTACGACCAGTTCTTTCATTAATTATACAAAATTTTGTTATACATCATTAATTAAACGATTGAATGTATAATTTACGGTAAAATTTTGGTTCTGCAAATTGAAAATTAAAAATAACTTTAGTAAACGAATTAATTGAAGAGTTATGGCCACTCATAAATGTTTACCTTAACATGTAATTTTATAATAAGGCTGAGTAAAAAGATCTTTATGCAAGATAAATAAAGTTTTATGCACACTTAAACTAAATAAATTTTTTTTATTTTCTACTGTTATGCGTAGAATCAATTATGTTTACTCGAGGTAATTTAATCCAAGATTTTACAATATCTCTTGCTCTACACGACTAAGGGCACATTTTACGCGTTTTAATAGATATTTTAATACGAGGAAAAATTACTTATCGCGTTCAGAGTACAACATCATATGTGATGTTGGTTAATTGAAAAAACATTGACTTTTTCCGCTGTTCGTAGGTATCGTCGTCAATATTAATCGTAGCTCAGCCAACTTATATTTCGGCAATGTAGCGCCGTAGAAGTTTGAAGCAAGAAATCCCTTTAATAAGAACAGTGTTTTTCATAAAAGCGGATCGATAAATCTCTCGTTATTCAGAGATCGAGGATAAAAATTGCCAGTGTGCACATGCCCAGTCATTTTGACGAATGGCAGTCCCGTAGCCGCGAAAGCTCGAGCCCAGATAAAAGGGCTTTTCTCGGCACGCTCCCTGGAAAAGTCGCTTTTTCCTACGAGCGACGTTAAACTTTCGGCCAGTGCGATGAAATTTTGCAGTTCGTTGGCGCTGCCTCTCTGTCCCTCTCGCTTCACCGTTTGCTCGTCCGCTCTTGTTTCGGTTATAAATTGCACGTACGGACCGCTAGTTGCCGCCTTTAATAAACGCCCTATTCTCCCGGTGTCGTAATTTTCGCATTTGGACCTGGGAGTGCAGAAGGAGATAAATGTGGTGTATGGAGTGATGAGCGAGTGAGAGAGGGAGAACAGGAAGAAGCCGCGGGACACGCAATAAGTGCTTGAAGGAAGCGACAGGTTTTACCACAAAAGTGGTGGTGCTACTGGTGGTGCTTTATTTCATTCTTTTTTTTTATTTTTTATTTTTTTTTTATTTTGTTATTTTTCTCAACCCAGCTAGATTGGCAATTTGTCCAATGGATCCTTATTTGATTATACTCTAGGTGAAATTTTAATGAAGGTGCGCTTGGATCTTTGTGAATTAAAAGCCCTGAGCCCTAAAGTTCATCGTACAGCTTTAGAAGGTTTATGCATTATTATGGAAGGAGTGTGATTGTAAGGATATTTTTACAAATATTTTTAAACCGTTGTGACGTGTTACTTGTCACGTGAATGCCCACTAATTTATAAACACAATTAGTAAATAATGATCCGTTAATTTTATTACTAAAGAGTGATAATATTCATTGTACGTTAGCAACTACATTGTTACGTTTACAATAGGATCTTTGGATATGTAATAATCTTTATTTAAAATTAAGACATAATGAATAATTACGATTATGAAATGCGCACGTGAAGTGATTAAGCAATGTCGATAGATTTATTGAATTTTACGTAATTATAAAGAATTGTAGAAATTAATGTTGGAATGGAGATAATACGAATGGTAATTTTGATATTTAACAAAATGTTGTAAGTTATTATTTATTACGGCAGACGTAAGAGAAAGATTATTTCGTACGTTTTATTATTGGTAATTTGAACATTTCACGTGTGTTTCTCCTTTTATTAATATCTTTTACTAATTACGAAGATTTTCGAATGCAGCAATTATAAAGTTTAATATCGAATGGCAGATATATATTTTAAGAAAATTAAAATTTCAAATTATGTGAAATTATTCTATAAATTAGCACTTGCCCAATTACGCAATTTAATCAATAGGAATGAATGCGACTCGGGGAGCCGCAATCGGTAACTTATCAAGCGTATATGAAAAATTTTGATATTAACATATTACATACAGCGACACATGCGTCTGATTATATAAAATAGCCCAAGCACATGGAATGAATACAAAATGCGAATTAACAACAAAACTTAATACGAGCTTTAATTTAAATATAGAATAGTAAGTGAGTAAATTCAGCCAACAGTGTCGCTGTCCAATACAGAATGCACGAGGCGCTTTCTCTGTATTACTAACCTCTACTATTCATTGCTCGATACTCTCCGCCTTCATCCTGCTTCCATTCTCGACCTTCGCACTGGCTTGACATCCTTCCCCGTGACATCTCAAGCCCAAGTTATCGTTTCATACTCTACGTACATTCAAATTATTTCCCGACGTTGGCCAGTGTTTAATTAATCGTTGTACACGCGGTACGACGTACATTATATAACATAAGTACGAAAACTTTCATCGTGAAAGAATCACGGCCATTGTTTAATTATATACATTTTATTTTCAGAACTGGCCGATTAGAATGTATTCTATTTCGAATAATTTATTTGCTTGTACAATTTTAAGCGACACATGCGCACACATATGATATTACATTGATGTAATAAGTTTTTAGCTAATAAATATTTACTAAGAGGATCAATTGCTTACGCGAAGACGTATAGGCGGTGTCATTATTAATGCGCCCATAAGAAATCGCACGTAATATTACCAATTGTTAATTGTAAAATAATATTATCTTATAAGACGGGAGTTAATGCATTATGTTATTGTGTTAAATAATAGATGACAAGATAATTTACAGAAGAAGAAAAAAAAAACAAAATAAAAAAAAACACACACACACACACACACACACACACAAAACATTATGTTATAGATTGTAGCATTATAAAATGGAAGTAGATTAAATTGATGAAAGAAGAGTAATTAGGTAGACAGATTAAATAGCTTTAGTAATTATGAAATATATATCTTTTGGAGAATCTCATTAATCGTTGGTATTATAAGTCAAGAATTTCAATATTCAATATCTAGAATGTCAGCTCAATTCAAATTATCTCTTTTATTTAAATGTTTTTTGTCCATCTAATCCTACAAATAATTGCATATATGCTAAAACTTTTGTTGGATTGAGAGATTGAGTCGGTTAGAAGCTCGAGATGATTTTTCAGCATCGTTAAATAATATTGTTCATCGGCCTGTTTATAATAACAAGTAATAACAAATTTCAATGTTGTGTCGAGTGTTCTTCGTGCACAAATAGTACAATAATATATTCGAATTATCAATTGTTTTCTTCCCATGGCACAATATATTACATATATTTCGTAGTTTGAAAATTTGATAGAAACTTGTTGAAAATGTTCGTGCCTCCCTTCTGTCAACTACCATAACCTGTTTTAACGGCTTCTCAAGTTTTGCTTCGGTTGTCATTGACACGAGCAACAACTGTACCGAGCATGTTTCACACGATGGATGCAGGTGATATTATTTCATCATATTTGAAATGAAATTGACATTCCCCGAATTATTATAATAATTTCTCAACGTTTCTCTCTCATCTTTGCTTCACGTCTATCTATATTCCATAAATCTAAGAACTAAGATTCATTATAATAATTGACATCCAATGTTGCATAAATAAACAAATACTATCTAATAAATAAACGAATAAATATACAATTGAATTTATCCAAGAAATTATCAGTGGCAGGTAAAAGATAGCAACTCTACGTACCACCGTAGTCATTTAAGCGAATTACACGAATACCCTCGTAACGAATCTTCTTTTTTCAAATAAAGGCTAAAACGGTGAATGGTACTTTCATCGATGCACCTTAAAGTAACCACATAACATGCTCGAGCATCAGCTAGTCGTAGAATCGAAGTACTTGGAGCAGATGAACTGGCATTCCGTCTGTCACTCGTCTACTACAGGTCAATGCCTTACGCGAGAAGAGATGGTCGAGAAGAAACGCGAGGACCAGATCCAGAAGATCCAGATATATATATATATATATATATATATATATATATATATAAAGAGGCGGGGACACAGGAGACGTAAGGGAATGGCATTACTATCGCTATTCAGGATATCCGTAATCGAAAAAGGATCTGCCTTTCCGTTTAGGCACTTTCCCAAAAATATCGTCGGCCGGTACTCTCTCTCTCTCTCTCTCTCTCTCTCTCTCTCAAAGTGTACTACTCGGTTAGATGTCCCGTTTGGCGAGGCTAACGCGATTCTGTCCCAATACAAGCTCTTCCAACCCTCTGAACAAACTTCTTCGCCTATTCGCCTCTTCATCTTCTTCTTCTTCTTCTTCTTCTTCTTCTTCTTCTTCTTCTTCTTCTTCTTCTTCTTCTTCTTCTTCTTCTTCTTCTTCTTCTTCTTCTTCTTCTTCTTCTTCTTCTTCTTCTTCTTCTTCTTCTTCTTCTTCTTCTTCTTCTTCTCCTTCTTCTTACTTTTTCTTTTTCTTTTCTTTTTTTTTTGGTACAACTAACCCACATTTTTTCTTTATCCGAACCTCCAGTCCCCTCAGTCCCCTTGTCGTCTCTTCTTCCTGATCCATCAAATACGTTATAACAAGTCTGAAGAGTTACTACTTACCTACTCCCAATTGCAGCAACGTCACGCTAAGATACATTACACGGAGCATTCTGTTGAAGTCACTTGAAAATTCCACCCTAATATTGCAATATATATTAGTAATGGCGCGTTGAGAAATCTCGATGCTATTGTTTTCTCATTGACACTAGGAGGCGGGATGTTTTATTTCAAAGGCATTCTCTCCTGGTGCTGCGAAAGCTTCATAATTTTTTACTTGCCAATGCGCGCAATGTATGCGCAGTTGGACAAAAAGTTGTTCATTTACATAATAGAACTGTATTTAGCGATAAAAATAAAAAAAGACGAGAAAAAAAGGGAAGGGTGGAGGAGATAAAAAAAAAAAAAAAATTCCCACCTCTAGGGACTGTTTAATTTAAAGCAAATTTAAATTGATAATTGTTATATAAAAAAGCATTAGGATATAAAATAAATTACTAAAAGTAATTTACTTTTAATTATTGCTTTTTGCTGATCACGATTCCAACGAGACGACGACTTTTCTTTTCACATATTCACTCGCTAACGATCATTTATCGTAAGAATTATTTATCGAATACATTTAATTAATATAATGAAAACACGTATTATTATTGCCTAATAGTTAAGAATTGGAATAAACATTAACTAGAACACTATTTGTTTGACTATTAAACTATAATGCATCGTTAAAATAATATAATCAGTATTCTTATAAAGCCATTTTCTTCATCGTCGACATTCAAATTTTTACTCTTAAATTTCCCATCGAATCTCACCGATCTTTGCTGAAAATTTTTAAGATAATTTACATTATTGACAGAAGATGATAGATCGATCAATTATCCGAAAGTACATTCTCCGTTCTCTATCGCTCTTATCTTCTAAACGCTTTCATTGTCGAGACCGTACGTACATGCATTATCGAGTGCAGGAAGATCCTTCGCTTAGTGGACGTAGTCTTTCATCACAAGCTTTTG
This sequence comes from Ceratosolen solmsi marchali, assembly GCF_000503995.2. Lineage (NCBI taxonomy): Eukaryota > Metazoa > Arthropoda > Insecta > Hymenoptera > Agaonidae > Ceratosolen > Ceratosolen solmsi. The sequence goes on along the minus strand of NW_011948426.1, from coordinate 2,189,383 downwards.
CCCAAACCATCCTTCTATGCATATGCACGCACATGCGCGCGCACACTCCCAAACGTAGGTGTGCAAATATGTGTGCGTAGTGTAAGGGGGAAGATTGGGAGCCGAAACTGTCAGGGGTTGAAGCCAACGTTAGATAAGCCTAATCTTCCAAAGGCGTTCGATCGAAAGAAAAGCTGGCTGAGCTTTTTCCTTTAGAGAATGGACTTAGTGAAGGGCGAAAAGCAAAATAAAGATAGAAATAAAAATAGGTAGATGTATGGGATGTAAAAGGAATGACAAGATACGTTATATTCCTTTCCTAATACTTGTCGTGGTTTGAAATCCAAATAACGGGTCGGGTAGATTTGCCGATGTGTGTGGGTATGGTGGAGGGGATGAGGTTATCCGTTATCGCATCGGCAATTCTAGGCAAAGACAGAATTCATGTCTGGCAATTCATTCATTCTTTGAAGCCTTGATTCATTTGATATTTTTGAGTTTCTATCGTCTACCAATTTCCTGCGAATTATGTATATATATATATATCTAATCATGGTACTACTATCCAAAACTTTAAATATCATAATTCTTGTATGAAAAGCTTCATAAATAATGAAAATGGAGTTTGAATCTAATTGTCGAGTTTCAATATTTTGACTTCTGCATCTTAAGTGCATATGTAACTTCCATTTCCATGAAAAACTTAGCTTCGTACGATTTATCCGGACTCCGATGGTGAAAAGGCCTTAATGAAAATTCAAATCAGTTTTGTTCATATAATATTCTTTGCACAACCTATTCTTTCAACAATTCTTATAATATTCTTTTAGCTATATGCCAAGTTGAGCTTCCTAGGAAAATCGATGCTTTACGCAGACTGACCATTTAACACAAGAATTCCTTTTGTCGGCTTCATTTTCGAAAGTCTTGCTGAAATTTCCTTCCTCGTTCCTCTACATATTCTCGTTTTTATTCTCATTTTCAAGCTCGTATCTCTCCAGGGTAATATAAGGAATCATTCTCTTCTTTCCTCTTGGCGAGTCTTTGTAACTACCGATTAACACCTTCCACTTAGCTGCGGTGAATAAATCATCGGACTGGCCTAAAGTTTACACATTACACAACTCGGTACTCGATATTTATTGTATAGCAATTTTACTTCTCAAAATCCATCAATTTTTATCGCATAATTTACTATATAATGTAGCGCTTATTTCACAGCGTCTCGGTTGATTAAACGATTTTTCAATGTGACGAAGGTGAGCCAATTTTGAGCAGAGAACTTCTTTTCGCTCGTTATTTTTGCACTAGAGTAAAGAATCGTGGTATATCAAGTTAAAGAGATTCTTCATGCATACATATGGAATATAAAATATCCAATTAAAGCGCGTATTAATATTGCTGACTGTGTTGAAATTGAAATTTTTATATTAATACTTCGTGTTTAAAGATCTTAAATCTGTCAATGTGTATTAATTTAAGATACATGTAATAATATGAAAAGATAAATAAATTAATTAAATTTTTCTTTAGAAATAAATATGTGTATATGCGAATTGATTACAATAGATATATTAATTGGTATTTTTAATTAGGAGTATCATTTGAATCATCCGTCAGTTGCATATTGTAAAATTTTAATGAAAACAACTCGAGGATATAAAACGTATGATTGAGATGTAAAATACAAATACGTATCAATATTTATTTAGAATTAATATATCAGAATATATCCAGAAAAATAAAGTATTATAATAATATTGAATCAACCGCACTTATAAAGCTGTTAATTGTATGTGTTTTGTTTTTTTATATATATATATATATATATATATATATATATATATATATATATATATATATATAAAGGAGAAAACAAAGAAGAAAGAAAAAATACATGTATGCAACAAATTTTATCTCTTAAATATTGTATAAATATATATTAAGTAAAAATTGATACGTGAAAGGGCATTAAAGTAAGATTTTCAAAATTTTCAAAATTCGTTATTATCCTGTATTGCTTTATAAATATTATTTCACAATGTATAAAATAAATGCGGAAAATCATATGAAAGTTTCATGAGTTCTTTTTATAAAAGCTTATACATACGTATGTATATTTGTGTACTCAAACATGAAAATTAGATCTTCAATTTTATACAACTTTGAAGCGTTTCCATCGCGTGCAGTTAGTTCATTGACTTTTTAGGACAAGAGGCGGGCAATCACGTTCAGAATATGCCAAATTACTTATGAGGAACTACAATGGACTTTTTGGCCTTTGACATTCTAAAATTAGTAACATAGCCACTCATTTTAATATTATATTAGAATTAAGTGTAAATGGCCAAATTATATTGATATATATATATATATATATATATATATATATATATATATACATATATAGAGCATAATACCACTAAATCAAACTTTATTGTATTTATTAAAGGAATTTAAAGAGTAGATTGGACCATTGATTGGCGAATCAATGACATATGCCCACGTGCAATTATGTATTTAATTATAGATCGCCTCTTTATTACGCTCAGGTAGCTGGAGGAGAAAGTTCGTTGCGCTCGCGTTTCAATTCGTAATTATTCTGGCGTAATGTACGTAGAGGTCGTCAGGGCGTCGTCGTTCGAGTTCCCGATTGATGTTCGAGCATCAATTCACGACGATCAACGACGCATTCAATTTGAGTCCAACGGCCCTCTACCCTTTCACACCTTCCCTTTTATCTCCCTTACTCCCGTAACCACGGTCAAGATTCCACTCGTTCGTCATCGTGTCCTCATACGCTCAAACAGCTCTCGTACATCGTCGCTACACTACACTGCGCTGCATCGCCGATTCTGCGTATTCGGTACTTCCTTTTCACTCATGGCTAATCGTGCGCGCATGCGTGCCGGCCTACTCCCGACCTGCTGCGTACGCTTGACCCGGTTATCGACACCCGCGATAACATTTCTATCCCCGCCAGCGATACTTTAAAATCCTCTCTCCGCTCTACCAATGACAAGTCTAATTACACATCTCGATGGAGCGCAACCGGGTTCGGTCAAATTATTACGGGCCCTATTAATTAAATGATCGAGGCATTCTAATAATAACCTTCGACTCTCGTCTGTCTTATGCAAAATTAATCGTTAGGTAAGGTGGGCTCGAGTATCAGCGGGTCACCTAGCGGATTACCGGCAATTATTTTCAAGCGTTGCCAGCCGTTGTGTACACTTGAGGCGTGAAAAAGTTGAGGACCGAGCGAGAGGAGCGAATGTGGCCTTACACTTACGACGACGACGACGACGCCGACGCCGACGACGACGACGACGATGACGACAACGATGACGACAACGAGCTTATCTTTATCGACGGGGTGCCGGAAATCATGGTGGGAGAATGAGGGAAGGGAGGGTTCGTTGATGGCCGCGTCGTCGTGAGGACGCACATTCTACAAGTTGGCTCGCGCTATTATTACCAATGACCTCGCCGTCCGGACTAATGGCCACTCTGGACGTAGTCCTCCTATGGACTTGGACGAAATGAAAAGTAATATCGATGACGCGGGCGGTGTCGTCGGCAGATCGAGGTCCGGGTACGCGTGCGTTTATGTGTGCACGTGGATGCATGAGGAAGGCGCCTTGGGAGTACGGAGGCTTTTTATCGCGACTGCCTTTGGCGCACCGAATAAATCATTGGCTCGGAGCTGTCCGTTGCCATTTTTAAGAAGGTCCTTTTTCCAGGGGTGGAGTGACAAAATAAATCCACTTTTACATATGTAGGTTAGGTTTTTTGCGCAGCTGCGGGACTTTGGAAGTGGGGACTTTTCGTTATTCTTGGCCACTTTTGCACCACGTATATTCGGCTCATAATTCTTTCCGCCAAGTTTCATTGCTCGTCACAAATCTATGTACTTCGTATTCTTCGCGGTCCCATCGGTATATTATGAACTTAGCTTACGTATGAGTGAATTTAAAAAGAATTTGATAAAATGGTGTTTTATATTTGCGGCGATCGTTCTTTTACTGCCGGTGGTGAACGGAGCTTCGTTTGCCGGAGTCGTTCTTCCTTTTTTTTTTTTTTTTTTTTTTTTTTTTTTTTTTTTTTTTTTTTTTTTTTTTTTTCAAGGAGCGGTCGTATATATGATATTGGGGCATGCAAATTAAATAATTTTTAAAACATTTTCATAACGAATATTAAGTACTTAATATATTCAAACATTAAGCGCTTAAATTGACATGATTGGGTAAAATGACGTCGTACTTGATGTTGCAACTTTGTAATGATTTTGGAAAGCTGGGCGTAAGCGTATTAATGTCTTAATAAAATTCTATCTAATTATCGTACTTTTAACTATTTTTGGGTATTTACGTAAATCGATGATTTTACGAATAATATATTTTATCCAACAGCGCTTGGATTTTGAATTTTATATAAATCAGATGAAATAAAATAGTAAGTTATTGCGGAGAGACAAAATATCATGATGAACTTCCTCCTGTGCGGGACGTTCACTTTTCCCGGTGACAACAATATGTGAAGTGTATAAATAAATGAGAAAATCATCGTGGAAGCTGTCGTTATTCTGTGTTGATGCATACGCGTTGTATGCATACACGCATTTCTCGCGCTGAAAGAAGATGACGACAAAAGTAGATTTTGCTTATATTGTCGGTGTACATATATATATATGAAATGGCGAATAAGTGCCAAAAAAGAGAAAAAAAATTCAAGAAAGAAAGGGAGAAAGATTTCCCTTAGCTCTAGGCGAAGTCTCGAGGACGACCATAACTTTCTAGTACCTCGCTCATTTTTACCGTTTTATACTGTGCTCATCCTCGCTCTCACTCTCTCTCCCTCTCTCTCTCTCTCTCTCTCTCTCTCAAGTTTTATCCGTCTCTTATTTTGTTGCTGTTTCCCTTTCTTCTTTCCTTTTAATTGATTCTTTCTTTAGCAGCTAAGATTAACACTCTCTTCGAGTAAAAATTTATTAATTCCACGACTTTCTTCCAGTGAGCTCGTTTCTTTATAGTTGCTCGAATTTTTCTTTGATTTCTAAAATTCAGGGTAATAAAAGCATCCCAAGTGAGTTATATTTCCAAATTAAACGAAATTTTTTTTTTTTTCATTATTCTCTTAGCCACTTCTTTATTGTTTACATGTAACGATTCGTAAAATGATTCGTCATGCTTGAAAAATTTGTATAGTCGGCACTACAGATATTCCTTAATTTAAACAAAAGACAAACGATTGATATACCCGTTGCAACGCTTTAACGCTTTATTTTAAATATTGATGCGCTTCAATATTTATTCAAACTATTCGAATTCCATTTTAATTATTTTATTAGCGTTCGAAAGAATGTATAATTATTAATACGAAAACTATTTTCTATTAATGAAAAATAGAGTTATACGTTTATATTCGTCGGCAGTGAATATTTTATGGAAGAAAAAAAAAGACAAAAGAGTCTAGTTTAAACATTTGGATAAATATGCCTTAGATCTTTATAGAGTAAACAAAATTTTCAGTTCTTTCAAAGATACCTTACGTATATAAAATTGGTTTCTCTCACATCTAATTTCAAAAGTACAAATATAAATGTAGCACGCGTGATAAATGGAGAATTACTTTCTCGACGACACGTACAAAGTCATGGTGATTTTGTGTAACAACTACAGTTATTTCTCGAATGCTTTGTATGTTCCTTTTGAAGTGTTCAAACAATATCCCTTCGTTTTATGTATTTGAGAAAGTACTTTACATAAAAAAGAAGCACATCAAGCAAGAAATACAACAAACTATGATTATCTCGCGTGCAAATGCATCGCGTGAGAATTTTCGATATTACTCCCTTGGTCGTTTAATCGATTAATATTTGCATTGCCAAATTTAAAAATCTATTCTTAATCGCACGATTAATTAATGATTTATTATAATCCGTGCCTTATAATTGTAATAAGTTAATTTTTAGTAATAGAATTAGTAATAATTTAGTGATAGAACTGTTGTAATATGATTCGTAACATTATAATTTTGAAGTTTCACAAATTTGCAAACTAGTGTGTCGTATTAATTAGTCAAAATGTAGAATAAATCGTTGAAGTAATATACGTTTAACTGCTTATGTCGCTAAATCTACAGAATTCGCCTCATATTTTTCTCGTGCAACTATGAAAAAAAAAACCTCTCGATTAACCATTTTTCAAACTTATCTATTTCTATATTATGCGGTTTTAAAAAGTGAGTCTAATCAAGTTCACGAAGCTTCTAGATGAAGCTTGAAAAAATTCATAAATTCTATTGGATATGCTTCGGGTACTTTCTATGTAATGCAGCATTTTTTTCTGTTAAAAATTTGATTAGATTGTTATTAACGAGAGCCTTAAGACTTGAATGTAAACGAGAAAAATATGACTTTATAAGATCTATAATTAATGTATAGTGACACTGCATAGATCAGGGAATGGTAGGTCAGTGGACGGTAAAGAAGACTCGTACTTGACTCTTTGAAGCTCCGGACAATAAAACTTATCTCCAACAAAGCTTTCCAAAGCGTCGTGGCATATACACAATACATGTGGCACATAGCGACAATCTTATCTACCCATAGAGCGACTACGAGGTAAACAGACCACTTCCTTACATCCCCTACCTCACCTCCGGGTCACCGTCCCTTGTCTTCGCGTTCCACGGACAACAATTAATTTCATCAGTTTCAAGGACTGTCCGCGACTACTACTACCTTCGCCTTCTCCCCTATACACCATCAATTGCACCCACTGCCCGCTGCAAGCTTCGATGCACTCAAGAAGTACGGACTATGTACCTCGTCTGCATTGGGGATGTGGAAACTGTGCAAATCGTCGTTTATGGCAAAGTAGGGGGAGTATTCTTATTTATCGCTAACATAATGTAGGTGGATGTAATAGGATGATGATTTATTTCTCTGTACGTACTGTGCGCGTGTATACATGCTATCTTAGTACGAGAGTTTGATAATATTTTGGACGTATATCCTTAAGCGTCGTTATGAACTTTATGGAATTATTTTTCACAATTATCTAACATAAAACAATCTAATCTAAATTTTAACATCTCAATTTAACTAATAAACTATGTATTTTCAAAGGGTCGGCATTAATTTTATTATCGAAAAATAGATTTTCTTTTCTAGAATTAGATGTTTTAGTATCGAATTTCGTAGTTAGCATTTATCGCTTTATGTTTTTCTTAGACAATTACTGTCGTTTTCGAACTTATTGAAATAGCTGTTTCTGTCGTTAAGTGGGCCATGTGCATTTCATACAAATAAAATTTATTATCTAATAATAGGTTCTACCAATTTCGGAAAATTGGAATCGATGCGCGCGCGCGCGCGCACGCACACACACACACACACACACACACACACACACACACACACATATATCTATATAAATATATGTTTTCGCCCTCTTATTAGAGTATTTAATCATAATACTTAATGTCTCAATTAAAAATTAATAGTCGATTCTCAATTTCAGTTACTTCTACTTAAAGATAATATTATTTTTTAATTTCCAATCGATTATAATTTTATTTATGATTTTTACGATGTTTATTATAATATTAATAAATTCTGTATAATTTGTATTATTTTTTTTTTATTATTTTTTTAATTAAACAGATGATTTTACATTTATGGATTGCTATATATTATTAACTACTTGCATATGCCGTTCTTAAAGATGAATTATTACGTATGGTAAGTGAAAGAAATTTTAATGACTCAAAATCATTACAGTCATATATTATCATGATAAATATGTTATAAAAATAAAATATTATTTAAGTCAAGTAAAATATATATATATATATATATATATGTGGAAATATTAATGTTCTTGCAATAAAGAAGAATCTTATTTATAGTAAAACATTGAAATTTATAAATTTTTTCATTTAAGCAGTTTGAATTGACAATTCCATAGAAGATTTTCAGAAAATACAATTTATCTTCGGCTGATTTATTGAAAATTGAATTAAATTTCGAAGGATATTATCTAAACGTATGATTAATTTATACCATATTATTTAAAACAGATTTTTTGTTTATCTCTCTCTCTGTCTTTTTTTTTTTTTTTTTGATTTACCCAAACTTTTCACTATCACTGCAATATATCATTTTCAGCTTATAATAATTTTAACGCATAAATAACGAGATACGTATAATGTCAAAGACGCTTTCATCGACAAAGTTAGTAAAAAAAGAAAATTATTGTTAGTTGTCGCGCACAAGTTGCACGCGTATAGTTTCAACGAAATTTGATCGATGATCCTCGATGTTCTTTTTTCTTTGCTTATTGGCATCTTCCTCTCTGGCCTACTTTTCTCCTTTCTTCGAACATTTTCCTGGGGATTCTCTGGCTCCTCCCCCCCCCCCCCCCCACTCGCCCTATCTCATCGTTCCGCCCACTCTTTCTCGTTCGTCGTTCAATCCCTTCCAACTGTCGAGTTTTGCGAGAGTCTCCGCTTGGCGAAGCACGAGTCGCAATAATGGCCCGGGCGCTCTTAAAGCGATAAAAAGAGAGCGAACAAGAAAATAACACGCATGTCATTTGTCACTCGACGTCTGCGATGACGAAACTAATGGAGGAACAAGAGCAAGAGAGACATCGGCGATGAGGACCGAACTTTGTATTTTTCTTCCTTCCTTTTATATCTCTTGTAGATTTTTTTTTTTTTTTTTTTTTTTTTTTTTTTTTTTTTAGAAAGTTTTCTTTTTGGAGACCTTTAAAAAACGTATAAATAAAGAAAGTACCGAAATTAGGGCGAATCGAATTTTTAAATATAATACACATGTATCAAATTTCAGCCGCTTCTTTCAATCTTTTTAAGCTTTTCAAGTTATGAGATAAATTAACGAGGAAAACGGCAAATTTAATTTAATTGTCTATAGGCGCAATACGAATATTATTTCTTCAGAAACGTATGAAAGATCGTATACAAACAATTTATAAAATACGAAAAACAATATTTATTTATCTAATATTTCCTTGGATATTATTAATTTGAAATCATATTTATAAAATAAAAATAATGTAGATAAAAAATTATAATATATCTCAATATAAATTTGAAATGGAATTTCGGCAATGGAAGCTTCCTTATCATTATATTTATTAATGTTATCTTAATCTTTATACGTCATAAATTCATTATGTTTTTCACGTTCTCTCTTCAATGTTATCGAAGGAGAAACTTATAAAAAATCCAACATAATGAAAAGGAACATACGGTAATGAAATATTTGTTATAATATTATTTACGAGTTAAGAGTTAGATTAAATCAAGCACCATCGTGGCGAAAAATTTCTCCACGTTGCTAATTATTATATTAAAAAGTACAAGACCTTATTAGGATTTGTAAATAGTATTTCTAAATAATTACTTGCAGATGTATAAATGTTACATGGATACTATATACTGTTATGATTAAAGGAAAGACTACGGGTAATCTTAATGCTCGATCTAAATTAATATATTTTTTCGCTTTTTAACAAACCGTTTATTAAGATAAATCTTTGTTCCAGTCTCTTAGTTATGTATATCATATTTTTCCCTATGCGATAACACGTCGAAGTTATTCTGGGTCATAAATGACCGCAGGCAAGTAATTCTCAGTGATGCTTTAGCAATACTACTTTAATTAAAAATATTAAATACATTTAATTTAAAATAATTTTAAACAATTCTAATTTATATATATATATATATATATATAGATATATATTCGTTATCGTATAGTAGCTAAGGAAAAAAATTCATTGACAATAAATTTATTAATAAAATAAAATAATAATTTTAGGTAATATTACGAATATTTTTTTTTTTTAATATTTGTCAAAAGTGTAAATATTAAATATTCGATATGGTTAAAAATGTTCATAAATATCACAGAAACTGTTCAACGTGAGAAATTGTAGCTTGAATTTAAAATGGGTATCGTCGCTAATTAAAAAATTCTCGGCATTGTTTAATCAAACCACTTATATTGTATTCAATTTATGAAATGATTCCATCTTATTATAATATTTATATATCCATTTTATGAATATATTTAATAATATTTCTTAAAAATAATGTTCGTATTTGGATCGTTAAACAGAGATGTTTAATAGATACGATCAAATTATTACTTGGAAACATATTATCATTTTAATTACTATAATCGGTATCTGTATTATCTTTTTTAATTTGATATACTTTACTAGTAATTATAATTGATTAAAAATTTAATATAATTATTTCATCTTACACAAATTAAATTATATATATTCTATATTGTTTATTATTTATATTGTTTTAATAATTATTATGCAATGTTTTTTTAATAAAGTCTTTTTAAGTCAGAAAATATATAATTGATCATTTTACAATAAAAGTGCTAGACATTAACATTTAATAGAAATTCTGTTCTGTATAAGCTTTTGTTCAGTATCTTTGATATGCTATACCAGAATACATATTATTATTATTTTTTTAACTATTTACAATTGTAGATAAAAGAAAAAGAACGCAATATGTATATATATATATATATATATATATATATATACATATATGCATGTATGTTATGCCGAAATAAAAATAGGAAACGGGGATGTAAATGAAAATAGAAAATAAGTAGAGCGAGATTCAGGACAAGTAAAATACTAATACAATGATATGAAATAATTTAAAAGGAGGTTAAATAATTATAAATATGATTATAAGTAGTATATAAACATTGGGACTAAGTGAGGAATTAGACATTTTATCATAATTGCTGTCATACTTTTTCTACATAACCTTGATAGATCCGAATATCATTCATTTCATTTCGCGAAAAGTAAAAATCCCAATGATATTTTATTTTCAAAAGATTTTTGTTGAGCTGAGTTGTCTCTTTATTTCATATGCGTCAAATGACGTGTGAGTGATTTTTATGTACCTGAATAGGACTGTTTGATTTATTATTTTTTGCGCTTTTATTAACGACATTTTTATTACGCTTATAAATGGGTCATATATAGCCCAAATGTGCCAGTCTAAAAAAAGCCATTTTAGAATGTATTTATCCATATTTATGTTTTAGAGGATATAGAAATATGAAACATTGTACGATTAAAATGATAAATAGTAAATATTGACCCATCACCAAGCGTTATTAGTTATATTTTTATTTTTTATTTTTGTTACATTTGTGATTATTAATTATGTTGTTGTCTCGTTAGAAGAAATTGACATAACATTTAATTTCCATGATTTTTACGATGTTTTAATATGCATACGCGTGACATTATATAACTACTTAACAAATTAGTACAACGGCATTAAAAGCGAGTTGTATTGTTTAAATTAAACCCTCTTGGGAGCTACCTCATTTAGAGTAAAATTCCTTGAATTAATTTTTTTTTCATTAAAATTAAAGTTTATTTTGAAAGTTCAAACGAGTATAGTAACATTATAATAATATAACTATAATAACATAATTTATTAAATCAACGCTAAACGATTCCATTCTCTATTGTTTTTCACGGAACTATAAGTACAATAGATATAAATTATGAAACATTAATTCTTAATCATTTTAATGGACGTATTTTATATAAACAGAAAATTATCAAATAGTTAATAGTTTTCATTGTTATAATTGTAAGTAAATTATTACTATGTCGTGTACCTGATACATTACATGATACCAAACCGTTTCCAACTATCTAAATTAATGAAAAGGAATATTTTTTTAGAACCAATATGATATTTGATAACAACGTAAGAGCATCGTAGTTATGAATATCATAAACAGTTTTACGGATTAAAAATATTTTATTTTCAACAAACCTTTTTTAAATGAAGTTTTATAAAATTACTTTTAACGTTTCGTCGAATTTCTTAATAATTTCGATATCAATAAAGATCCTTCTCTTTTTAATTCGAATATTTATTTAACGAAATAAAATAAAATAATGTCCGTAACATTAATCGAATGAATATATGCAGTATCTGTTTAGTATAATGAACAATTTAAATCGGATACAAGCGTAAGTATACCTACATTTAATTAAATAGATAAATAATTAAGTAAATATTTTAAAACAAAAATTTTATCTTGAAAAATAGTATTCGATTATATTTTAACTGATATAAAAATTATAAAAGAATATTTTTTAAAATATACGTTAACTTATTTACAGGCATAAAAGAAAAAGCAATAAAAATGTCAATTTTAAGAAAGAAAAATATTAGAAACATTGTATTTGTATTTTAATTAAGTCCAATTAAATTTAACTCCAAAGTTTTGTAAAATAAATTCTTTCTTCCTCTTTCTTTCATTATGGAATTCGCTTAGCAACTGTTCATTGCCATAGAATACATAGTTAGTTGATATTAAAGAAATTTCATTAATAAACCGCTTAGATTTAGATTCTTATCATAGTACTCGAGCGATAAATCAAACGATAATCAATTATTTTTCATTCCTTATAAATATGCATAAATATCATAATATGACAAAGCGATGTTAAAATAATTCAGTAATAAGTAAGAGTACGTACGTAATGATAAATATTTGCATTTGGACTTGTGGACTATTCAATATAATGACTGCATTTTATTCCATTTGTCTTATCAACGCAATAGAAAATTTCATAATTTGGAATATTTAATTAGGCAATAAGCCCAAACCCTGTGCTATTTGAGCATCATAAGGAGAAAGTTAATTAAGTCTACAGTTCGAATGTTCTTACAATATTATTTCTCACAATAGCCAAGGTTTTGCAAATAAATTTAATAAATTGCAGTACGTTGTATTTGCAACGTTGCAACGATATGTTATTCGTGCTTACCCGTTAAATATTTATATCCGGGATCGAACAGAGAAAATCTCAGTAGACTCAGTCTTTGACTTTTACATGACTTAGAAGGCCAACCTTCACATGCCGTATCTAAAAGAAAACCAATGGTTGCCGAGCCTTATACTATCACCTAATAAAAATGTATCGTTGAACAGGGATGCTGGCAGTCCGTCAGCAACCCTTTTCTATTAGCGCAGGTTGGTTGGGGCCGGAAAAACGTCGATAAAAAGCTGGGAATTTTAGCTTTTGCAATTTTGGTTGCGTATTAATTTTTATTACTTTTTGCTTTTTCATTTATAACAGTTTACTCGGCTTTCTTCCCCTCCTTTATTCATTCCTTCTGCACCTCGGCCTTCTTCTCTCTTTAATTCTCACATGGCGTGGACACTGCTAATTACTCCCCGGTGTGCAATTATAACGATGTCTAATGAAACGGGTCTCTCCTCCATGCGCACATTACGTTTTTCGCGGGCGCGTTAATGGAAACTGGCCTAACTGGGCCACTGATGCGCGCGAAACTCTTAAAAGTTTGAGCGAAAGCGAGTAATGACATGCTTTGCTGACTTACTTCTTCGCATTTCGCTCCTCTGCTTTATTAAAAAGCTCCGCTTACCTCAACCTCCTATTGTTTTTCTTTGAGCCAAGTGCGACAACAATTATATGCATACCGGCCACATCCCTTGCCCGCATCAATTTGCCTTTTGCCTTGTATTTTCTTCTTAACGTATTTTTTAACGAAAACTATATTGAACTCGACTTGGAAATAGATATTTTTCAATCTCGCTAAAGTTGCAATAAAATTATTTCCTAATTTTATTAAAATAGTTATTTCCAGGCTTACATAATTAACTGTTATGTCTATATTTGCGATTCGTAAGATTTCTTTTTAATATTTTTTCGACATGTATAATTTATTCAATTCAAATAGAATTTTATCTACATTTTACTTGCTCTTCTTTTCGTCCTCTTTCATCACATCTCACCGCTACACACTATTGGCACAAAAGTCATCTAGGACTATGCAATAGTGATATTTAAATATATCACGGTCAAACTGAATATAAAATCAATATCGTTTCATTCAATACCCAACATTTTTCACAAAGAAAAGAGAATAATATCGAATATCTTCACTGACTCTATCTTTCGTATCTCAGTACCTCAGTCTCCAGAGAATTTCAATGATTAATAAATCACATCGTTACGAGACACATTACATTTCCCGCAACACGTTAAGTCCTCCCTTACCTACGTACCCTCCAATTGCGTATTAAAAATAGAGTTTATATCTCTTTAGCATTCGCCGGCGCCTTCGACCCATCACATCCTATGCAATCGTTCCTTAGCTGCAGCCGGGGGACGGTTCTCCGAGATATAAGTGCAACACAACGAAAGCGAGGCATTGGTGATCGTTTCAGCATCGGTATCTCGTACCTCGGTACCGTCTCACTTGCTGCGTTTGTATTCTCAAAGTGACCATTCATTAGCATTCGAAATGGAGTTTGAAATTAAAAACTTTAATTAGCTAGTTTTTTAATTTTTATTCGTTATTCATTGTAATGGAAAATTGATGGGTTATTTAGAAAAGTTTACGAGGTATTAGCGAACGTGGGACATACTTGAGGTAGCGGCATTTAACCAAATAACATGTTGCGATAGAGTTTACCGAAACAATACTCTCAACAATATTTTAATAGACCATCTGACAATCCCTGATAATCCATAATGAATTATGATTATGTCCATCATGAATTATGTCAATAAACATAATTTGGCCCGAAAATTTTATTCGACTCGAGTTCTGCTTTTTTTTCAATACAATTCGCGAATACATGAATTGAATGAAATTAAATACCCGCAGAATTTAGAATACTAAGTGATAATATAAATTGATTAAAACTTTATTAGTACGAGTGTATATTCCAAGAATGAAAGGCGAAAATTATAGAATTAATTGTCTGTTGGGAGAAATTTGTTTGGGAACGTTATTAAAACTTCGTATATAAAAGCCGAATATGCGCATACGTATATTTTTAATCGCATCTCTTGCAAATTTTTTTTAATTTTCCCATAAGCTTCGCATAGTCTCTTCATTCATACTTCTACAATACTTGGTTAAAATGCACGAAAAAGAGATCCTCAAGTTATGTTAATTCCATTCGTCATTCTCCTATCGCTGTCGGACAACATTGGACGCACTTTTTTTTCTTCATCCCGAGCAACATGATAAAATACCTTTAAAATGAAACGAATGGCATTATCGTATCAGATCGTCAACCAGAATTCAAAATGATCGAAATCCTGTCGCGCTAACACGCGTTTCTAAATCATTTGGAGTACGTTTCAGGACAATCCGCGCTGGACAACGATCGAGTCTACTTGTAATACACGCAATATTCTCTCTTGTAAACCAAGTCTAATGACTATCGTTTGCCTAGAAACGAATCTTCACTATTGCTAGATTTTTCTCTCCTCGACATCACCATTCTCGCTTTTTTTATCCTCCAAGTTCATTTGCCTCGTGTCTCTATAGTTATTGTTAGTAGTGCAGCAACGATCGTAATATTTTCGCTTGGCGTGCGCGAATATAAGCAAACTCACATGTACATGGCCGTCCGTACAAATTGGGGCGATGAAGAAAGTGAAATATATAGAGCCAACGGTGACACATCTTTCACACATTCTACATAAATGTAGGAAAATATAAATGAAAACTCTTGACCGTAACTATCTCGCGCATATTCGATGGACCGTTTGTATTGCCTGCTATGGTTATCGGATATCCTGCCTGATCGACCATCTTCCTGGCGTACGTCCGCGACCGCATTTATCCTTCATTTTGTCGCTACTACGAGCTTCACCAATACAGTCTACATCTCGATATGGCTTATTGCCTCTTACGATATCAGTCTCAGGATTTTCTTAAGTGGTCGAGTATTTGGATTATCTTGAATAAAATATGTGGTTAGATCCTCGTTTCTCCATTTAAGAAATTCACCAATATCCTCTAGTCGATAATATTCGAACATTATCGATTCATTTACATTGTTCATTTAATTATTTGTTCGACATTGTGTTCAGGTCTAACGCTTCTTCGTTTTTACCACAAAAAATTGACTCTATTTCCTTATATTTTTCAAATAAGAAATACTGGTGATAGATTAAAAAAAAATATTCCTATAAATATGTATTCTTCTTAAAAAATTAAACATAATATAAATTGCTCGATATTAAATATTCCCGAGTATACTTGTGATAATTTATGGCAAAACTTAATTGTAGTATTGACTAAACTTTTCCCTATCAATAAATGCTCATTTAGAATATTCAGATAAATGCTTAATCAACATGTAAATCGTAAATTGCCATTTACGTATGATCGTCTATTCTCTGGCTCCTATATACTATTATGAATCTTAAGATAGTACAAATATTATTTTATTATATAATTTATAATCATCATTTTCTTCTTTTATTAATATTTAAGGCTTATCTTACGAATGTATTACGAATGTCAAGAGTGAAAATGGCTCGAATTGATAAAAAAAAAAATTCACTGAAATTATATCATCAGCCAATAATATACGCATTGAAGTATTTATCGATATACCTGCATAACACGAGAGAATCATTGATTCAGACCGCGGATGGTAGTGCAATGTTTGCATTTATTTCGACTTTCTAATTGCGATGGATGGAAAAATCTTCGATGCCCATATATTTGAAGACCACTGTATCTACAACAAAGAATACGTATTATACAATTAACCTAAAGCCATATACCTTTACTTCGTGGATTTCACCTCATCTCTTACTCGAAACGAGCACGAAACACATGAAAGGCAACAAGAAGCTTTGATAGAGAATCAATCGAATCTCTACTTAAAATAATCGTTGCGATTTAATGGTTCTAGTGTATATGTCAGTTTGGATTGCATGCAATTTTGAAGTTACGTATGTGCAAAAGCGTGCTCCACTTTAGCGTGTTACGTATATTGGCAATATGATTTCCCAGATTTCGTTTACAGTGAGAGACAACTGAAGATTTTCGAATGAATCCTAGTTTACACACAGTTTTTTTTTTTTTTTATAATAGATGCTACTGAAAAGATAAGTTGGTAATAATTAGAATTCTTTTACAAATCAATTGGAACAATAATTTATTAGCTTTATGACGTTATATTATTTTGACAGTCCATTATAATTATATAAATGTGTTAAAATAAATGTTTGAGTAATATTTGTTTACATGTGAGAAATTTTAAAAACATAATATCTAACGTTTAACGAAATATTCTTCAATACAAAGGCAGCCTACATTATTAAATACTACAATTCAGTGTATTTAATAAATCTCGTTATATCATTTCGAAAATTTATGAATAATTTAATAAATTCATTGATAAAACGGAATAGACGCGATATGTCATATATACATATATATATATATATATATATATATATATATATATATATAGATTATGATAAAGGTATCTCGATAAATATAATTAAATGAAGTATGCAATAATGAAAAGCCAGCATCAATCCCTTTGCGAAATTCCAGCTATGAATTTTTATTCCTTTTTTATGTAAAATTACTGACGCATCAGCAGCTTTTCCATGCTTATTACATAATTACATTCAGGTATATGAACCATTTCAAATGATATATGATAGCGAGAATAATAGTTTGAGGGGTGAATAGAATAAAGGGAAAAGAGAGAAAGACACCTAGAAATAGCCGGATAAACATAAAGACGGATACTAAAAAGATAAGACAATACAGATACGAGAGAAATTAATATTTTGGAATTGTATTGTTCGGATACGTGAATTCGCGCGTGTCTGCGTTGCGTTGTATGATTAAAATCTTAAAAATTTACCACATTTTTTTACAAGTATTTAATAGTTTTTATAATATTACATAAGGTTTGGGTATGCCTTATTATTTATGCATTTTGCTTGCGCTGCTTTTTTAGTTGACATTATTTAAAATAAAAGATCTTTATTCAAAAGATGCAAAATTGGAGGAGAGATGATAAAAATTGGAAATGTTTATAATAAAAAAATGTATCTTCAAAATATTGTATATTTACAGTAGTAACGATAAAATTCTTAAAATATTTTAGAAAATAGGGATTTGTACATCATAAATTCTAGTCCAGTTGTATTAGTGTGATGTAATAGAAATACTTGGAATATCACGGAAACTTTAATTATCACAATCAATTCTAAAGTTTTCAATAAATAAAATTGCGACATCAATTTCGTGATAAATTTGATTTGCATAGCAAAAAATTTCTCTTTTACCGGAAAAAATGGAAAATAATTATTGTTGATCAATGTGCACTGAGTAATATGGAATGCATAAGAGTTTTCGAAATGTAGACAAATTTTAGTATTTATCAATTGGAAATAGAAAGAGATAGACAGCGAGTAGCAGAAAGATCACGACAGTTCGTGTGTGTTATGTGTGTGTATGTGTGTTGGGTAGGGATGGGGGGTCGTCGTCGCCGTCGTCGTCGTCGAGGCCTACACTGGATATGCATTAAGTAGATATTCTTGAGCACTTAATCACTTATTTCTCTGCATGATTTTTAAAGCAATTTAAGACCAGAATTCTGATCATCAGAACTTTTTGAAAGCATTTTTATCAAATGTATGAAACTTTCATTTTAGCAGAAAATCAGTCTGTGTCAGCAGATGCCATATTAACCGAGTTTCCTCACATTCAAGAGGATTTTAATTTAATCCAGAGGAATTTTAAAGCTTCATTTTAGCATGCCGTTATGGAATATTAATTTTCATAAAGACGAGCCAAGTTTTTAGTCAACTAAAACGCCACAAATTACCGAAATATTAAAAAACAGTATCGAGGTGGATGACCTTCAGCTTACGAATTCCCAGGCATGTTCCAATTTCCTTCTCTATTTTTTTTTCTCTCTTTTAATCATTTACTCGTCCCTAGCTGTTCATAATACGTTTTCGAGGGGATTGGCCGAAAATTCACGCTATCCCGTCACGTAATGCTACCACCCTGTAAGAGGATTTTTCAACAAAAATCCGCGGCTAAAGTCAGCGTTTCTGCCGTCGCGCTCTCGCGAATTATACGGGCGCATTTCGAATTAACTGCGTACAGTCCTGGTGGAAACCCGTGTAGTACTTTCTTTTTCGCTTCCACTTTTTTGTTCCATCACCTCGGCTATTCTTTCTCACTCTTTTCCTCCTCGTTTTTTTATGCGACCTCGCATGCATCTCCATAGTCGGCGCGCACGAGGAATTAAATATTTCCGCCTCTGTGTTTCTCTTGTTTCTTGATGTCTTTCCGCCACGTCATCCTCAGTGCTTTTTTTTAATTTAGATGGGGCTATAATTTTTCGATCAATGGTACTCGAGGATTAGTAATTGTCTCTGAATTAACGATTAGGCACATCATATTTGAAATAGTAGCCGATTGATTGTTTTAATTTCGATCCGACCCTCTCCCCCCACCCGGTCCACACCCAAAAAATATTTTTGATTATCAAGTTTATTTCTACAATAATATTTCAATATTACGAATTATCCTACAGCAAGAAGAAAATTGTAAGGAAAGTTTGTTAAATTTTTTATATTACGGATAATAGATATGACAATATAATATTTCCTTTATTGTATAATATTGGTTATTACTTATAATTAAATAGATATAATTTCATATAAGATTAAATCAAATAAATTTTTCAATACTTACATTCTATGAAATTATGCCACGCATATAAATAATAAAACACACGTAAACAGTTGTTTGGTATTAAGTGAAATACGATAATTATATTTTACAAGTCAAGTTATGTAATGTATGTAACGAATAAAATAAAAACTTTGTATGTAATTAATTCTACAATACATTCGTTTCCCAATTCTATTCCAAGAGCCTTTATGTACTTA
This sequence comes from Ceratosolen solmsi marchali, assembly GCF_000503995.2. NCBI lineage: Eukaryota > Metazoa > Arthropoda > Insecta > Hymenoptera > Agaonidae > Ceratosolen > Ceratosolen solmsi. Next base: position 2,169,593 of record NW_011948426.1, on the reverse strand, counting down.
ATAATTTGTGTTTATTATATAATATTAGAAATTTCACTGCTAGAACAATTATTGTATCAAAATATATAGTGAATTTAAAAACTAGATATGTTGTTAGAATTGGCTATATCGAAATGATTAAAATTGTAAAACATAATCAGACTTATTTGTTAAGTTACGAATTAAAGTAAAAAACGATGTTTTATTGAATAAATTAAAGTTTTATATATTTGATGCTGAAAACTCTTCTTTTATTGATATTATATAGAATACTTCGTTTCCTATAAAAGATAAATTAAAAATTAAAATTACAGATGACACCAAATATATATTGTATAAGCGTTTGTCCCACTGACTTACATTTCAGGTTAAGTGGGAATGAATAAATTATGATATCCGGATGAAAATAAAGAGGAGACTTGAAGGATTCAAGCTAAGTTAAAAGAAAGAATTTGGAAAAATAGGAAAAGCAATGATAATGAAAAGGTCATTGAAGTGGGAAAAATGTAGAAGGAAAAGTTTTCAGTGCACACAGAGCACTGACTTCCATTTCCTTTTCATTTGTATTTATGGCTTCTTCTTTCGATCTTATTCCCTCTTTCTTTCTACTGTCTTTTATCTTCACGTTTTTTCACGTTCCTCTCGAACAGCAAAACACACATGCACACACACACACACACACACACAGGCGCGCGCGCGCGCACATACAATAAAAACTGTGACACTTCTTAGCAAAAATTATGGCGGTCTTCACAAGGAGAACCGAGTGAAAAGAAGAAAATTGGTCGGATAAAGCAAGAAAGAAAGAAAAGTGCCGTTGTGTAGGGATAGATTCACTACCGGAGAGCGACAGGTCAATTTGTTCATTTGTCTATTTGTTATAAATTTTACAGTTCCATTATACCTAAAAATACTCGTTCTGTTCAATCTAGTTACGTAATTCCGTGATAAATAAACATTATTTATTTATTTTCAAAATGCATCACAAAAAAAAAAAAAAAAGAAGAAAAGTAAATAAATATATAAATAAATAAAAAATTCCAGCCAATAGTATAGTATTTCGTGAATCGTTTGATTTTACACAAGTAAAAAATTTATTTTATAAAATGAATGAGGAAAAATAATAAATATCTTTTTTCGTTTTGATTATTGATTTAAATTTATACAATATAGGTATGAAAATATATTTTAATATTCAAATATATATATACATTTTGTAAAAAAAAAAAATGAAACAAAAACATTGTCCCTAATATTGTAAGGAAGTTAGAAAAGATAAAGTTGTATACAGTTTATAATAATTGTAAATTCGTTTAAAAATTATATTCAATTAACCAGAAAACATACTATTTAAATGATTATGTATAGTTATATCGAAAGTTTAATCTATAATAATAGTGAAATGTTATTGACACTAGTATTTCACGATTTTTTACAGACAAGCACATAAGTTTTTCAAGTAAATATTAAGAAAAATGCCGTATTAATTATAAATCGTAAGAAGACTTATTATTAACTCGTCGTTAAGCTATTGTCGATTAAATTTTTCTTCTCTTGACAGTAGCTGCTTGTGATCATATATTTTTCAGGTTTTTACGAGGAAATTGGCGTCAATGTTTCGACTGCCTGGAAAACTCTAATTGAAAACGATAGTTTATGATTAGCGTCATATTCGAATTACTTGCAAATGTAGATAAGTTAATCTATTATATATATATATATATATATATATCATAAATATTCATTAAATATTAACAATATGTGGAATGTGAATTATTATTTGTTAGAAAGATTATTTTAACTTTAAGTTTACTGTTAATTTTGTAGATCGAATATAAATTTCACACATAATGTTGTAATCGAAGTACAAACGGGATGTAAAGTTTCGTAAAGAAAATGGAATAAAACATGTATATAAATAAAGCTTAGAAAAAATATCGTTTAAATATCTTAGAAATATTTTATTTCATTTACATAATAAATCGTACTGCATGAATTTTTAAATTGTAAAATCTAAAAAAATTGTCTAAGTTTTAACTCAAATATTAATTGATTATGAAAAAAAAAAAAAAAAAAATCATTTGTGCTTATATATAACTTTCTTGGATTATTATATAAATAGTTTTTCAATTTCCTAGTATTCTATGATTTTTCCAATGATTCCACTAGCAAATACAGAACATTATGTATTATAATGTGTAATGTATTTTCCAGAAATTTTTATTAAAAATAGATTATAAACTAGTTTTAGGAATAACCTAGTTAACAATAAACTGCTATTTTCTTGTAAAAAAAGTATATAGTCTCGAGTTTCATAAAAAATAATTTTCTTTTTTAGTCTCATTCAAACAACATAGAAATTATTTTTAATAGATTTGCCAATAAAGATAAAAAAGGAAATGCGGCAAGTGAAAAAACTGGCATAACCCAATATATTATAGATAATTTATTATAATAGCAATGAATTTGCGATATAAGCTGTACGGTAACTAGTATAAAGTGAACGTTTACAATTGCACAATAAATTGCGCCATTGATCGATACAGAAGAAAGTATAGAAGTAAAGAAAGTATGTAAGCTGGATAGTGACTCACAGCGATATAATTCATCGAATCTCGTGATGCTCCAGTTATATATTTTTATTCTATTTTCCTTATTCTTTGGCTTGCTCTATTAAAGTTATGATAATGATACATTATTTGTTTTGAATATTCTATATTTATTTATAATATTTGCAAAATAGTATTTGTATAATGAAAATCCAAGATAAATTAGTTAAGCCTTATGTGTAGGAACATAAATTTAAAGATTTTATTCTAATGCAAATTGTTCTAATGAAAAAGTTGTATAATTTAGATTTTTTAAATTTAGTTATTTGAAATATTTTAACATGTATAAAAAATTTGTTAGTGACTTCTCTAGTTTTCTCTAGTATTTTCCTTAAATTTTATTAATAATCTGATTATCGTATATTCTTTAATAAAAGTCTTTATAAATTACAATGCGAATAACAAATACCCACACAAACACACTGACAATCATATGCATTTACACATACATACATTTACGGAATAACACACACACACCCGCGCGCGCGCATGCGCATAGGCAATTATATATATATATGTGTGTGTGTGTGTGTTTGTATGTGCATGTGTGTGCGAGTGAGCGCGTGCGTGCGTGCGTGCGTGCGTGCGTGTGTGTGTGTGTGTGTGAATGTGCGTGTGCGTGTATGTATGCGAGGACACACCCACACAAACGCATACATATAGTTAAAATGATAGACGTATCGAACAAGCCGTTATTGCGACGTATTTACGTTGTATGCGTAGTATTTTCACAATATTTAAAGAATATTAAAAAAAATTTTCTCGACTATTTATTAAAAATAGAACATTCTCAATCATGCAACAATTTTGTGTAATTTTTATTTTATTAGACAAAATAATCAATAACGATAATTGAATATTCTCCGATTTTTCACAGGTTAAATTAGAATTTTTACAAATTGAAATGATTAAAAATTAATTAATAATAATACATAAATTGGCAGTAAAAAGGAACTATAGAAATAAATTAAAAAAAAAAAAAGAAAAAAAATACATAAAGTAGTCTTCTGATAAGAATAATTAAGATACGATTTCTACAGAAATTTCAATCTCTTAATTATATATTATTTTATAAATTTATTATATTTTACTCTCTGAGAGTTTCATGTACCGTGCAATAATTAATTCGCGTCATGCGATTATTTTTAGAAATATTCTCTTCTTCGCTCGCTTCTACGAACAGTCCCATTCACAGGAAGACAGTCATCGGCACGTTTATATCACTACCAGGATTTAGTATAGAAAAATACATTTCACGTATGTTTCAGGAGTATGACCACATGCTCGGCGATTTCCTTTTCAGGAATAAGGACAGAAAGTTATTCGAGCGCAGTCACGTGAATGGCGACCTTAAACGAATTTCGTGAAGCCATTATATCGATCGTCAGCATGACTAACCTTACTCGGCGAATAACAGGTTTGACACAGCATACATAGAGAGAGAGAGAGAGAGAGAGAGTGTGTGTGTGTGCGAATGGGCGAGGAAAAAGCAGAGTTTGGGACACGATTCGTGAAATAACTTACGACTTGTTGGTGAATCTTGATTTCAGTCTTTTCAAGTTGGTAAGTAGAGGAAGGGCGAGGAAGTGAAAAAGTTCGAGGGAGGAGTATAGAATGACCGAAGCGCGTTTACGCGATTGAAGTTACGGAACAGCACGTGACCGCTTCCAATGAGGGTTTGCTCTTTTGTTGCGCGAGCCGCGTGCAGGATTTTCAGGCATGCAGGTGCTTAAAACTTTGCCAGGTTGGATAAACGGCGATAATTGACGAAAATATTGCTGTTACACTAAGTAGTTGTGACCCTCGGAGCACCATGGCGGTGATTTTTCGATAAAATAGAAAATTCTCTTATGTGTCGATTGTGAGTCCGACGTCAAGGGTAGAGTCAAGGGAAAATAGAATTGGCTTATGATTATTATTATTGTCAAATGTCTCAGGTAAATTATCCTCTACTCTTGAAGCCAGTCTAATTCTTATATTCAATCAATCAACAACAGTATTTGTCGAGAAAAATATTAATGAATCAAAATATAGCCGCATTGTCAATTTAGATATTTTTTATATTTTTTTTTTTTATATATTTTTCAAGGCATGCATTGCGGTAAATTTCACGCTGCTGTATTGTTCTTAACAATAGCTATAAAAACAGAGTAATAAATATAAATTAAAAATAGTATTTGCCAAAAATACACACGCACTTTGTAAGATATATTAAATAGCATATATTATCAATTCAAAATGTTTTCCCTTTGTTCGATATAATAAATGTTTCCATTTGTTCGAAATTGCAACTATAAAAGAGCTTCTCACAATTCTTTTAATTAATTTGTATATTTATCGGATGGCATTTATTGCTAATTAAATTCCATTAAATATTAATGTTCGAAATTTATGAACGGTTAAGAACAGAAAAAAAAATCAATCTTATATATAGATTTAAGAATAATACACATCATACGAACGAATATTTAAATAAAAATTATGAAAGATAGAAGCGATTTCTTAACTCTGTAGTAGATTTCTTAACCTGTAGTAGATATATTTTAGTTGAAATAAAATCCTACTTATTTTAATGTACCTTACATTCTCAGTCAAGTTATTTTTTATATGTTTTTCAACAAAAAGAAAAAAAAAATGCTTTTCCATTACGCTTTTTGAACGAATCTTTTTTCAAATAAAAATTCTTTTTGTTTCTTTTCTGTTGTTTTCTTTTTTTTTTTTTCTTTTTTTTTTGTTTTGTTTTGTTTTGTTTTGTTTGAAATATGTTACGTTTAATCAGCTCATAAAAATCTGATGATTCATTTATGAAGCGAATGGTATTATGATATTACCATTATGATTGTGCTTATAACATAATATTGTATGTTAAATAAGAGGTTTGTTATTGTTCATTAATTCAACTCTCTTTTGTAATAGATTGGTGATCGTGAACTCTGAGAAATATTTTCAAAGTATCTATGGCTTATTTCTGTTAAATATTTTCCATTTCTGAAGCGAATACTAAATCGCGATAATATTTGCATATAAATTCTTTTCGATTCTACATGAAAGTTCGTCTTTGATGATGATGTATCGCTAGTTTACTGTGGTTACAATTTTTTACATCTTTTTTTTTTTATTTTACATTAAAATAAATTCAACATCTTATTTGTGTATATTATTATAAAATACGCTTAAAGGATTACATTAATTTATGGAAACGTGGATTTATATGGATTTGTCGAAAGTACTCGTGTTACGTAATCTACCGTCATTGAACCTACTAACAATTTTAGCGGTTTAGGTCATATTAAAACGATAAAGAGTGTCCCCAAAAGTGTATTGTTGGGATGACGAAAGTTAATATTGTAATTGCTCGGACTCGGAGGAAGTTCATTGGCTCAGAATTCGATTAAAATTGAAAACAATTCGTTGTATATTGTAGGCAAAAATTACGTTTGATAAATTCGAAAATCTAGATAAGCTATTGTGGCTGGTAGGGAAGAGTACTACTTCACCGATCCCTTCCGTCAATTAAATCCAGCTCCTACTTATAATGAATGCCACAAGAGTAAGCATAATTTTTCCCATCGTTAGGCGTAACGACAAACTTATCGTGAAAGGCCTCTCTTGGCTAACTCGTTTTCCCAGAATTTTCCCGACAGAGGAGAATTGCACGCTCAAAGCACACGCGAGAAGCGAGAAACGAATGGCCTTTCATCGACAAGCGGAGAATCTTGGTATCCCGGATCGGAAATGCCGATATGTAATTTCCATCGGCAGTAACTCATAGGATAGCCATGTAAAAAGAGACTAAGGGAGGAGCTCTTTCTCCTTTTCTCTCGTGAAAGTTTCGGATGTAATCGCTTCTTGAATTTCCGACTCGTGAATTACGAAAAGTTTGCCCAAGAAACTGGCTCCGGTGGCTGCGGGCGAGGATGAAACGCTCGCTGGAATATCTATCACCAGGACAAGGATGCCGGGGAGCAGAAAAAACTTCAGCGGGAGGATATGTCTGTCCCTCCGCCCGCGGCCCTCACCGACCGCCCTTCCTTGCTCTCGTGCCCTGGGTGCAAACTTACAAACACTCGAACAACGCCGGCGACAATGGCTCGGCCCATTGTACACTTGTTCCCCATTGTCTTATTGTTCCCTCGTGTGTCTCTGCGAGCTGCACGAGCTGCAGCGAACGAGTTACCGCCGCCTCGTCCCTTCCGAATCTCACCTTGTCGTACATCCGGCGAGTGCCGAGAGTGAGATGAGAAGAAGGGGAGTCTCGGTCGTGGTTCCTAGGAACAAGGGTGGCTGTTGGAGCTGACAACGGCGCGGTATTGCACCTTCGATGCTCCTTTTCCATGCCCCTTTGGCCGAGACCAGTGTGTGCGTGCGTGTGCCTGCGCTTGCGAGCGTTTGTGTTTGTGTGTGTAGGGGATTGCCATCTGGTGCCAATTCCGCTCAATCGGTCGCGAATTAAATGCTCGTTCGAGAAAATTCTTTTTCCCCGTGTCGTGCAACGGCATCCCATTACACGCGAACAGTTGGGTGAAAGTAAAGTAGATACAGTAGCCGTATTCCGCAAAGGACTGATTTAATTTGAATAAATGTTATTGCCAATGCTCTTCTATCACTCAATCGCCCTTCATTGCCTCTAGTTGCCATCCTTTTTCTACATATTTTGTTCGTAGATTGTTTATTGTGCCTCTTTGTAGGACGTAAGCAGTCTCGTTATTTGCTCTCTTGCTTAAAAACTTACTCTTGACGAATATTTATCGAGCGGTATTCTAATAATACGTTATTTTTTCAAAATTATCTTTTATCACAATCGCCGTCATCTAAAATCGGCAAATTTCCTCCCGTATATTCACTTTATACGATATTTATGAGATTACGCAGTTGGGGTCTGTACATTTGTCAACATTGCCATGAAATTTAAAGCTTCATACGTTCTTATTGATTCATATCTGCAATATCTGAGCTCGAAATTTTAAACATTTATTATTCCTTTATTCTAAAGCAATTTTTATAAATCTTTTATCCCTCGAACACGATTAATCTTACAATGACATTAATACAATGCATGTGGTGTATATAGTGGCTTAATAAAGCTTGACCAAACGGCAAAGACTCTGTTGCATTATCAATTATAAAGTTGTTATCGATAATGAAAGCCACGTTATCCTCTTAGCTAATCAGCGGAGAAATTATGGTCGCTTAGGTATGAGAAGAGTTACACAGGCATTCGTTCGTTCGAAGTAACGGAAGCTTCGGACAGTCGAAGCTCGATCTTGTCCCGTTCGATTAACGACCTAATCGACTTGACGAATTCGAGAGCCGTCCAAAAGAATCGAGGTCGGCAAATAATCCCACCCTTTATCCAGATAGTTTTGGTGTAGGGTAGGAACGCTAATAGGGAATGACCGGTCAGTTTAGACAGTGATGGAGAAAAGGAAAAGCATATCGTGGAAGAGGGTTGAAGAGATAGCCGGAATTGAATGGCTCTTCATTGTTTATCCATTTATCAGAAGCTTCTCCTTTTCTCTTATCTCCATCTTGGGCAGGCATGTCTTATCACTCTCTCTCTCTCTCTCTCTCTCTCTCTCTCTCTCTCTCTCTCTAACTTTTATTTTCCTTTAGTTTGGTGGTTCCCCGATACTTAGTTTACCCTCGTCTTTCGGGTATCCGCGTTGTCTCATTTACCGTTAGGAGAGAGCAATGTTCTATACTACAGAAAATTGTATAGATGACCGTTTAAAATACCAAAGTATCGTGGCTTTACTCTCGTAACAACCAATATAAAAAACTTAATATGATACTTGCACTTAAAGTTTCCTCTACGTGTTTCGTCGTTCAAAAAAATGCGTTTGATGAAGAATTTCACGTAAATTTGTAAATCTGACGTTGAAGCCAGGCAATGAAAGTTTTAAAACACAGTATTATTAAATTCTGTAGAAATTTAAATAATACGAAGCAAGTGATTTTGTCCGGTTTTCTCTACTCTCCTAAAAAGTTATCAAGTTTAATAGGGTCCTAAGCTCGCACAAAATATTTACCAATTATTGTTTTAATAAAGTAATATTAATGAATAAAGAAGTCTAAATATCTGATAAGTTGATTTATCTTGGGTATTAATATTGAACCCAAATATGCTGTCAATTATAATTTTCAGTACTTTGTGCGTGTATGTGGTGTGCGTGTGCACTCGCGCGTTTTAATGCCCATTAATTTTAATAGGCGCTGTTTTCTCACTTTAGTCTATCTTTTTATTCGATAATCATAAGTAAGCAAATAAGGACAAAAAGAAAATGCTTAAATTCAGCCTTCTTTGCTACTTTTAATTATTAAAGCTTTTGCTTTTCGGTTTCATTTCTTCGTTTAACATCAATGACGAGCATTATAAATGAGCGTTTAAAATGGGGTATTTTATTCGCGTAGAATTTTAACATTTAATTCGTTAAGTCACTTTGGCAGATCTATTAGTAACGCCCTATTGTAAGGTTAAAATTTTCATGCGGAAAGTTTCATCGGAAACACACATGCACACAAGGGCACACGTAAATATATGTATAGGAACGAATTTTTTTTACGTAACCCTTAATCAGTTTGATGGACAGTGTCAGACGTCGGAAGCTATAATAAATATTAATCTCGCTTGCATAATAGAAATTTGGAAGTGAATGAGCATCCGATTATACCGACAACAATAACAATAACAACAACAACAACAACAACAACAACAAGATAAGGTGAAAGTACGATTAAATTAAAAGGCATTCTTTCGATTAAATCTTTGTAAAATCTGTTTACCGAGAATGGATAAAGTAGGAGGGGGGGGGAGTGACGGGGAGGTCTGGTATCGCAAAATTCAGCGATAGTCCGGCAAAATGCCTCGTCGTAGTCCGACAAATTACGCTGCAGGAGTGTGCAAATGTGTAGGGACGGCTTAATTAAAACTGTCAGCAACCCGCACGAGGACGCCGTAACGCGGACAAAAGCGCACCGCCGTGCATTACCTCGCCAATCCAATGAACTTTCCTGAAGGTGTGGGCGATCGATCAAACGCCCCAATCGATTAAAACTCATTATTTGGTCTAGTTGTCGACAGACCCGTCGCTACTTACGAATTATGCACTACTCTGCAAATAAAGCGCTACTTTCTTTTTAAATAAAACGTATACTTTGTAGGAATTGTGCATTCTTGGTTAACATAAGAACTTTGTATCAATGCATTAGGGGAAGTACGATTGCTGGCTGCCACCTTGTAAACGTCGACTAAATAAATCATTTATAAATACATAAGACAATGTGTACTTATGCCGTAAATGACACTTTGGCAATTAATCTTATGGAGATGTTCCGGTAATTGCTACTGTAATTATCCGTCTATGTGCCGCTTTTATAGCTTTTGATACGCTTGGTGCAATATATCCCATAAGAATTTATTCATTCATACGGACAATTATAATGATTTGAATTATATCATCTGATTACATTATATCACTAGAAATCCGTATTATTTTATACAGAAACATGATATTATTAAGTAACCGAAATTAATATTTTTATCAATTTTTGCCAGAGGAAGGCTGCTTTATAAACGTATAAATTTGTTTGTAATTTGTACTTTGCGTATTAAAATCCTATTGACAAAATGTGTCTTCGTGTTACGTGCTACTGTTGTTTACCCATTCGTTAATAGTAATTATCATCAAAGATTTTCCGTACCATTATAGATCCCCCGAACAGTTTATCAATATCACGACCAACTCCAAGGTCCTGTTCATAATGACAAGAGCTGATTGGTCATTTACATTACATTATGCTTCTTTTATATAAGTTTTGCATAAACTTTCATTGTTTAATGTTTTCCGACCATTTATTATTTAAGATTAATAATAATAATATAAAAAAAAAAATAATAAATAAATAAATAAACTCGTTTCAATTGATAATTTCCGTTTTAAAGGCTTTAAAGTAATTGTGGATTTTAGCGATCCTTCTTCCATTCATCCCGAAATCTTCAAACTTCTTCATTCGACAGCGACTACCGACGTCCAGTTTAATTGACTAAAAACGTACTTGCGGGCTGACACTCGTACACACGGTCAGCGTGCTCGTGTGCTCGTGTTGAAGGAATCTCGTTAGCCAATAACGCTTACGCGATGCAGAATTCGACGAGCTCCAGGAGTTGCCATGGCTTTTGACATCGGCCACGTTGGCAACATCGTGTTTGCGTTGAAGTGCGAGTGAGTTACCGATGGATTGACAGGATGACGTTTCGTTGGTCAACCGTAATACCACGCGTACCTTGAGGGAGTCACGTTCCTTTCCCAACACTTCCAAAGTCCTCCTATCCTTGGTGCTTTTATTCACACAGAGTCGAGCCGATGTCTTACATCAAAGGGGCATTTTGCATTGTTAATGAGAAAAAAAAAGGCGAAGGCAATCTTTGCCGCGACTCGTCGGGTACACGAGTGTTTTCATAGTTGGCGATGAGGTTAGGGGTGAGGGTTGGGGGGAGGGAGGGAGGGGGGGTGCAAACTTCCGCGATACAACCTCGGTACTCGATTGTGCGAGGGCCTGTATTCTCGTTGTTCTTAGTGGTTTACGAGTCAAGTAGGTGTCCACTACACTCGCCGACATTTCTCTATCTTTGGGTGCATTAGATTTGCGTGTGATGCAAATGATAGGGTACAAGGGAAGGGCAGACGCACGTGCGCGCGTGCGTACGTCATGGCAAAAATTATAGGTACTGCACGGGAAAAATTTACAATATATCTTTCAGCTTTTATTTTTCATCCTAGCGGGTATTACATTTCTTTGGAATTTATCATGATGTACGATAGTATTTATCACGACGTGTAATAAATTCCCCTTTACAAGGGTAGTAATTGAAGAACATAAACATATTTTTTAATTTCTCAATACGTTGTAATTAACGTGTTTCCATATGGAGTTTTATGGGTGGCGAAGAGAGCGCAAGCTTTATCTAACCAAATAAAATGAGCTTTCTTTTAATTAATAAATCAAGTAAAGAGTTATTCAATCAAGGGAATCCAAATGAATATGCTAAATTTATATTACGATTAGAGATTATTTAATAATAAGGTACTTTACGATACACGCGCACTCGGAATAAATTAAACAAAGTAAGTCATTTTGAGTTCACGTGCTCGGCAATACATGTTATTATAATCCAAGATTATTCACTCGTGCACGAAATTATTAATATTATAAGGTTAATAATGGTAAATAACAATCGTTCATTTAATAGTGAAGGGTCTACGCCATTTGTATTCCCTTGGAATATGAAGAGCTTTTTACATTTAATTGACAATTAATGGATAAGTTTAAAATGAGATTTCTATGCAGGATGTAACACGTCCTTACACATATTCACCTCCATCGACGCTCAACATCATCCAAATTGTCATATAAATTTACTTTTTACAATTCGATCGGGAGATTTTCCAAATCGCTTAGACCAGCATTATCACACATATCCCATACTCACGTCAAACTGAATAATAAAGAATTTCTACCATTTTTTCTGCCTCCCCTCCAGCCTCTTAGCAACCATTTTATTTACGATTGTTTACTACTCGCCCATCAAATGCCAACTCCGTATCAACTATGACAATAGTTATTACCATTATATTAGTTATCGTAGCTGTATTCGCGTCATTTTACGTGATGTAGCCGGAAAGAGCTATTCTCTCCGCCTCCCCCCCCCCCCCCCGCCCCCGCACCACTCGTATGTTTCGTTTTGTGGGACGCGTCGGGACGCTTCACGCTGATACACCACGACAGCCCAACCAAGTGGAAGTTGCAGTTCCGTTGCTTGCAGTCGCCGTTACTGTCGCACACTGAAAAGGCTTCGGACTTTTTTGTCCTCTCGGACCCAGCCGTTTCTTCGTTATAATTTATATCCTTGGGCTTGATCGTTGTTTCCCAAGACATTTATTTCAATGTTTCGAGTCAAATTTGTCATTTTGCCATTTGCAGTGGTCAAGGTAAAGAGCAGCTCGGACTTCCTATTGACATTTATTATAATAATCAGATTTACTCTTCAATCACTCATCAATTACTCGACTGGAACGCCTCGAGGCTTACGATATTACATTTAATTATAATTTTATAACAAATATATCGATAATTACGAGTTTAGCAAGGTTAATAAAATCAATTTTTGCATTCAATTTTATATGGTTCTTTCATTTTAGCCGTTCTGCTCTCGTATTCTGCCATTACGTCCCTCATGAACTACTAACATCTTTACTTATATCTGCATTCTCAGACGTTTTTGTCCTCTCTCACCCCTCCCTCCCTCCCTCCCTCCCTTTCCGCCAACCACGATTACAGGTTAAAAAAAGTCGCTGTTTTTCTTCGTGCTATTCGTCTGCAATTTTGCTTACTCCTGCTGACAGTTTGGTTTGAGACGTTAAAACAAATTCGGTCCAAGATTCAGTTTTTTTCTAAACGAGACCATCGAGAACGAACTGTCCATTTAATTAGACAGATCCGAACGCGAAGTTAATGCTCCCATTTTTAGTCGTAATTTCTTTTCCTTGTTGACAAGGTTGTCTACGGTTTCCTTCAAAGTGATCTTATTGCAGATAAAAAAAAATTAATTAAAATTAATTATCTTAATATTCTTGACAATTTTTAGCTTTACTGGAAAAATAAAATTTATATTATAAAGTAGAAAGAAATGAGGAAAAAAAAAACACAAGAAAGCCGAGCATCAATTATGGATATTAAATTGCATATAAGCTGTTGTAGACACTGGACATATAAAGTTTTGCCCTTTATTGTTCGAGATTACTAATTGGTAATAATTTGTTATATTTATCATCAAGTCAATATCAATAATGCATATAGAAAATATTTGATAGAAATTTAATAGCCAGATAGTGTCATACCCAATACACGTAAATATCGGTGAATTTTAAATAAATAAATCGAGTTTCTTGATTGTATGTAATTATTATGGTATTTGGGTTGGTTCGCATACCTAACGATTCAAGCAACATCCCAACTACGTTATCCAGCACCTCGATTGTAAGTACATTGAAACTAAATTACAATACAATAAATATACAGAGGAATAATATACTCCTACTTAATTTTAACGGATAATTGGATAAGATACAAATAAGAATAGGATGTATTTGAAATGACAAATACAATACACAGAAATGTCTGCAATGGAATAAAACAAAAGTTGCTTTTCTTATTCGAGTATCTATGAAACCATATTAGTTCTTTAATGCGGTTTCAGCAATGGGAGTGAGTCTCATGATTATCTCCGGCATTCAGAGTAGAAAAAGGAAGGGGTTAAAGTATAAACCGGATTTAGAAGAAACGGTTGAGCATTCCTCCTACTTGATAAGTAAGTAAGGTTACCGTGGTTATTTCTGTTTCGTTTACGGAAAACTCGTCATTCTAACGTAACATTCCTCTTTCATCGCCCTCGTCTTGCTAGTGTAATATTTCTCCGCAGGCGCTCACCACGAGCCACTGAGTCACCCGTAATTCCCCTCACAAAGCTTTCCACTTCCTCTTTCGTTTATTTCGACGGTGCCCCACCATCCCTCGCTCCCTCATTATCCTCCAAATCTCAATTACCACGGTCGCGAGGATACCCACTTGGAAGCTAAAAAGAACTCTAGAAGATACACCATGAACGACATAATTAGGCAGATAAAAAGAAAGATGGAGTGAGAGTCAGAGAGAGAGAGAGAGAGAGAGAGAGAGAGAGAGAGAGAGAGAGAGAGAGAGAGAGAGAGTGAGAGATATCGAATTACATTTTCATTATGAATTGCTGGATGATTGTTTACTAATTAGGCAGCTTTGCGATTATTAGTCGATGGTAGATTACTTTTCATGGTATTTCAATTGTCTCTATTTATGGCTCTATTTTCTTCCATTCGATGCTCATTTTCTCGGTGAATCTCTAGAGAGATAAGAAGAAATTGAAAAATTATTTTTCAATTCTTTCAATTCAATCAATTATCTTCACGTTTAGCAGTGACGTATGGACCAAAGTGCAAATGTCTTTTAACATTATGACTATTTAGTTTATAATTATAATGGTCATGTAGCTTCAAAATATAATTTTTGCAATATTTTGTTAATATTTTATGCCATAGGATAAATCATATAAAGTTGTTTGTATGCGTTATATAATATAATGATGATCAAATTGAGTTGCATCAATATTGAAATATTGTCATAATTAATTGAGGTTCGTTCATTAGAGTTAAAAAATCAAATATTAACGATGTCTGTGATTTGTCTTAACTTTACCGAATGTCAATGATCACATCGATGATTATATTCTTTATTCTTTATGTATGATGCGAATGTTAAATCAAATGTTAGAATTGAGGTTGCAATGCTGACATCGGAATGTTGAAGCTTATAAGTTTTGCAATATTATGAGTGACAATCAAATTGTTATGATTATAGATGAGAATGACATTTTCCGATGTATTATAAAAACGCACCGTTTTTTTTTTTGTTTTTAAATAAAACTGCAATAAATATTTTCGAGCGTTATCTGAAACAACATTCTCTACGTTTATTGTCGACTGAAACTCAACTTTATCGAAAAAAATGTTATTTTTAATTATATAGACGGCAAAATAAATTTCATTTCATAGCCAATAATCCGTTCCCTCCGCCATCGATCACTCTTTCATCAAAGAAACGAACACAAAATTTCTGAATTTTTTATTTTCAAGTAAAGCGCACATTGACAGAAAACAATAGAATTGTTAAGTTAGCTATTGGCCTATTAACGCGTAATGTACCTGATTAAAATTTTTTAAAAGTAAATCCCGACAAGACGGCAAGTCATCGGCGATTTCATCATGTAGCCTCTTTTCCAGTTAATCCGAGGTGTCGTATCATATTTACGTGAGGCGAATCCGTGCTGATAACGAGCATGGAACGACTCTCGCTGCAACAGCATAGCTTGGGACATTCTAATTTAGAATTAGATTAGCCGAGCTCCGACGGCGCACCATCGGCTGATAATCCATTTTCGCCTTAATCCCATTGGTCTCTTCGCGCCGAAGCCGGAGAGATGCGCCTTCCATGGCTGTCTTTCACCCACCTCCCTCCCACCCACCCAGCCCAACGAGAGAGAGAGAGAGAGAGAGAGAGAGAGAGAGAGAGAGAGAGAGAGCGAGAGAGAGCGCGAGACATACACCGCGGCGGGAGGAGGCTCTACTCTCTCCACCTTACCTTCTCTATCCCATTTGTACTTTGCCTTTGTCTTCTCATTTAAGGACAGAGCCAGAGAGAGAGAGAGCCAGAGAGAGAGAGAGAGAAAGAGTGAGAAAGAGAGAGAGAGAGTGAGAGAGAGAGAGAGAGAGAGAGAGAGAGAAAGCCAAGTACCATCAGGAAAAATGGAATTTCTATGGAAAATTATTGGCCAGTTTGTTTGCATATCAAGTGTTATTAGTCTATGATTTTCAGCTAATCAAGCAATCTTGAGAAATCTCATATTTCAACCGAAATCTATGAATTTTTAAATTTTTTTATAATACTTCTTGAATTTTATATATTTGTATACAATTACAATTTGTAAAAAATATATTTTCATTCAAATTCAGCTACGCAAATTTATATGTAAGCAAATAATTGACTTTTTCCAATATTTTTGTATGGAAATTTATAACAATATAAACTTAATTGATTTATTAATTATAAATTAATTCTTTTTATATATTAACAGAAATTGTCACTGAGAATATACACAATTAATGACTTACAATAATTATCATTTTATGAAATATTCCATGAATATTAAGCAATCAATATATTAAGAGTAATTGTTATCGTTAAATACATTTTTTACTTTAAAAGCACAAAATATGAAGCTCAATCGCTAGAATCACGATATGAATAATATTGTATTTTTTTAAAAATATTTTGCTGTATCTACAAATATTCAGGAATATCTTCTTCATGCATATTTTATATGAAGAATATAAAATATAGGAAAGCTCTGATTTTTTAACCATATTAAAAAATTTTACCAATAATATTTTATACAATTGATGTACTCAAAAAAAATTTTCTTCTTTCCAGGTAAGACGAAGCAAACACGATGCTTTTTCTTCTATGCATTTAAATTATTTGTGTGCGCACAATCCATTGCACTTATTCGTTGAAGGTAAAGTATACACTAACGTTTTTACGCTGATAAAAATTGTAAATATTTTCATAAATATATATATTTCATTTTTGTCTTAAAATCAAGTACACAAATAGAAAATATCATCTTTATTTAGTATATTGATCATGAAATTATAAATTCATGTTATAGTTTTAAGTCGGATATGTATATTACTTTTTTTTATTTCTCCGAATTTCATAAATATAAATGACATATTTATAAAAATATTTAATAGAAAAATATAATATTGATTAATATAATTGGAGCATACGTAATGAATGATAAAATTTATCAATAATTAAATCTGCTTATTCTTAAAAAGATTAATGGAGATGAAATTGAGCAGATACATGATTCATGAGATGAGGTGTGCATTGTAACCATATTTTTTTCATCTGTATTGTCGAAGGCAACAATTTTCTCAATTAAAAAACCTACATTTATGAAGCAAGAGAGAGAGAGAGAGAGAGAGAGAGAGAGAGAGTGTGTGTGTGTGTCATTGAATGTGAAATTAAAAACAAAAGAATATTAATGTGAGTAACGTAATTAGCATGGAGCTTTTAAAATGGAAAATGCCATTATGAAAATCATGTTAAAACTATTGTATTTAAAAAAGATGTGACTTGATATATACATAAATACTTTTATGCACGTCCACGTATGCATATGTATATTAGTGGATTAGAGAGAAAGGAGATGGAAAAACAAAATATGAGAGGAATATAAATTACTAGCACGGTAATGCCTATGCAGTAGTGAGATAGAAATAAACTCCGAAAAATTAAAAAAAAAACATTTCACTTGAAGAAATTAAAAATTAAAAATTTCTAAGTGCCTTTGCACAAATGAATGTAACGAAATTATTTGCTATAATTTACTCATTCAACTTCCTATTTACATTCCGTATAATTACACATATTTAATATTAATATAGTAATAATAGCAATGGAATGTCATACGATATTCAATTAATGAAATAAGTCAATTCACCTAATATGGTCATTTTATTTTATGCACAGGTCAATATACCATTACATATGGTTTGAACGCGTGAATTCAATTTTTTAGTCGTAGATCTGACGTATAATTTAATTAACGTAACAAAAATCTATAGACCAACGACCGACGGCAAAGTCACATGACACGTTATAGTAACACACATTATTGGTCATTTACCCGCTACTTGTGCATTAATTCCTTATTTATTCTTTGTAAATGGTTAGTACGTAGATTTCAGGAACATAGTAGAAGGGATGCGTATCAAGTATTTCATATACCGAAGAGCTGCTGAAAGTTTAAAGGCAGAATTATTGCAATTAATCAATATTAAAAGTTTTATAATATCTTTGTAGTCTCGTAGTTGAAAAAAGTTTCTTTGAAATATGATATACAACTTGGTCATTTGTTTCTTGTCTTATTCATCGCACGAACAAGTAATATAAGATTAAAAATATTAACTTAATATTCTCTTAATATTAATAAGAGAAATGTAATAAATTTTACGCATATGTTAATATGAACAATTAACTAAATCTCAAATAGGATTTCATAGAGAATTTAGGAAAGTATAGGAAATGAATAACATATATCATATGTTAAGCATACACGTAGAATATTTAACAAAATTATTAATTTCAACCAAGCATTTTTATTGTAATTGCATTTATATGTGAAAATATTATGTGATACATTTTATTATCATGCTATACATATTTTATGTATTATAGTTAAATATTCATTATTTTTCAACATCTTAGAACATTTTCACTCATTTTTATATAAATATTTAGCTTTACTAATTGCTTGATTTCCAGGGTATTTTACACGAATTATGCTTGTCTAAATTTTCTTAATTTTTTGTTTTAATGATGACTCGTTTATTCACTTACAAGTCAAATAAATTGATTAACAATCATATTGTTGCCTAAGATGTTACATTATAACGGATGGAATTTAGAATTTTTTTTCAAAAATTCAACATATATATTTGAATCATTTTATTTATTTCAATAAAAGTAATAGATAAATTTTTTGATATATCGAGATAAATCAAGATATAAAAAAAAAAATAAGTAGATAAATACAGCAAGTAATTTATCACCAAAATTTACATATTATTTTATATTAAATGACTAATATAAATTGTTTAAATATTATTTAATAATTATCAAAATGTGTTACTAAAATATTTAAAAATACAATTATTATAATCTGTTGAAATTAACGATTCAACGCATAAGAACTCGTCATTTTATCAATTTCACCTTAATTATTTTATTTATTTTCTATAACATTTTTTTTTTTATAAAATATATAAAATAATATAAAAATTTTAGAATCTTTTAAATTAATTAACACACGCGGTTATATAAACTTTAACTCAGCTACTATTTCATTATTAGATATTATTTTTAAACACTTCAGTAATTGAATAATCCATAATGTTTGTGAAAGTAACTTTCTGTAATGTAATTGTTAAGATTTGTATATACTGTACAATAAGTTATAAATTTCTCAAAAAATTTTAACTTTTTTACACAAATGTTTAGTTAAATTTAAAAAATAACTTTATGGTACATCAAAGTAAGTAATAAACATAATAGAAGCATGGATATACTAGTATCATTTAAATAATTTAATGTTTCAATGTGTCGTTCACCGTGTTTCCGTAAAATTGTTAATTTTTTTTTTAATTTAATCCTTCTCTCGTCAAGAAATTATTTTAACAACTTTTAAATATTTTTACTATTATATGTAATTTTAACTTGGCGCATATAAAATTCTATTGTTAATGGAAAATGTTAAATTTTAAATTTCACGTACAGCCTGTATAAAAGAAAAAAGTAGTTTGATTTAGTTTACTTGAATAAAATAAATAATATTTAACAATTTAAATTATGTTTATTTATAGAATGTAAATACATTTTTTATATTTTCCAATTATCGTTACATTCAAATAACTTTGATGCCATTGTGAAGTACGAGAGCAATTTCATTTAATACGTTATTTAAAGCTATAAAGCATTGCCGTAGGGTATTAGTTGCAAATTTGAAATGTCTTATCAATCTTAAGAAAATTAGATGAAAATATATCTAAGATCGATTAGCTAAACATATTCAAAGTCTGGAAAGTTGTGGATCTCATATAGTTATAGAGAATAAAAATAGGTCAATTTGAAAGTTTTTTCATGTTGCACGAGACCATAAAAAGTTTTTAAGCTGTACAGTTTGACAGCTGTGACAAATGATTTTTCATGAACCGTTTGGCGATAATTTTCTCAACATAAAATATTAATTTGCCACAAATATTTTCATATCTATTTTGTATGCTCTATCTATGATACGCAAGCCTCGTGAACTATTAAAATAACTAAATAATAATATCATAATGTGCATTATACGAATTTTTTTTTTATGTGAACGTAAGGTTTCCAAATATTATTCACTTAACAAATTTACTAATAACATTTTATTTTAAAATTTCATTAATGAGTAGAGAAAGTAAAAAAATTAATTTTATTCATGGATCCGCAGTACTTTCATTTCTCGTATTTTCCAAATGTACTGAAATAAAGGTAAGTGTTCAAATAATAAGATTAAAATGAAGAGAAAAGTAGATGAGAGGAGCATAATGAAAGTATTAAGGTGGGCAAAAATTAATAATTTGTCGAAGTTGAATAGCTGAAGTCAATTGGGTTGGCGGAAAGTTTCCTCGAAAATAAAAGAGAGTGAACCGAAGTGTATGGGAAGGAAGGGAGAATGTACAGTCTGTAGTGATAATGTCTTTCCCATTTCTCGAGTATCGTTAGAGAGAATTTTATGTAGAAAACGGGTCATTAATGACAGTAGATGACGTTAACAAGAAAAAAAAAATGAGAGCGAGACAGTTGGCTAATGAACTAGATGAGCCTTGTGCGAAAGTTTATCTGGGAAACTACAATCACGAGATTTGAACAAAAACAGCAATATCTTTGTTTGTGCCTCTGTATCTTTTATTATGCAAAGTTCTAAACGGATTTTCCCTAAATAGTCTTATTACGTCCTTTAGCACGTACATGATACAATATAGTTTTCTTTTTTGTTTGTTTATTTGTTTGTTTTTTTTTTTTTTTTGGTTTTAAATTACTTGCCTAGAAGAATTTATTTATTTATAATAAAAAGCAAAGAAGATAAAAATTAGAGCAGATTCGATCATGCAGAGAATAATATTTAACGACTTTAATGTTATATATGTTCCTTTTTTCTTTTTCTTTTTCTTTTTTTCCATAAAACGTATTCAACTCTATTAAATTAATGTATTAATCCTAACGATACTAATATTTGGTAAAAAGAAATCTGTAAATATTGAATGAGTACTATGTTAAAAAAGAATGATTCTCGATTAATATTTTCGCCATACATCGTGTGCAGAAGTAAATGAAATAAACAGATGCTTTTGATCCCACTAAAGTAAATTTTCTCCTGGAAAATTTATTCTGCCATTTCATCTATTTTAGTAAACTGATTTTCCTACCCTGGCAACTTCGGACATGCGCCTTCAAATTGGTGGAATAATATTTAGTTTGAACCGATCAACGGCCTTTTTATATAATCTTTTATTCAGTACAGACCATAAAAGAACAATGGTATCTTAATTTTATGTATTTCTATTAAGTTTAATATTTGAAATTGATATTTAGGTAGAAAATTATTTAACTTTAATTTTTTTCTCTCTCTCATTATCTATCAATTATTTCATAGGCTGTAATTTTTTCATTGTCTGGCTAGATTCCTTATTACCCGTTTCAATGACACATAAGTGATTTATACTTATTAATATAAATGTTGGATACTAAATTTCGTCATTTTCACTAATTTCCGCTACTCACCAACGAAACTTTTTGTAAAATAGAATAAACGCGAGTGGAAAACTATGCACTGTACAACAGGGCCTACATTAGTTATACGAAGCCGAGTGTTTCGCATCCTTAAAGTTCAGCTCAATTTTTTTCACTTGAAAATGAAAGGCTGATTTTATCGTTAGCCGACGAAATAGAATGAGAGAAAGTAAGCTTAGCAGGTGAAATGAAGCATCGTCCCTTTACCCTCCCCCACCTTTCCTTCCTTATGATGAATATGAACGTCGCCGGTCGCTGGATCGGCTGCTAACCTAATTCTCTCGCTCCCTCGCCTCCTCTCTTTTTCACAAATTGAAGTGGCACTATTCATTTTCACAGCCCGTTCTACTTACCGACGCTTCAAGAGAATGGCAGGGACGACAGAGACGAAATCCAATCTGACGCGTTAATGGATGATCGGTTTCAGAAAGCTCCGCAGCGAAATCGATGCTTTTCATGGTAACCTCTGCTCCTCTCTCCCTTTCTTTTGGCGTAGCTACTTTCGTTAGTGCGAAAATTCGTCTTCCAGGCGGGGCCGGCGAGTGCTTTGGCTTTCTTGACAAGCAAAGCCGGTCAAAGGTCTTCGAATTTCATAGTGATAAAATTCCGGACGTCGCGGGCTATTTCCTCCTTGTAAAGAGGAGGATATCCTTGAGTGGATCTTGACCTTGCGCCGGAAAGTTTGTGGTTTCTTCATTTTCTTTCTTCGGGCTCTTCTTCGAGAGCTTAATATTTATTATTGGAGGTCAGGAGGTAGGAGATATTCTCTCCATCGGGCGGTAATGCGCTTAAGTACTTTCTTTGTGAGTAGCCGAGCTCCTTGTATAAAATTTATGCAATTATCGATACGAAACGAATATATCTCAGTTGGAAGGAAGTAAAATAATATATATTATTTATTCAGTCTTTAACGGTTTGCCAATTTGTTTGTTTTTTGTTTTTTTGCATCAAATTTATCCTCGTAATTGATAGTTATACTTAGTATATATGCAAATCTACCGCATGAGTAGCTTTTAATGCTTTATAAGCATTATACTTTTACAGTATTCTATTTCTAAAATTTGGTTTAAAATTTTAGTTACTTTATTGAAATTTTTGAATTTATACGCTTTAAAATATATATATTTCACTCGTAATATAATTATCAATTAAACAAGTTATATTTGTACTATGGAAATTAAACTCGAATATATATATATATATATATATATATATATATATAATGCTGAATATATATACAAGAGTATTCTTTTATTACTTTCAAAAACTAAATTAATAGAACAATACGTTGTTAGATATGTTAAGGATAAGAAGAAAATGATAATTACTACGGCGTAATAGGGAAATTTTTACTTGTTGTTGCATTTGTTTGGAGCTCTATGTAAATTAAAACAATCTCTATTCTTCCGTAATGGAAAAGAAAAAATTTTAATTGATTTTATTTTTCAAAAATCTGCACAAAAATCCACGAAACATAAGTTTTAAAAATTTTAATTAATAAAGGAGAACGACTACAAATATAAAGCAACATCTGCTATTCCTAATGTTCCAAGACTTTTTTCCCGTTGTATTGAACACGAAATTTTCTTCCGACCACAGTTCTATCCGATTTTTCATGCCCTCGTCAGTAAAGTTCATTGATCTTTCTCTCTTTGGTAGAATACCACTGACGAATTCTCACTTGGAGTAAAAAACAGATGCTGCGGCGAATCCGAAGGCTGGTCGGATCTCTTAAAGACTCGCCGCTTTGCC
Organism: Ceratosolen solmsi marchali; assembly: GCF_000503995.2. Lineage (NCBI taxonomy): Eukaryota > Metazoa > Arthropoda > Insecta > Hymenoptera > Agaonidae > Ceratosolen > Ceratosolen solmsi. The sequence goes on along the minus strand of NW_011948426.1, from coordinate 2,146,212 downwards.
AACGATGCAGAGTAGATCGAGGCAATGTTAAGTCAGACTGGAAAGCGCCGGGCCCTATTGCCCTATCCTTTTCATTAAACTAAATTGAGCTTAAATGAGGAGGAAAAAATCTGCAGAAAGTGAGTGAGAGGATTAGTGAAATGGGGAAGATATACGAAGAGTAAATACAATTTTGGCGCTGGAGTCGGTTTAAGGGATGGCGCGTAGCGAGGGAGTGTGTGTGAGAGAGATAGAGATATACATATATATATATATATAGAGAGAGAGTGTGTGTGTGTGTGTGTGTGTGTGTGTGTGTGAGAGAGAGAGAGATGGATATATATATATATATATATATATATATAGAGAGAGAGAGAGAGAGAGAGAGAGAGAGAGAGTGAGAGAGTGAGAGAGAAACTCGATGTTGGAACTAGTTTGTTTTTTGAAATGTCGGAAATTCTTTTGCAACAGATAACGTACACTGCTAATGGAACAGATTGAACTCGGATAACATTATGTTCCCTCGCTTTATCTTTCGGTGGTTTTCTCTCTTTCATGTTAATGCACGACGTTTAAAAATTTAAACCGAAGCTAATTATCCAGTCTCGCCTAAGTTAATGATCTTTGTTCTTTTTTATTGGACATCGATATTTAATTTGGACGTCTGCTCGATATATCTTGAATCGATGCCAATCTAGAAATAAATTTAACACCTCAAATATAAATCTCATTTTTTATAATAAAATATAATTCGTTTTATATTTTTAAAGTAATTTTATAGCGATCGATAGCAAAATCTAATATTTAATGTATTATATTATAATTAAAATTTTAATGCATTTGATTGATTTTACATTTAAACATACAATTATTAATTAATTCTATGTGGCCACTGACCTGCGAATAAAACATAAAGTAGACGGGAATATATACCACTTTCGATCATTAAAATTGTCCGTATGTAATTTATCTCCATACTGGATATCTGTCAAATTTAACAATAAAGACTATTGAAAATTTTACAGTCGCTTAAGAAATTTTTTAGTCTTTGCACTTTGTATCTACATAGAATTGGTGCTGCTGAAAATATCAGGGGGACATTGAACGATTATTTAATCGTTCATCTGCTTGAATAAGCGTAAAACTGTGGTGCATTAATTCTGAAGAGTACTCGCTCATTGCAATAGATACCTTTGTCATTCAGCAGTTATTAACAGTTATGTTAAAGTGTGTGTGGACGAGCGAATTGCAACGTCAAGCTCCCGGCCATCACAGGCAAATTTTACGCGACGAAGCACAATTAGCATAACTTGTCACGTTTTACCGGTCACAGTATGAGTCTGTGACTCGGTTGACCGCAGTGCTGTTGTTCTTTGGCCGGTAGCTTACGCGAATTAGGGAAAATTGCTTCCGTTGTTGGTGCTCGCGTCGTCTCGCTGACCCCACCTGTTCTACGCTCTTTCGACGACCAAGGCAGTCGTCGGCAGATCTCCACCTCCGATTACATAAGCAAACGTTCGGCTTATTGGACTGTTTTTTGCCGAGCTGTCGACACATGTTTTAGCTAAGAAATTTGGCTACGGACTCGAGGCTTTTACTCGTCCACGCCAATGTTCCCACCTCCCCCTTAGCCCTGGATTAACGAGATCAGACAGTCAGACATGGAATCACGTAGCTTTAACAACATCTCTAAATCGATCATTTATGTATTTCGAGTTTGGTCAAAGCCAAGACATAATCGACGTTATTATTATTGGTCTGCGGTCCGCAACTGTTGCAACATTTTAAAGCTGAATTACGTAAAACAAGGATTGCAGTTTGCTCAATTAGTAATTATTAACTTGAGACAGTTTATGCACGAAGTCTAAGTTGATATTGATACGTGTGACAGCTCTAGCGCCCAAAGAAATGAATAATTTTTTGAATCGACAATTATAATTCTTTCATTGATAGGCGCAATACGATATAAACGGTAATGTGATATCGCTTATTAATAATTCACTAAACCTCAATGTCTGCATTTATGAAAGTGTGTCTATTGCACCCTAGAACACGCAGTTTCGTATAAAATGTCTGCTATGTTATACACGTCCAATTGAATTTTGATACAAACTATTGATGCGAAAGTGTAAAATGTTCGGCAATTTTTAACGATATTTAAAATTTGACGTATTCAAAATAAAATTAAATTTCAAGCCGAGCCTATTGAAATTCAGCGTACTTGGAGAATTTATTTATATATATATATATATATATATATATTGTAATATAGCGATCCTGCAGGTTCGGCAATTACACTGCATAATGAATTATTCGTATTTCAAAAATTTCAGCACTCAATGACAACAACGGCAACAACGGCAACAACGGCAACGACGACAACAATGACAACAAATACAATAATAATAGTAATAACAACATTAACAATAATAATAACAATAACAATAACAATAACAATAACAATAACAATATCAACAATAATACTAATGGCAATTAATGGCAAATAGATAAAAGTGATTACGCGCATTAAACGTTGTAGTATAATCGAGCGCTCGAATCGATAAAATCATTACGAGACTTTATAGGTTATAGGTCTCGAAAAAGCGCAGCAGCCGGTGCATAAAAGAGAAAGAGATGCGGAGATGAGCGAGATATATAGAAGAATAAAGAGAAAGCCCTTGAGCTATTGGGGTAAAAATCAATAATCCAAAGCGCTTTTAATAATCGTCGTTTATCGAAGATGTCGAACGATTCGATTATCCGCCCTGCCGTCTCCCAGTGCAATCTTTGCGATGGTGGAGGAGGAATATGGGGTGGGGGAGGCGGAGGAGGAGGGATGGAATCAGGAGGAGTAGGAGGATTAGGAGGAGGGATGGAAGGAGGAGTAGGAGTAGGAGGAGGAGGAGGAGGAGGACGAGGACTCGCGGGTCTTCGCGACTGGCGCGTAGGTAAACGGGATTACACGACTCGTCGTAGGGCGCGTTAAGGCCGGCGTTACCGTGTGCGTTAGCGCCTCCGTGCCACGCTCATTGATAGCGTTTAATTAGCACTGAGCATGCCGCGTGTACATGCACGCACGAGCGCACTCACACGCCGGCGCGTCCGCTCGACCGACAAATTCCAACTAATTTCCACACACGAGATCCCTCCTTTAATTAGAATCTTGCCCCCGAGATTTGCCTGCGCGGCGCACTTCACGTTCTCGCCGTTAAATTTTGCCGCTCTTTCGGGCCGAGGGAGCCGATGCTATCGGCCGCTTTGTTATTTCCCTCTTACGCTCCATTATTGCATGAGCGATATTATAGGAGAGAGCGACGGAAGCTGGCCTCTCCTATCCACAGGGGCTGCAATTTCGCCGAAGAGATCGTAATGTGTACGGGTCGCTGCAACACTGTGTTCACGGGTAATTGCATGCTGTTTCCTGCGCGCGATAAATAGTAATTGTTATTGGGGCATTGATTAGCAGCGCGTGAATAATTTTATTCCTTCGTACATGGGCTGTGATATTTCGAATCTATGCATCCGAATTGCCGAATTATCGTGTCACTTGTTATCAGGCCTGCCGATCCGCACTGGAGAACGTACTTTCTCCAAGTCCTCGCCCCGAATAAAGTTACAACGTTTTATGCAATTGTGTATTTAATCGTGGAAATTTTCTTGCCATCAATTAAATTCGCAAGTGCGCGCGTGCGTGTATGTGCTGATGTAGGTTGACCTCTCACTTAGAGCATAAACGGATAATTTAATCAAACGCAACGTAAAGATAAGGATTATGTGCAGAAGCGTTAATATTGATAATTTAGGAAATGGCTACGACTTTCTTTTATGCTCTTCATCTATATCAAATAGAACACAATTATTTATCAATCAATGTTTCTGCTTTCTCAATTCGGCATTTCCCACCAAAGCAAGAAAATCTCCCACTCCTTTCGACTTTATATCCAATATTATAGATCCATTATCCACAGGCTAATTAGATACTCTTTATCCACAATCTACATATATACAAACAGATGCGCGCTCACCTATTATCCATCTACGACAACGTTAATTGCTATTTTAATAAAGTATATTATGAAACTATTGCACTTCCAAATATTTATCTATTAATGGGCCTATAGTTATTTACACGAACACGCACGCACACACGTAGGTACAATTTCCTTTTTTTACAAAACTAAATTTAGAAAAATAGTTCCCCTTTCGATGAATCAAACAATAGATTGCAATTATTATTAATATTAATTTCTTTAATTTTCCAAGAATAATAGCGCCATTAGGAAAGTCGCTAGATATATCAAGTGTCATATTTATCTTAGCGTTTGTAAACAACGTCATTATATTTCTCAGATTCTTTTTCAAATATTCGCTGATTCTAGCTCAAATGAATCGAAGAACTAGAAAGAACAAGAAATTATTCCTCACTTGCCTCCCTACTTTCATATTTGTAGAGGGTAAAGAAAGCATAAACTTGCGCCCGTACTCGCAAACTTTTTTTACGTTATTGTCCCCGTTATTAAAGTAAACGTAAGTCTCCATCCACCTCCCCTACCATCCCCACCACCCCATCACCCGATCGCCCCCAAGGACCACTCTCCCCTCCCCTCGTCCCTTTGTCATTATAATAAGATCAGTAGCTGTGATTATAGTCATGCGATATTCCTTCTTTCTTCCCCATTCGTGTAACGCTACCGTATCATACGCTCCGTCGGACACAATGTAATTGAGAAGATTATTCTGATGTGTCGAACATTCATGAAAATATTCATAAACATAACCCAATCCGATCATCAACTTAATGGAGAAATAATCATCGTGAGATTTTGCTTTAGCCTCCCACGTTTAACCATCTGAAAAATATAGTACAAAGCCGGCCACAGTCAGGGGTAACATTTCAAACGCTCTGGCTCTTGACATTTTTTCAATTCCCACCTGTGTCATATTTACTTGGCCGTGCTGCAGAATCGGAAATTTGTAACTTCCATTCCATTTTCATATGCAGTTTATTGACAGTTTCTGTAAAATTGCAAAAACTTGTGTACGAGTAATAAAGTGTGAAGATAACTCTGGATAGTTTGACGTGACTTATGTATTTTCCATATTAGAGGCTCAATTTTCTTTCTACTCTTCCAAATAAATTAGCCAATTATGAGATTTTGCAAAATTTCACGTCTCCTAATGAGTGAAGAAAGCGCAGCATCGATTCGATTAAATATCTGCTGCTTGCTCACCTAACACAATTATGTTCCCTAGCATTTCAATAATATCAAGTTTTATCGAAACATTACTCATTCGCGACCTAACATTACGCGCCGCTATTTTCCTTTGCTACGTATTATTTTCAAAGACAATGAAATAGTCAGTTTATTTAAAGGAAAAATATCCAATTAAACATAAACAAAGTATGCAATCAAAACAACAAGCACAAGCTGAAAATATAAAATACAAAATTTTAGCTGAAAATGTTATATTCAATATAGCGTTCAGAAACAGGTGTTAAATAATCGTCTGTAGTTGTGTGGCTCTGCGCCAGACGCATCAAAAGAGAAAGGAGGAGGTGGAAAATGTCTAGCCATATGTATTATTTATATATATATATAGTTAAGATCTAAATATATATTTATTTTCTATATATATATATATATATATATATATATATATATATATATATATATATATTGCGATGTATGTGTCTAAGCATTCAAATAGCCATATATTTTTGAGTGGCATACTATGGTAAGCGAAATGGTTAAGAGGTGAATCATTAGTTTGCGCTGTGGAAACGAATGGCAGCCACGATACGAGTAAATACTGTATTTTTATGGGGGAAGGGGTGACGCAAGAGATAGAAAGGGATAGGAAGGGATCTGGAGGACCGATCTTCGCGTCGTGGAGGATCTCCTCTGTATTTATTTT